>NC_072396.2:133191428-133530000 GCF_028885625.2 Pongo pygmaeus | reverse complement strand
AAATAGGCATTATATACGCATTTGGTAGAATATTCAACAGGTATAAATCTCCTTTCATTTTTGCCCTTTAGCTAGATGCAACTTTTTATATGTAACCTCCCAGGCATATTCTCTGCTATTTATTTATTTAACAAATGCTTACATAGTACTTACTATGTGTCTGAGGTACTATTCTAAGACTTTGAGAATATTAACTCATTTAATCCTCAAAACAGCTCAATGAGGTAGGTACTGTTATTAATTCCACTTTACAGATGAGGAGACTGAGGCACAAAGAAATCCAGTTATTACATGGTAGAGCCAAGGTTCAGATCCAGGCTGGTTGCTTCAGGATCCATGCTCTTAACCATTATGCTCTGCTGCCTTTCACATGCATATATATATTATTTTGTCCCAGCTTTTAGACAAATGGTAGCATACTATATACTATAAACATTGTTATATTCCTTGCTTTTCCACTTAAGTATATATTTTGGAAAGGATTTTCTACTAGTAACATACAGATGTCGATTTTGATCTACCATAATTTATAAAAATGTTTCCTATTGATAAACATTTGAATTTTTTTTCAGTAAATACTCCAATTAATACCTTTATATATTTGTCATTTATTATGCATGAACACATCTATAGAATAAATTCCTAAAAGTGGAATTGCTAGTTCCAAAGGTAAGTGCATTTCAAATTTTGGTAGGTATGGCAAACTTGCTGTCCATACAGGTTGTGCCAATTTACATTCCCCTCAACAACTCATAAGAGTGACTGTTACCCCACAGCCTTACCAGCGCAAGGTGTTAGGAAACTTTCTTTTAATCATCACCAGTCTGACAGGTGGAAAATCATCTCAATGAGGTTTTTAATTTACATTTCTCTTATTATGGATGAAGTTGAGCAACTATACTACATTTAATTTAGTATTTCATTTCCTACAAATAATCTTTTTATTATCCTTGACCATTTGCAATTTGCCTGTTGATCTTTTAAAACTGATTTACAGGAGATCTTTTTATATTAAGAAAGTTAATTCCTTTTCTGTAATATAAATTACAAATGTTTCTGTCTGTGAATTTTTTTAACATCACGGAATTTTTGCCCTGAAAAAATATTTATTTTCTTTTTTGGATTATGGATTTTGTGTCATACTTAGAAAAAACTTCTCTCCATTCCAAGATTATTTTTAAATGACCTTTCTTCTACTCTTTTTCATAGTTTTATTTTTTATGCTAAAACACTGACCCATCTGGAATTTGTTTTCGGTCAGATGTGAGTTGTGGATTCAACTTTACTCTTCTAGATTTCTGCCCAATTGTCTCAATACTATTTAATCAACTATCTCTTCCCCGTAAATGTAAATACCACCTTTAGCATATACTAAGCTCCTGTGTGTGTTTGGGTTTAGTTCTGGACTTTTTAGGCTGTTGCATTGAGGAATCACTCATATTTTGAAAGGACTCTTTAGCTTATAAAATGATTCCTAAAGGAATCCTATATATATCAGAATTGTCGTTTGTATTTTTAAGTATTTGTTTATACAACATTTAGTACTTTGGCAAGGAAGATTGGGGGAAGGGGGAGGAGGCAGTGAAGCTTAAGACTAATTTGTTAGGAAAAAGTATATATTGACAGTCCATCTGAAATTTTCATGTAAATCACTGAGAAAATAGGAGTTGATTTACAGAAAGAGCAAGGAACACCCTGTTTATCTAAAATGTGAGATGCCTCTACAAAGCCACTCACAAAGTGCTATTTCAGAATATGCACAGTGGGTGACAACATTGGCTTTGGAGTTGGTCTGCCAGGGTTCAAATCCTAGCTATAAATAATGTCAATAGTAATACCTCGAAGAAATGCTGTGGCTATTCTCCAAGGGCCCCAATGTACTTCCTTGCCTATACATTCTGCCACAGCTCTTTTGGAACATAGCTTAATAGATTTACTTGGTCTAAGTCTATTTGACTTTGACTATTTGACCTGGTAGATTTGAGCCCACACTACCACTGTTACTTGCTTGCTTAATTTGGTGCAGGAGTAGCCAAACTACTGCCAGCAGGTCAAATCCACCCTACGGCCTGTTTTTGTACTCAAGATTTTTTTTTTTTTTTGCTTTGAAATGGGGTCTCCCTCTGTGGCACAGGCTGGAGTGCAATGGCATGATTTTGGCTCACTGCAGCATCAACCCCCTGGGCTCAAGTGACCCTCCCAGGCTCAAGTGACCCTCCCACCTCAGCCTTCTGAGTAGCTGGGACTGTAGGCGTGTGCCACCATGCCTGGCTAATTTTTAAATTTTTTGTAGAGACAGGGTCTCTCTATGTTGCTCAGGCTGGTCTTGAACTCCTGGGCTCAAGCAGTCCTTCCGCCTAGGACTCCCAAGGTGCTGGGATTGCAGGAATGAGCCACCGCGCCCAGCCTGTACTCGCAATTTTAGAGGATTGTAAAAAAAAATAAAAACAAAAATAAACAAACAAAAGAAGCATATGTGACAGAGGCAGTATGTGACCTGCAAAGCCTAAAATCTTTACTATCTGGCTTTTTGTGCAAAATGTTTGCCAGCCCCTGTCCTGAGTCTGGATTTGTTGTTTATCTTGTAAAAATAATACTCAGCTTGCTAATAACAAAGTAAGCTGTCTGTTGCACTCCAAGAACAATTACAAGGCATTTGTATGGCATAAAAGTAGGGTCATGTTGGTTTATTCCCCACCGTGTAGCTGGTCCTACCCTTATTTTCATGTATCAGCTGATGGAGATTTAAAGACTCACAAGAGATTTTCTTTTGCATGACTTTGAGACAGGATTTGTGGTTAAAAATCTGAGGGAGCTTTCAAAACAGACTTTTCAGGCTGCAACCGATCCCTGTTGCAGGCTTGTTTAGAGTAAGTCAAAATAACTAGACAACAATTTATTTTTAAACCATCTATTTTCTTCTTGTTGGTTTTATTGTGCACTCATAATGAATCATTTCCCTCTGCCTTTCTCCTCCTCTCTTCTGTGCATGCACACGCATGTACATACTCTTCTTAGCTAAATCTCTAGGGCCTACAATTTTTTCTTGGGTAGATGAAATCATTGAATTATAGACTATTAAAGCTTTTGTGATACTATATAATTTTAAAATAATATTTAGGGACTTCAGAGATAATTTTACACAAGTGCATTGTATATAAAATTACACAAACCCAGGCTCACAATGTATACACCAATTAACTGGAGGTATGAGAGGTTTAATGACATGCCTAAGGTCACACAACCAGGAAAGGACAGAGCTGGACTAGAGGATAGCTCTCCTGACTTTCAGTGCACAACTTTGCCTATTAGATTATGCTGTTTCATTATTAAAAAACTAAAGCATTTGCCCTGCTGTGTATGTCTCCTCTGTTCTCTAAGTCACTAAAAGCAGGCAGGGTTGGAAAATAAATGCAAAGTCAGAGACTGTCCTTTTAGCTTGTTCTCTCTTCCTTTGAGTTCAGATTGGGCCTGTCAGTGTTACCAGTTTCTCTCCCCATACTCCAGGGTAAGAAGAAAAATAGTCTACTAATTTTTATTCTTTTATTTGCTAATTATACCAGTATTGCTGGGACTGCCCATCTTATAGTTTGTTTTGCGAGCCAAAGCTGTTGTTGGTTCTTTAGAGATGAACTCTGTTCTGTTTTTCTTCCCAAATGTTTCATTATTTCCAATCTTATCTGAAATCTAATTAGTTGGATTACCTTTATTAAACTGGAGACCCTCCCCACTGTGTGGTTCTGCTAATCTCAACCTAGGTGTACTTTAGCAAGTAGGAGCTGCAATTTCCAGCTTTCATATCTGGGTTTTCACTCCCAGATCTTCTTTGAGCTCAAACTCAATCTGCCTCTCTTGTTCTTCTCCCCTAGAAGTGTGTTTTAAAGACTTTTGAGCAAGCTCTTAGGAAAGGCTTCTTTGTCTGTAAATGGGAAGATAAACAGTATAGAGTGTAAACACTTCACTTTAAAAGATACTTGGTTCATTCTTTCACATCTCTAGAGACCTAAAAGAATTTTTTTTCCCCCAAGGTACAGCATACTCTAGTGGTATTTAACAAGTGGAAACTGTAGAGTGATAGAGTATAACTGAAGTGGACAAAGATTCTCCCTTTTTCAAATTCATAAGAATATCCTTGACTGAATTCAGAGAACCCTCCACATTTTGAGCAGGCCTCTTAGGGCTTTCAGTGTCTCAGTTCAAACCCCAAGCTTTTCAGGGAGCATTTAACATTAGCTATACCTTCACAGCCAAATCATTTTCCATATTTCTTAAACTGTGATATAACACCGATGATTTGGAATAACTGATTGAGATGGTGAGCAGAGACCAGTCTGAATTAATGAAGCATTTTAATGTTGTATTGCCTCGGATGTAGGTCTCTAGAGGAGTCACTTAAAAATATTAATAAGAATTATTCTTGTGTTTGACATAAGTGGTTACTTGAGTATTTCCTTGAATAGATGAAGCATCTCCCTTATTATCTTATTTACAACACCCACTGGTTAAGTCATCACCAATTCCGTGTGTGTAGAGTTCAAATTAGTGGTTCTCTCATGTGAACCATGCTCATTCCATGGATTACAATTATGCTACAGTCATTAACATGTACACCCACACACCCAGATCCCATGCAAAGGGATGCATCTTGTATCTATAAAGGCACAAAAGAGAGACGGTTTTATGCATTTTAGAAGAAAAAAATGGATGCCACGATACGTAGAGGGAGGCAGGATTTTTTTCTTAAAAAAGCAAATATCTACCTCTGGGCACTGGGCACCTCTACCTGGCCTCATGCTACTTTTCTGACTTTTTCATTCAACGTTCATTGATCCAGTACCCACTCTACCCAGGCATTGTCTTTTGTCCTATGCCTCACAAGGCCCTTTTCTTTACCAACCCTTTAGTTAAAGTGAGAGGTGTGAAGGTTGGTTGAAGCCTTCTTTGTAGCTCCTGCTGCTGATGATCATTGGCTTCACTTCGCTTCACTTCCCCCATTCATTACTTTGACACTTGGTGAGTTGAGATCCACCTTCCCCCACCCTACTCACTGCTTTGAAAAGCAGCAGTGTCTTTAACCAAGTAGCAGGAATTCACTGAGTAAAGTGACATATATGCAGCAGATGCTAAATGGGGGCCCACTGTGGTGACTCAGTCAGTACTGTATTTTGAGAGAGAGTGGAAGGCCCTGACAGAGGACATCTTTGAGATTGTATGCAGAGGATGGTGAGGTGTCCCAGGCTGGGAACCTCTGTTGTGATACTGACATTTTTAAGTTTCAGAGCTTTGGTTTATGGCAGATACAATTTAATAAAGCCAGTGATTCTTATCCTTTTGAACTTTCCACAGTCCAGCAATTTGATGACAGGAAAATATTTGAAGCAGGTATCCTGCTGCTATTGCCTTTTGGTGGCTCATTCTCCCATTCATTCACACCCTTAAACAACTGACTTAGGCTCACACAAGCCCATCAGTTGGAGCTCTGCCTGGGCCTATTTTCTGTTGCAGATCTTCTTAATATCTCCACCACCCATCCTCAGTTAACTATAGATCTTCTTACTATCCCTATCACCTATCCTCAGTTAACTATGTCATGAGACCTCTTCTTTTGAGGTTCCCATTATGCTCAATGAATGAAGGGTAATTGAGGCATGAGACACATGAATCCATGTGAATCTCTTGTTTCTCTCAAGCAAGAGTTCTCAATTAATTTCAATGCACATGATTCCAGAAGAGCCTAAATATTGAATCTTTGACTCTGAACTCTCCCATTGAATGGTGAAACTTTCAGGCATTTGACAAGCCAGTAAAAGAAATTTAGATGGTGGTGGTGGTGGTATTGTTCTTTGGTATTTTTTTTTTTTTCTTGGAAAGAACCACCTTCTCAGCCATGTGCAAAAATTCTGGTGAGCATTTTTCATACCCTTGGATGCCATGGCCCAAGTGGTTGAGATTCCTCTTACACTGTATAGAAACACAGAGGTTCAAATAGGCGCAACCACTCTGGACTGGAGGGTGGAGGGCGATGCTCTAGCAAAGGCAATGGAAAAAGTCCCAATTCTTCAAAAGGAAGGCCTCATTCTGTATGGGTACTGCTGCCAATATTCATTTATTTTTGTTGCTACTGGAAGATGTATATATGCTATTCCAAGCAGAAAAGAGATTAGTACCCTTCCTACTGCCACCTTAAGTCACCAAGACTGTTAATTCTATCTCCTCAATAAATTTTCTATCTTTCAATTACTTTCCACAGTCTTAGTTGATATTTATTAATGGCAGCAGATAACTCATTATTTTTCCTACTTCTCACCACCATCTTTAGTTTCTCCCTCCTACAATCCTTTCTGTGAACCATATAGTAGGCACTGAAAAATGTTTATTCAACCAAATGAAATGCCACAAATTCAATTTTTTCTAGGTCCATTATTGGGTCCATCTTGCTCAAACCCGGTCTGTAGCTCTTTGTAGCACAAGCTCCATAAACTGCTCTCCCTAGTCTTTTCAGCTTTGTTTCCCAATGTGCTCCAAGACAGACCTGAGGCTCCTACCACACTCAGTCCTTGTTCTTTCTCACTGATCAATGTTATCTTTGTGTCCACCCGCACCCTATTTGAAGTTTTTCTACTTATTTGCTTTAGGTTGAACCTTAGTCATTCTTCAAAATCTATCTTAAATAAATGCTTTGCCTACTTTATATAAAATAGTCTCCTCCTGCCAGCCTTCCCTATTCCCCATCTTCCCTGTATTATTTTACCCAATGGCACTTAGCACCATCTGAGATGCATTTTACTAGTTTGTTTATTGTGTTCCCTCGCCCCATTAGAATTTATGTTTCATGACCAGCCTGGGTTATGTGGTGATACCCTGTCTCTAGAAAGAACATTCTAAAAATTAGCCAAGTGTGGTGGTGTACACATAGTCCTAGCTACTTGGGAGACTGAGGCAGGAGGATCACTTGAGCCTGGGAGGTCGAGGCTGCAGTGAGCTATGATTGTGCCACTACACTACAGCCTGGGCAACAGAGTGAGGCACTGTCTCAACAACAACAGCAGCAAAAGAATTAATGTTCTATGATGGCAGGGACCTTTGTAGTTTTGTTTACTGTTATATCCCCACTACCTAATAGGTTCTTAATAAATGTTTTTGAATTAATGAAAAAATGAATATATGACATCATATTATGTATCTCAGCTGGAAGTTCTATCTCTCTATGATGTTTTGGCACTTTATTTATATTGCACTTCTCATGTCGTGACTTGTACTATGAGTTTCTTGTTATTTTTATATACTACATATATTTGTAATGTGATCAGGATGAAAAAGCCATTAATTTTGAAATTCAAAAAGTCTGAGTTAGACAATGAGATGCTATCACATACCCATCACTGTGACTACAATGTAAAAGATCAAGAAAACCAGGTGTTGATGAGAATGTGGAGGAATTGGAACTATCAAACTTTGCTGATGGGAGTGTTAAAATGGTACAACCACTTTTGGAAAAATGTATAGCAATTTCTTATAAAACTAAGCATACACACCCCATGACCTAGCAATTCCATTCTTAGGTATGTACTCAAGAGACATGAAAGTATATATCCACACAAAGACTTGTACAGGAATTTTCATAGCAGCAGTGCTCATAATAGACAGAAAGTAGAAATGTTATCTATCAATAGGAGAATAAGCAAACAAACTGGGGTATCTCCATATAATGGAGCACAATTCAATAATGGAATGGGACACAATACTGATTTATAAAACCACATTGGTAAATGTTTACACAAAAGAGTACATACCTTGTGATTCCATTTATATACACTCTAGAGCAGAATAAACTAAACTATGATGGAAGAATTTCAGAACAGTGGTTGCCTCTGGATATGGTGGTTGCATTGACTGAAAAGGACATGAGAGAACTTTTTAGGGGAATTATAATGTTCTAAATCTTTATAGGGGTTTGGGTAGCTGAGGTGTATGCATTTATCAAAGTCCAGCAAACATACATGTAAGATTTGTGCATTTCATCGTAAGTTTTACATCAAAAGAAAACACCCTGCAAACAAATATTAAATCCTAGTTGATGATATGCATGCTATAATCATATAGCATATAGTTGAAGTATATTGATGTCTGCAATTACTTTGAAATGCATCAAAATTAAGATAAATTGGTCAATGAGTAGAAAGACAAGTAGATGATGAATACATGATAAAACAAACAGAGTAAAATATTAATGGCAGAATTTAGGTGGTAGGTATATGATTTTCAACCCCTTTAAACTTTCCTGTATTTTAAACATTTTCGAAATACAATTCTGAAAAAAGAAAAACAGATCTGGCTTTGAATTTTGGCTCTGGCACTTATAGTAAGTAACTAGGAAAATCACATAAACTGTCAAACCTTCAGTTTATCTCTCCATAAAATGGTCATAGAATAGTAGCTACCTCACTGGGTATTCCTCACTCCTTAGCCTTTCTCCAACTGATATTTGGGAGCAAAGGGGTTAATTTTGGAATCAAAACTATGTTTCTGATTGGGTTGGCTAGTGGCAGTGTTTTATATTTAATTATGCATCCAGGACTGTGAACACAATGAATTAGAACAGTATATCCCAAACTTCCTTGGTCATAACAATTACTCTACCCCAGACCTACTGAAATAGAATTTTTATTGTCAAACTCACAGTCTATCAGAGAAGATAAATAGGTAAAGGGAAAATTACAATAAAACATAAAGTTCCAATAAAAGAAGAAATCATGGTCTCCATGGAAGTATATAGTAAAGGCACAGAATCCACCTTGGGGATGGTGGTCAGTGAAGACATCCTAGAGGTAGTGACATCTGAGTTGAGCATTAAACAACTAATAAAGTAATCCTGACAAGCATGGACAGTCATGAGTAGAGGGTAGTATGTTTTAGGCCTCAGAGACACAGGGAGGCTAGATGAGAGAGTATGGCTCACTTATTGCTGAAATCAGAACTCAAAGTGCTCATATTTCTTCCCTAGTGCATTTGATGTGTATGGCCTTTTGATGAAGCACCGTCTTCACCTTCTAGGAACCTCCAATCCGAAGGAGCAACTCTCCATTGTAAACTCAGATGATGATTTTATTTTTTATTCAAAAGGGCTTTGCTTTGTTGCATATGAAACTGAATAAGCCAGGGTTAGGTTACTGATTTACAAACTTTAGGTGCTTATATTACCCTGGCAGACCGATTTGTTACTATCCACATCTGTCCCTTGGCTCATAGGTAATATTTTTGCAAAGGCATTTATCTGTTAAAATGTTTGGAGTGAATTATATGCATTTACTCTAGGAAATTTTTGCAGATTTTTATGGTGGAATTGCTGACCCACTGAATTGTTGTCAAACCTTGTTCAGGAATGCTGGAGATAGGCCCTTTACATTCCTTCATTCAGTCACGTAAGGTTTACAGAGCTCTTGCTATGTGTCTATACTGTGTGAGTTGCCAAGGTTACGGAATTAAGTAAGATACAATACTTACGTTAAGCCAATATAAGTTCTCAAAGAGCTCACAGTTTGGTGGGAGAAAACAAATAGGCAAGCAGACAAAGACAATAGAGAGTGATAAGATATGTCAGAGTGGGAAGCACAGATGGAAGGAGGACTCCAGGAGACCGTTAAACAGTACTTGATACCCTGAGGAGTTCCTGTGCTGCCCCTCACACATAAAGGTGACACTTGGAAACACGCTCTGTTAAATTTTCACTGAGACAACCACACACTCTCTTGCTGACCCCAGTGACCAATGGCATAGATCTGTGAGGTGAGTAGCCAGAGTTCAGGGGTCAGTTGATGGCAGCGGAAGAAAGCAGAGCTAATTGGCCCACATGGGCTTCAAATTGGCAAGCATGGCCTCATTAGCACTGTGGTCCTCCCTTCTGTGTGCTCTGGCTACCAACTTGGCTTCCCAAAGGGACCTTCAGAATCCAGGTATCTTTGGTCGACGTTTTGCTCTCTGGGATCTTATAAGCATGTCCAAGAGTGTTCTTCAACCTTGATTTTCAGAACGGTAAATCAAGGCACAAAGAAAAGCAGATTGAAATGAAATTGCTGACAATTTCATGAGGAGTTTTCCAGCTTCTTTGATGAGTTTACATCTTCATATGGTCTGTGCACCCCTAGGGTGGGTAACAGATTTGCTTCTCCTACCAACACTTGACCTGCTAAGCTGCGGAGGGCTGCTCATCATAAATTGTAAGGTTAGCTCTGAAAATGAGTCTTTCAAACACAGATGGGGGAAAAGTCTCCCCTTCATCCCTTTCTCTGTTTCATCTTCATGCCTCCTCCAAGTTCAAAACACTCAGTTCCTCCAAAATTTTAAAATTTCTCCCCTGCACTCCCCAGTCCTTAACAAGCTGTTGATGTTCCAGGAAATGTCTTTTCCTATGAAAGACATATCACGGCAGCTAAACAGCTGGAGTCCTCTGACAGCCAATCAGCCAGGCCTTAGGGTATCAGTGTGATGAGCAACTCAGCTAGAAAGTGTCTATTCTCTAGCTGAGCAAATGTCATCTCCACCAGGAAGCTGCAAAAGGATGGTGAGAGACTGCACTGAAGTGTCTGTGAGGCTGAGTTCCAAGGGAAAAAAAATCTATAAATACAAATATGCTGCAATATGGGAGTGCCTGATTCAAGGGTAAATATATGAATGTATCTCTCTATAGACTGTTCAGGAGCACTATTTACACACTCTATACATTATGTGGAATGATTATAAATGGTGTGGCTTAATAGACTTCTTACCTTAATAAATACATAGATTTTCCTTAGGTAGACTCTTGGAAGAAATTCATACCATTGTGTAACTGAACTAAATAAAACATACTGGCTTTTATACTTGAAGAAAATGGCAGCCCACCACCAGCAGAATAAGACCATTAATTGGAATTGGTTTGCTCTAATCCTTGCATGCACTCATTAAGGTTATCAGCATCCTTCTGAGCAGAGGTTCCCAGATCAGTTAAAAAAAGAGAAGAAAGTGTTTGTGTGTGTTTAAATAGATAAATGTAGATAAATACCTGGAAAACTAATATTAGATTGCCAGCATTTTATTTTGACACGTAAGAACACACATACACACACACACACACAACTACCAACAACTAATTATCACTGTTATACCATAAAAGTGAATTTAAATACAAGCAGAGTGGCCAGAGTATTAATATAAAAACAACCCTTTCAGCTGAATATATTGAATTATAAGACTAACTTAGTCTCTGTAAAAAAAGATAAATATAAATTAAGAGAAATAGACAAACAGAAAAATTACAAAAATATAATTAAATTTCATCCCCAGCAGGAGTAAACTCCATCACAGACTGACACTAATTCATGAGCTGGCATATGGAAGCCATACTGATTGAGAATTTGGGCTGAACCCAGCTATAGGAAATGGGGTAGGAACCATGTGGCATGAGAACATGCCAGGAGGAAAACCACAAGTTTATAAAGAGGACAGCATATAGCTGGTAATATTCCTATCACAGGGTCAAGAGAACAATGGGAATCCAGCAGGATAGTTAACATAATAAAATAATTTAGATTGGTGGTAAATGGCAGAACATAAGGTCAAGAAGATTCAACTAATAGCAAGAGAAGAGTCAGATCTATACAGAAAGCTTAACTAATGCTGTATAGTAAATGGTCAGCTGGATTAGTGTCAAATTATTTTAGCAGAAATTTGGGAGAAGTATATAGTTTTGGAAGACTGAACATTATTGACTCTGTCTTCCAAGATAGGAGAGGAGTAGCTTCATTTTGTAAAACACTAACAGTTTTTCTGATCAAATAGATTTTCACATGGTTCCTAGCTTCCACACTCTTCCTAGCTTCCCTTGCCATGCCGACTTTGGGTACTTGTACATATTTCCTTCTGGCTGATTTCTTAAGCTCTTTACAATTCTAACCTCTCTTCCTCTTTACATTTTTTTCACCATCTCTCGCTGTTCTTTGTTTCTTGGCAACGTGTACACAGAGTTCTCAACTGAAAATTCAGTAAACATATATTCTGCATCCACTATTTGCAAGGCACTATGTTAGGCCCTGCAGATGATCCAAAGAGGAGTGTGTCTTAATTTCTGCCCCTAGGGAACTTATGGTTGAGTAGAAGGTGAGGATAAAATAATTACCCTAATATCTACTAAAAGCTAGACCATAACAGTTTCCCAACAGAGAAATATGAGGGATAAGAGATTGTATCTATCTAGATGACTAGGAAAGTTTCAGAAAGAAGAGAATATTTGATATGGACCTTGAAGGTGTATAGCATTTTGATAGGTAGCGATGGGGTTGAGAGACGAGCAGGAGCAGAGACTTGGAATGATTCTTGGCCATTGGCCATGCCTAGGGAGCAGAGCCAACTGTAAGTGCTATGATGAAGATTAAAAAAAAAAAAAGATAGTGATTAAAAGGCTTTTGATTTGAAATCAACAAATTATAATAATTTGTTTAACATAAGTATTTTTAATTGTGTTAAGGGGAGTGAGTTAATGAATAAATTAATTTGAAAAACCACATAGAGTTAATTGAGTTCACATCTGTTAGCTGCGCAATCTTGCACAGGTTACTTAGCATATATGTGCCACAGTTCCCTTACCTGTGAAAAACAGGATAATGGTTTTAAAACAGTGCCTGGCATATAGTAAGCAAAAAATAAATTGTTGTTATTATTACTTGAAAATCGGAGTCTGGCAATGAGTTGAGTTTGTTTCTCTCTAGCGGTCTCTCTGCACTTAGAGAGGTCCTATGTGCTAATTTTCAGACTGACCATTGTAATCTGTTCCTTGGATCTCAGCATAAAGCCGTGATCTGAAAGTCGTGTACCAGGCAGAGCTTAGAGTTGAAAGATTACCAGGAAGAAGGAACAAATATGTGCATTCCAAATCACACGTGTAGCTGGAAAAGAGGTTAGAAGCTTACCCAAAACACTGAAAGTCACTTTGCTTGAAGTAGACAATTTTCCAGATTAGTCACAAGATGCTCAGTGCTTCTGCCACTTTTGCAAGCACAGGTGTGAGGCAGTTAGGCGTGGATGTGCGATTTCCTTGTTTTTCAGCTAATACAAAGAAAGCCTGATTGCTTGAGCTGGTGCTTAACAATAGGCAGCAGCTGTGGGTTCACTCAACAATTGCTGGGAGGGAACATTTTTTCCCCTGGGGTTATATTTAAATCAGGGAGCATGCTTTCTGGGAGAGGGGCTGAAAGAAATTGCTGCTGCAGGTAGGTGGTCCTGCTTAAGAAGCCCAGGCATATCAAATTCACCTAAAACATCAACTACATTATTGGGGTGGTTATATTTAGAGTACAAAGGGGTTCCTTAAATCTGAAGGTGCTTCCCTAGTTCTTTTATGCTTTGTTAACATATCATAGAGATTGAGAGGATTAAAAACTAAAGTGTTTGCAACTAGCGATCATTGAAGATCCATTAGGAAAATACATCAGTCTCTGGAGTCAGTGAAAAAATAGAATTCACTTTATTCATAATTGTTCTTGTTTGCCTCCTGTATTGAGTTTCTACAATGCTCCAGACATTGTAATAGGCACTGGAGATACAGGATTCTCCTCTTTTCATGTGGGAGGAAGTGGTGGGTCAAATAATAGAGATATGTATAAGGTAGGGTATAGGCACCAAAGTGGGGTTATGGGGGATTGTGTTTTCTTCACCTCTATGGTCTCATGTCTCAGTGCCTGCTTGGCAAATAGTAAAAGGTCATAAAAGGTTTTTGAATTTACAACAGTAAAAGGGAAATTTTACATAACTCTACCGGAGTCCAAAGAGTGTATAAGATCCAGCCACTCAGGTAAGTCATAACAGCCATAGAGTCTTTTCTGTATCACTGCATCAGGTCTCTGCTCTCTCTTTGATGAATGAGATGATTGTTTCGATGTTGCCCCCACCCCCCTCATCCTCTTTCTAGCATGTGCACACACACTTCTTTTCTGGTTATTTCTCTACCCTGCGGGGGTTGTGCTTCGCTGAGGTTTAAGAGGCGTCTCTTATGCTTTAAGAGTCTGGATACCCTGAACAGGTGAGGCAGCTCTAGGACACTTATATCCCTCTTTTACTTAGGCCCAGAAGTAATCACTCTGTTTCTAAAGAAAGGCACAACATCAGGAAACAAGCTACATACAGTTGCCAGTAGTTTGTTCAGAAGTTGCTGAAGATGGGATATATGAGCCAGGAGTGAGGTCTAGGAGAAGAAATGACAAAAGAGAAGCTGCAAATGCCATAAGCAGGGGCAATACTATTTAGATATCCATCTTCTTGGCCATTTGAGCCAAAACATTTATTATTTGTCTTGGTAATATCCAATGTCCTCCTTTTAGCTATTTGAAACTATATATCATTAACTATAGTAATTCCACAGTGCAGTAGTACACTAAAACTTATTCCCCCTATCTAGCTGTAATTTTGTCTTTTAACAAATCTCTCTCCTCCACCCTTCCCAGACTCTAGTATCCTCTGTTTTACTTCTTACTTCTGTGAGACCAACCTTTTTTTAGCTTCCACTTATGAGTGAGAGCACATGGTGATTAACTTTCTGTTCCTGGCTTATTTCACTCAACATAATGTCCTTCGGTTCCATCCGTGGTGCTGTGTATGACAGGATTTCATTCTTTTTATGGCTGAATAGTATTCAATTGTGTATATATACCACATTTTCTCTATCCATTTATCTATTCTTCAACACCTAGGTTGATTCTATGTCTTGGCTATTGTGGACAGTGCTGCAATAAACATTTTTGTAGCTATGGTAAATTGGCTTGCCTTCTTGATTTCTTTTTCAGCTAGTTGGTTGTTTGTGTATATAAATGCTACTGATTTTTGTATGTTGATTTTGTATTCTGCAGCTTTTCTGAATTCATTTATCAGTTCTAAGAGATTTTTGTTAGAGTCTTGGTTTTTCTATGTATAAGATCATGTCATCCACAAACAGGGACAATTTGACTTCTTTCTTTCCAATTTGGATGCCTTAGATGCCCTTTATTTATTTCTCTTGCCTAATTTCTCGACTAGGACTTCTAGTACTATGTTGAATAGGCGTGGAACAAGTGGGCATCCTTGTGTTGTTCCAGTTCTTAGAGGAAAAGCTTTTAGCTATTCTCCATTCAGTACGATGTTAGCTGTGGGTTTGTCATATGTGGCCTTTGTTGTGTTGAAGTGCTTTTCCTTCGATACCTAATTTATTGTGAGTTTTTATCATGAAGGGATGCTGAACTTTATCAAATGCTTTTTCTGCTTCTTTTGAGATGATCATATGTTTTTTGTTCTTTATTCTGTTGATGCAATGTATCATGTTTTTTGCTTTGCATATGCTGAAACATCCTTGCATTTCTGGGATAAATCCCACTTTATCGTGCTGTATTATCTTTCTGATGTATTGTTGGATTCAGTATGCTAGCATGTTGTTGAGGATTTTTGCATCTATGATCAGGAATACTGGCCTGTAGTTATTTTTTATGTTTTGTCCTTGCCTGGTTTTGGTATCGGGATTATGCTGGCTTTGCAAAATGACTTAGGAATAATTTTCTCCACTTTAGTTTTTTGGAATAATTTGAGAAGAATTGGTATTAATTTTTCTTTAAAGATTTGGTAGAATTCAGCAGTGAAGACATCCAGTCCTGAACTTTTCTTTGTTGGGAGATTTTTTACTAATGATTCAATCTTGTTACTTGTTATAGGTCTGTTCATATGTCCTACATCTTCTTTGTTCCATTTTGTTAGGTTGTATGTGTCCAGAAATTTGTCCATTTCATTTAGGTTTTCAAATCTAGTGATGTATAGTTGATTATAATAGTTTCTAATGATCCTTTGTATTTCTGTGGGATCCATTGTGACATCTCCATGTTTCTGATTTTGTTTGGGCCTTCTATGACTTTTACTTAGTCTAGCTAATGGTTTGTTAATTTTATATTTTAAGAAAAACAACTTTTTGTTTTATTGATCTTTTAAAACTTTTTAAAGTATCAATTCCATTTATTTTTGCTCTGTGATTTATTATTTCTTTCTTTCTACTAATTTGGGGTTGGTTTGGTTTGTCCTTCCTTTTCTAATTACTTGAGATATGTCATTAAGTTATTATTTTTATTTTTTTTTGAGACGGAGTCTCGCTCTGTTGCTCAGGCTGGAGTGCAGTGGCGCGATCTCGGCTCACTGCAAGCTCCGCCTCCCAGGATCATGCCATTCTCCTGCCTCGGCCTCCGGAGTAGCTGGGACTACAGGCGCCCGCCACCACGCCTGGCTAATTTTTTGAATTTTTAGTAGAGACAGGGTTTCACCGTGTTAGCCAGGATGGTCTCGATATCCTGACCTCGTGATCTGCCCGTCTCGGCCTCCCAAAGTGCTGGGATTACAGGCTTGAGCCACCGTGCCCGGCCATCATTAAGTTATTTATTTGAAATCTTTCACGTTTTCTTTTTTTATGTAAGGATCTGTCAAGTATTCACTTTTTTATTAGTTCCCTAAAACTTATTCATCCTGTAAGTTTGCCTGTCAGTACTGCTCTTGCTGTGCCCTATAGATTTTGGTGTGTTTTGTTTCTATTTTCATTTGTTTCAAGGAATTTTTAAATTTCATTTTTAATTCCTTCCTTCACTCATTGGTCATTCTGGAGCATGTTGTTTAATATCCATGCATTTGTATAGTTTAAAATGTTCCTTTTGTTATTGATTTCTAGTTTCATTCCATTTTGACCAGGTAAGATACTCGATAGGATTTCCACTTTTAATTTTTTTTTTTTTTTTTTTTGAGACTTGTTTTGTGTTCTAACACATGATCAATCCTGGAGAATATTTCATGTGTAATCCATGCTAGTGACATTTTGAGTGTCTCAGGGCCTAGACAGAGAAGAGTTTGTGGTTGTGGTGCTGTGGCTTTGCTGGGGGTAGACTTGCGAGGCATTTCTCAGGTTGGGGGAGAGTGTGTGCCATGGTGAGTCAACCAACTTGGGGCTTGGGTTGGGTCTATGAGGGCTGTTACACTCTGGCTGGGAGCACGCTCACGCAGTTGCTTGGCTGGCCTGGGGGTGTGCCTGCCAGGAAACGGGGCTATTTCTCAGGCCTGGGATGTGGTTGTATGGCTTCTCACCTGGCCTGGGTATGTGTCTGCTGGGGTGGCTCATGGGGCTGTTTCTCAGGCCTGGGATGCAGGTGCACAGCTGCTCAGCTGACCTGGGGTGTGTCTGCCAGGGACAGCCCACAGGGCTATTTCTCAGACCCAGGAGACAGTCCCATGGCTTCTCAGCTGGCATGGGTAAATGTCTGCTAGGGGTGGCCGTAGGGCTGCTTCTTAGGCCCAGGATGCGAGTACAAGGCTGCTCGGCTGGCCTGGAGGCTTGCCCACCAGGGTGGCCCGCAGGGCTGTTTCTCAGTCCCAAGGCATGGGCACTCTGCTGATTGGACGGGGGTATATCTGCTAGTGGTGGCCCTGGAGCTTTTCTCAGGCCCTGATTAGGGGCTGCAGGGCTATTGATCAGGCCAGGGGCTTGTCTGTAAGGGGTGGGGCTGTTTCTCAGGCCTTGGGAGTGGGTCTGTAGCTGCTCCACCTTCTGGGAGTGTGTCAGCTGTTCAGAGGCTTGAGGGCCTTCCCTGCTTGAGGGAGGGAATGCAGCAGTTTGGCTGGCTCAAGGGTGGGTTTGCACTGGGTGGGAATGCCAGACTGTTCCTCTGGCTGGAAGTGTCAATGGTGGGAGTTGGTTTCCCTGTTGTGCAGGAGCAAGGTCATAGCTGATCCTGGGTCCAAGCTCTGCACAGCTGGGGTTGTAGTGTTCAGCTACCAGTGTGGGCTTAGTGGAATGAAGATGGAGCCCTAATGTTGGAGAGGTACAGTAGACTTCAGCAGTGGGTCTAGTCTCAAGTTCACAGGGGGTAGGTGTGAAAAATCTGTGGGATTTTCCTGTAGTAAGGACTATAGGTTTTTGTGAGGCAATGGAGGCTGGTGGGGTTCTTCTGCTTGCCTTTGCCCCATGATGGGAAGTCCCTTCTGGCTCCAGGCAGATCTGATCCAGGTGAGGAAGAAGGGGCTATAGAGGCTGGGTGCTTCCATGCTGCTCTTCTGGATTTCTAGTCAACATAGGTGCATCTGCACTGCAGCACTCTTCTTTTGACACTCCAGTTAAATATTATTTGTTTTTTCATTGCCTTGGTCCTTTCTTGTGGGGGGTGAGGGACAAGCACCTGGTGTCTCTAGTGGGTCATCTTGCTGACGTCTCTCTCCAGCACACAAACTTATTCATATGGGGAGGAATCACAGAGTGATAACCCCAACACCCCAATGGGGCACAGAAGATTATATATCATCTTGAGGTTAAAGAAACAATGGGGGGCTTAGCTTGTGGCAAAATCGATTATGGGAGTGGGAGAAGAGGAGTCCTGGCTAGCAAGGTGGTCTTCTCATGCAGATGAAACCTCACAGGTAGCAGCCCTCAGAAAGAATAGATGGTAAATATTTCTTTCGGGCCTTTAAGGGTGTCAGACTTTCAGTTAATCATTCCTAGATCTGGACAAGGGAAGGCCTCAGAGAAAACCTGGCTTCATCAATGCAGATTCTCTACAGGTACAAATCTTCCACACAAAAGACAGCTTTGCAGGGCTACTTCTGTTTGCAGGTCCTTTGAACAACCATGTCAAAATATGGCAAAGAAATATTTTGATTTTTTTCCACAGAGTGATAATTTAACTATTTAGTATTACAAACACAACACAACTTTGTTTGTCACTCCTTTGCTCAGAAAACTTCCATGATTCCCTGTTGTCCTGGGGAATCAAGTTCCAAAGTCTTATCTTGGCATTTACAACTCTGTAAGATTGAACCTTAAGTTAAAATACTCTAAGAATGCTTCTAACATTCTCTTTTCATCCATTCTTCAAACTACAGAGTCAGGTTCAATTAAGGAAAGGAGAAGGCCTCTTCTGGAGAGCAATGAGCTGTGTATAAACACAAGTAGAGTCAGTCCTGTTTTGTAGAAAAACCTACCGAATTCCAAAATAAGTCCTCTTCACTTTGGGGTAGGCAGGGATAGACTGTGGAGGCACGCAGGTGAGTACTGGTAATCCACAAATGTATTACCATTTGTGGTAACGAATTCTGATTACGGTTAAGAAAGTGACACCCAAAGAGAATAAATCCCACAGCCCAGTTGTAGAAAAGTTGAACTAGGATTCTGTTGTCCTGTCTTTCAGTCTGGTGGATTTTTAGGCCAGCTTTAATTTGCTGTACCCGCTGCCTTCTATTACCTAGAGTGGGATAGGTGTGGGTCTAAACAACAAAATTTATTTTCAGCCATTAACAAATTAGTACTAATTAATTTCTCAGAGCCACTTGCAATCCCACATGATATCCGAAGGAAAGAGGTCACGTAGGTTACTTGAATAGATAAGTGTAGGTGAGAGACATGAGATACTGCAGTGAGGGCATCACCAGATGGTACACAGCAATGGGAGGCAGCATGAGGTCACTGGGTGTCTAGAGAGCAGAGAGCCAGGAAGAGAATGAAAGCATACCACAAGCAAGAGTCTCTTATTTCTCAGCCTTATATGTGTACTTCATTTGCCTTTTAGAGAAAGTGGGGGTGGTGATGGGAAATGCACTGATGGCTGAGTTTCAGGGTTGACTTGAATTCTGCTAAAGAGAAGTCACCTAATCCTGACCTTCATTCATTGACTGATACTGAATTCTGCATTCAAACAAATTACTCTTTGCAGTTAAAAGCTCCACAGATGAGTCCTTTTGTAAGCTGTACTTAGTATACTAATGAATCATACTTGTTAATAGATTTACCTTTGAAGGGCTTATGAGGTTCAGCTTATCAAAAATGGCTTAGATCTTCAACCTGTTTCTAGGATTGTCAGTTAGCAAATGCATTTGGATGCTTAGAGCCCCCATCCTGGCACCTCACTAGAACTTGACCTAGGCTTTAATCTTCAGCTATGGTTGTCTTGTGCTCTTACACCTCAGAAGCCATGCTATTTCTAAATTCCATGGATCTTTATCAGAATGTGTGTGTGTGTGTATATATATATAAACATATATTTTATATATATAGAAACATATATATAGAGAACATATATATAAAACATATATATATAGAAACATATATATAAGCATATATATAAACACACACACACATATATATCTCACATCTCACACTCTGAGATGAAGAAGGTTGAAGCTCTCTCTGACCTTCCCTCTTCCCCGACTGTCTGTCCCAAAGAAGCTGAAATTCCTTTATCTGCCTAAGATCCAGACCCACCAAGGAGAACAATTGTTTTTTTTTCTTCCATTTCCTGTTATCTCTTTATCTATTGCAGAAAAGAAGACCAACATGTAGCTACACCTGAACAGACACTTTTACAAGTATAATACCTATCTCCAAAGATCATTTAAATTCCAGAGAGAAGTATTTACAAGTTCCCATATCCATTCATTCTCCTTGGTAATCCCCTCAACAGAATTCCTCTTCTCCCCCATCCCATAATCTGTTTTACCAGGATTCAAACCTCCATTCTTTCTATAACCTTGAAGTGGTATTGCAACCACCTTTGCAAAGATTATTGACAGTGAGGGAAACCTAGCATGGCTGACTCCATCTTGCTTCTAGCCTCACAGGCCAGCTATGCTCACTCATTCCTGGGTGTAGGCCATGCTAACCATGGGAGGAGCTTATAGTTAACTTCCAAGCAAGGATGATAACAGTCTATTCTTAAAACTGTTTGCCTTCTTGTTCAGGGGCTTAAACTGCCCTTGACTAATGAAAGGCCACAAGATTAGGATTATGGGAGGGGCTGGAATTATGCTAAAATGTAGGCATAGTTTTTATAATGCCTTACTGCTCAAGGGTCATGTTGCCAGATGTCACATGATTTATGATGTCCCCAATTGCTCCTATAGATAACATAACTATTGTAGAGCTAAGATTGGTCTTTTGAGATGTGTTTCAAATATTTGCATTCTGGTAACTGACTGACTCCACTGGGAGTTGTGACTCATGACTCAGCTTGTCCTGTGCTCAGTGTCCTCAACTCAGAGGCTGACTCAGTGCATTCATTTCTGTAAAAGAATGTGAAGACCATTTTCTACACCCCTATGATTGCATCTGCAACCAGTCAGCAGTACCCATTCCCTAGTCCCCTGTCTACCAAAGTATCCTTGAAGAACCCTAACCTCTGAGTCTTCAAAGAGACTGATTTGAGTAATAACTCCATCTTCCACATGGCTAACCTGTATTAATTAACTCTTTCTTTACTTCAGTGCCGTAATCTCAGTGAATTGGTTTTGTTTCTGCAGTGGGCAGGAAGAACCTGTTGGACATTTATAGTATATAAGCTTCTGTACCTTACTAGGAAGTTGGGTCTTAATTCTGAAAGTTCTTGTGTACACACATTAAATAAATTTGTATACATTGTCTCCTATTAATAAAAAAATATGTACATGTGTATGTGTATATATGTGTATATATACACACATAAACATATATTTTTCCCCAGAGAATAGAATTCTTATGCCAGCTAACCAAGAGAACATTTACTGATCCCCATGTACTTAGGAAAACAGTACAAATTGGTAAAGCAGCTTTTGCATATTGGGAATAACACTTAACACTAGCTGTTCAGCCTTCGTTAAGTAATTCCCTCTGAATCTGGTTTCCTTTTCATGCAACTGGAGATAATTTCCCTACCTCACAGGATTGGGGTACTGATTGAATGAGTAGGTATATGAAAGTACACTGTAACCTGTAAATTGCAGATATTAACATGTCAGATATTAATGTTAGGTGTCAGTAGAGTGCAGTGGTACAGAATATGGGCTCTGAAATCAAACTGCTTGGCCTCATATTGTGGCTTTGCCATTTACTAGCTGTGTGACCGTGGGCATGTTAAACTCTGTGAGACTCAGTTTACTTACCTGTACAATGGGATAATAATAGAACCCATTTCCATAGAGTAGTTGTGAAGAGTAAATCATTAATGAAGATAAAATGCTTAGCACTGTGCCTAGAACATAGTAAGCTGTCACTATGAACAAGGAAGTAAAACAGTAAAAATTCATTATATTCTGCAGGAATGATCACCTTTCACATATGCAGTCATATTTGATTATAAACAACTTTGTGAGGTTGGCAGAACAAAGTATTATCATCAACATTTTACAGAATAAAGTATTGTCATCAACGTTTTACAGAAAGATTGATGATTCCCTCAAGAAACCTCAGCAAATAGTTGGTAGGCCTTTGATTAGAACCTGAATTCATTTCTTAAGGGCTAAGATGAATTCTGAGACTGTACAACAGCAGCCCAGCAGGGGAGAGCTTTCTGGCTAGGGATCTCCTGACAGGCAGCTGCCTTCTTCCTCTCCTATGTTTAGGCCCTGACTTATTACATGTTATATTATTACTATGGTCTGAATGTTTGTGTTCCCCCTTAGAATTCATAAGTTGAAACACTAACTTCCAATGTAGTGGTATTAGAAAGTGAGGGCTTTGGGAGATGTTTAAGTCATGAAGGCAGAGCCCTCATGAGTAAGTTTCATGCCTAAACAAAAGAGACCCCAGAGAGCTAGCTGCCTTGTGTCTTCTACTATGTGAGGGTATAATAAGAGGCACCATCTCTGAGCCAGAAAGTGGGCCCTCACCAGATGCAAAGTCTGCCTTGATCTTGTACTCCTCAGCCTCCATAATTGTGAGAAATAAATTCTGTTATTTATAAGCCACTGAGTCTATGGTATTTTGTTATAGCAGCTTGAATGGACCAAGACAATTATCAAGTTATCAAATAGGCCATGGGCAGGAGCAAAAAAAGTCTTCATTTTCTCTCTGTGTTGGATGCACACTTGAATTCCCTCATTCTACTTCTATTACTAAGAAATACATTTAATCGTGAATTAGATTGCAACTTCTTTCTAATATAAGTATGTTACTGTCCATTGTGCACTGGAAGCCTTTCCCACGTCTATTTCTTTTATGAGGCTGTCTTTTTTTAAAACCTCTTTGTTAATCACAGCAGCTATCTCTGTCATTTGGGGACCCACTCTATATTAATGAATAGGGATTGGAGTCTTCCTAATTGTTCTCTGAACACCTCCCAATTTTCAGAAGGGTAATTGATTTCAATCAACTTCATTAGTACACTCTCTACACTCTTGAAAGCCTGTAATTTTCAAGTTCAATATTTGTGTGCTCACACCCTCAGGAGTGCTTCATTTGGATCCCATTATAATCCTGGAATTGTAACCAGTCACCAGCTTTATCATGAAGCTTACTTATTTTCTAGTATGGCTGAGCCATGCTTTAGGGCATACCCCATACATAAATATATACATTTTCGTAAAAGCAAAATTACACAAGTATTTTTAAATTTAAAATGTTAACAACTCTAACTCTGGCTCTAATGAAGAGTGTATTGAAATGATTCCAATGCCTCTAGGGGTATAATAGAGTCTGAGGTAAAGAAACTAAGGTCAGATGTTAGGTGTTTACTGTAGACAATTAGTCAAAGAGAAAACTAGCTTAGAAGTGAGAGGAGCTCTGGAAGATAATATTTCACAAAAAAGTCACTTTTAGTTTAACTTCTAGAAATATAAATGAAGAGAAATATATTTGATACATTGCCACATAATAATAAGCTTTTTCTGGTTATGAAACTTTTCCCATATTCATTTATATTTTTTCTTTTGTTGCCTACGTCTATGTTCAAAGATCTGTGGTGGTTTGCTGTATTTCTGTGGAACTGGAGTAACTAATTATAGTCTACAATAGATACCCGGTTGTTGGTTCTGCCTCTGAAAGCTCAAAGCTCCTTATTAGATGTTATTGGAGAAGTACCGAAATTGAAAATATGAACACTTTTATCCCTATATTTCTACCAGAATCACCTCATTGAGGTTCTTCTTGCCATTCTCCAGCTGGACTATTGCAAAAGCTTAACTGGACTTTCTACACCTCTTCTCTCCCCACTTCAACACATTACACACACTATTGCCAGAATGTTTTCCCCCAAACATTGTGTCATTCCCATGTTAGATCTTCAGTAGCTCCCTATCACCAGTGGCCTGGAGTGCCACATCACCCATAATCTAATTTTTCAACTTAACTTTCTAATTCTATTTGCTTTTACAACTTCATATACCACATGTTTCAGTCAAATGATTGTGATTCCTCAAATGCTCCATAAGCATTGGCACATACCTGTGTCTACATATGCTGCTCCCTTAATGAGCAACACATTTCTCACCATCTCTTTGTATGGACATTTTATATGTCTGCATTTGTTACAGTAACCATAGGCCCTTATAAAAAAGAGACCGTAGAGTAGAGTGGCTTAAAAATTCAGAACTTCATTTTTTTTTCTCTCATATAACAGCTCTGTTGTGTTTCAGAATGCATTGACTCTGCTTCGTGTGGTCATTCAGGATCGTAGGCTCCTTATAAGTTGTCAGGTCAAAAAGTTATTGCTCTACCATCCCCTAGAGTGTCATCCTAATCTGAATGATGAAGAGTGGCCCACCTCATTCACGTTCCAGCTAGAGGAAAAGGAAAGGGTGAATAAGACATGTACACTCTCTTAGAGTCTGGTTCTGGAAGTAGGCACATTCATACATAACTGTGAGGTGGGGAGCTAGGAAATGTAGTCTAGCTATATGTATGGAAGAAGCAGAGAAAAAATTTTGGTGGTCAACCAACTTAATGACACTTTGAAATCTGGCTCACATGCCATCTTCCTTCTTTAGGCTTTTCTGAGCCCCTCAGCTGGAAGCAATTTCTCCTTCCTCTGATCTATTCTAGTTGAGGGCTTCTGAAACTAATGTGTACAAGAATCACCTGTGGATCTTGTTAAACTACAGAGGCTGAATCAGTCAGTCAGGGTTGGAAATTGAGATTCTCCATTTCTAATGAGCTCTGAAGTGATACTTATGCACTGGTCTGAAGAATGCACTTTGAGTGTTCCAGCCCATTGTCTGTTTCTCTCTTGTGGAATGTAATTTTTTCTACTTCATATTAGCTATTCATGTGCATAACTTAACCTTCTTACTAGACAGTTAACTCCCATAGCAGAACCTGGATCTTGTTGGCGTCTGTCACTCTCACCCTGCCTCCCTAGAGCACTAAGAATAGAGCATGCACACTTAGATGTAGTTAATAAATATTTGAATAATTGATGAGTGGCTTCAACTAATTTAGAATGTTGAACACAAGCTTTTAAAGGGCAACACTACTTATGTTAGTTTCTGGACTATGTTTAGTGCAATTACTTATTTGAAAATTGTGTGTTGAAAACTCCACTCCTACATAGCCCAGCCAAACTAAGGGAACACTGGCCAGAGAGCTGAGCTAAGTGGAATTCAGGAAATGGAAACCACATTTTATTGATGACTTTTTTTTCCATGTGCTGTAACTATTTCAAAGGAAATGCTAATCCCTATGTTTGGAATTCATTTCCAGAGAGCTTCTCTGCTTAACAAGCGTGACTTTGTGCCCACAGAGCTTCATAAGCCAATTTTATCAATTTTGTTGAAGAGGTGGCTTTTTTTTTCCCCACCTGGAAACACTCAATGATCTTCTATCTGGAAAGTCTCAAGTTGGGTACCAATTAAAGCTGGATAATAATGACTCAAGTTGGCACCATTTTAGCCTGTTGTTTTCTCAGTCCTAACATACGTAGTCATGTGTTGGCCTTGGAGATTAGGGTGGAAGAAGGAAGAGAAGATAAAGTGGGTTAGGGTTTAAAACAGAGGCTACTTTGTAATCTATCCTAAGTCTTATGAAGCAAAGTAAGAAGACCTGAGATCTCCTGCCTCACACCTGCCTGCGTGATGGAACTCCTAACTAGAACTATTTTGTGCTTGGACTTTGTCATAAATGAGACAGAGCTGAGGTTTCCCTTTTGGACTCTGTATGTAAAAGGTTTCACAAGCAAATTAATTACGTTATTAAGATTTTACAGATTCTTAGCCTAGTTGAAAAAATGAGTTTTAGTTTCTATTAGCCCCACTGGTACAGTCAACTAATGCACCAATCACAAACCACAGAACTTCACAGTGGGATCCTTCACTTTTTACCTGTAGGCTGTTTACTTGGCAGTTTCTTTTTCGCCCTTAGTTCCATTACTAGGCTTTGGAATTGAGAAATGGATATTCAGACATGCCATTAATTTATACTGACCCCTCTCTTTCCTTACTGTCAACTAGATATAAGGGTTTATGGTATTGTCTGCACAGTGTGTCCGGTAAGTTGTTATTGCTCATGTCTGCACTTGATTTTGTAGGTATTCCACATTTTTTGGCCTTCCTATTCCCTCAATGAGTCCTTTAGCATCACAATTCAAGAATGAAAATATTCTCAACAGAGCTACGGCTAGGGTGAGGCAAAGCAGGCCCCAAGGGAGCAAAATTTAAGGAGGCACTAACTTGCATATGCATGCCCTGGAAGTGAGCACCTCCTTAAATTTTGTGCCCTAGGCACCTAGCTTGCCTTATTTTAGTCTGGGTCCTGAGTTCCAAATCAGAGAGCTCAAAGTACTAGTTGCTGAGATCATTTGGACGATTGAGTCAGCCCTAGTCCTTTACCCCAACTTGTATGCCTGTGTATGCGTGACTGCAGAGATCCTAGAAACGTATATATGAGACAATAAACATGGAATTCTGCAATCATGATTTTATTAATCACATGAAGGTAAGACTGACATTCAATGTTTATTTGCCCTCTGTGCTGCAGCAAAACAGTCTTGACATAGATTTTTTAATGAGCATGCATTAATTATTGGCTTTGAGAATCTCCTTGAATTTAACTCTTGCTGTTGCTCCATGGTCTCAAAGTCCTCTGATTTTTCAGACCATCAATGGCACATCTAAATGTAGACAAATGCATCACTCTTATCCAAGTGCCTAACTATACTCATTTGCAAGGCATATGTGAATACCACCTAATTAGTTGTGAAGTGCATTTTGGCATATGTCGGAAGTTAAAGCCACTTCCTTAGAGGAACTCAAACTCCGAATTTATCTTTATTAAGGCCTTGTCCAAATAATATATATACACTGCCTCCTTGCTATCTACTGCTTGGAAATAAATCACTTTAGGATTGATTTGCTAACGGCTTTCTTCACTCTAAGGGTCCTCCTGCCCGAGAGGTCACACTGTCCTTCTTCACAAACAAACATTGATAACCAAACAGAAGACACCACACTGACCATACAGTGAATGAAGAAGGAAATCTGGAGTGAGGGGAAGCATGACCCTTCGCACAGCCTAGAAAAAAAGAACCTTACTAAAGTGTAATATTATATTCTGGACAAAAGCCCCCAAACCACTTTTTAAGAATATGAGTGAACAAATAGGATATATTCATCTTTTTTTCAGCAAAGCGCCATGAACGTTGGTACCTTAGTCAGGAATTACAAACCCCTCCAGGAGTCTGCCAAGTAATAGAAATCAGTGAAACTGGCTGGGTATGAGACAATCAGGAGTGGTAGGGACTCCAGGGAAACAGAGAATGCACTTATCATCCACTGCAGCTGCTTTTTGTGACATGGGAATATGGGCCAAATCTTGTTAGATCTTTTGATTCTTCAAGAGAAGCAGGTAACTTGATTTTTTAAATAACATGATGGCTCCCATTTTTTAACTTGTGGAAAGTTAGCTTAAGAACATTTTAAAGTCACTGTGTGGGATAAATAAAATATCCCTAAAGGACAGATTTGCCTCACTAAGTCTTGAAGTCTGACTCCTTTCCAGTTGTGATTCCTTGCTCAGGACCGTAACTCTGGACTCACATGGTGACTTTTAATGGCTCAGCCAATAATGCTAAAGTTGTATATTCTTAAGATGCCAAGATATTAAATTGTATTTTAGACAGTTAAGTTTACAATTATCTTTGTCTCACTGCACATGGGTGGCCCCGCCTGCCTGCAGTCTTAGCTCACTCTCTACATTATCGGCATAACACAACAGTGGACACTTGATTTCCATTAGCCAGATGTAACTGATTCTCCTACCTTCACCTTTAGAGTGAGGCCACAGGGGCCCCATGGAACCACCTGCTTCTTGAGGAAGAAGTACGTACATGGAAATAGTGCTGTCTTAACCAGCTTGGCTTACATTTTTAATATCTTGCTTGTCTCAACTGCTTATTCCATGGTCATTGTGACTTCTGTTTGCCTGTTTCTGAATCTGTCAGTTGTTGACTAATAGAGGTAGAACTTGAATCCAGGTGTCTATTTCCTGAGGGAATTTGTTCTGCAAATTTATTATTTGTGGGTTGAAGTGAGACTTCTTTGATTTGCCCTGTGTCATATATATTTTAAATTAGCTTGAAGTTTTCCTGCTCTTGTGATCTATGATGTGAAATTACTTCATGGTCTGTGGAAATTCAAACACATTCCAAAAACTTCTGTTAACTTCCAGAGGAGCCTCATACTTCCCGGGCACTCATGCTGTCCCTGTCCCACACTATATTTGTGTGAAACATAGCCTTTGTCTCTCTGTCTGGTTCTCTCTCTCTTTCATTCTCTCTTTTTTTCTCTCTCACACCTACTACTGCTCTCACTCACAATCCATCCATGAGCTCAGTAGACTTTCTCCAGTCACATTACCCCTCCCCTTGCCACCAGGCTTCATGCATCTCACTCTGACTGTGCCCTTCCCATCACAGCTCCTCACCCCTGCCTCTCAGCTTGCCCTGAGAATGCTAAATTCTTTTCCTTCTACAGTGATAGAGCAGCCTCCTTACTTTTATGTGGCCTTGTTGCCACTTAACACTAAGGTCATTAGAGTTGGGGGATGACCTTTTTGAACCTGTAAAAATAAACTCAGATTCTTTTTGTTAATTAACAAATGAACATAGAGCCAAAAAGCCTTGCTCTCTAGTATCTTAGGCTGGGTCTACTTCTGAGCCAAGGCCTGATGCTGATGCCTTTATGCATATCCCTGTTCTACCTTGAGACTATCAAAATGCTGCTTCATTTAAATTTTACCTCCCCTCTTCTCTTCTTCCCAATCTCAAATATCCCTATCACTTCATTTGTTTCATGAGTTGCCCCATGCTTCCTCTGATGTGCAGTCTCCCTTGCTTTAGGAAGTTAATAAGCTTAACTTTGTCAGACTACAGGGGTGTCCCTGCTGGTCATCATCGGAGGGGATTTACTACCTTCTGCTGCAAGCATTTATTAAAGTATTTATCCCAATATATGCAGTTTTCTCCCTAAAAGGACTTACCTTTCATTACAATATAACTTCGTGAAGACAGGGAATTTCATCTGTTTTCTTCGCTATTCTAAAACAATACTTGGGTCATGTTGAAAGAATGAATGAATAAATTCTGTTAGTAGCCCTTAAATTAATACAATTATCTCCACATCCTTATAAGAGTATGGTACCTCATTTCAGCTTCCCCTGAACTCTGCCTTTGGTTCTGAAATAAGAAAGACTGGGATAGACCCTGTCTTAGTCCATTCAGCTTAATATAACAAAATACCACACACTGGGTAACTTATGAAGAACAGGCATTTATTTCTCACGGTTCTGGAGATTGAAAAGTCCAAGGCCAAGATGCTGACAGGTTCGATGTCTGTTTTCTGGTTTTTAGATGGTGCCTTTTTCTGTGTCATCACATGGTAGGAAAAGGGCACACAAGCTCCCATGGGCCTCTATTATAAAGGCGCTAATCCCAATCATGAGAACTCCATCCATACAACTTTATCACCTCCCAAAGGCCCCATCTCTTAATATCAACACCTTAGGGATTAGATTTCAACATATGAATTTTGGGGGAACATAAATATTCACATGATAGCAGACCCCCATTCCAACATTTAGCTGTATAATTTGGGATAAATTATTTAATCTCTTTATACCTCCATCATTTTAGCTGTGAAGTGGGGAAGATGCTACGTATTATATTTGGTTGGGAAGATTAAGTGAAGTGATTTATATGAAAGGTTTATTGTGGAGTGTGACACATGGTAAATGTTCAGTAAACATCAGCTAGTATTTTTCATTATAACTCATTTTTCCAGATTCCAGTCACTTGTACATCACTGTGTCCCTGCTTCTATTTTGCCTCATGATATGGTAAGGTACATATGTCTTCTTTGTTTAGTTGTAAACTCTTTGAGGGCAAGGTCCATGTCTTACTTACCCGTGTATCACTGTAGATAAGTACATCTATATATCACTGGCACATAGTACGCCCTCTAATAATCTGTAGTTGAAAAGTCTGCCTGGAAAAGAAGATGACAGTAAGAGTGCAGAGCTGAGCCTGATTGGTAAATGCAGTGACTGCAGTGACTGTTAGCTGATTATGATAGAGCATTAATAGCTTCTTTTCTGAGTGGTTTTATTTTTTATTTTTATGTATTTATTATTATTTTTGAGATGGAGTCTTGCTCTGTCGCCCAGGATGGAGTGCAGTGGCATGATTTCTGCTCATTGCAACCTCCACCTCCCGGGTTCAAGCAATTCTCCTGCCTCAGCCTCGCGAGTAGCTGGGACTACAAGCGTGCACCACCACGTCTGGCTGGTTTTATTTATTTTTTATTAGAGACAGGGTTTTGCCATGTTAGCCAGGCTGGTCTCAAACTCTTGACCTTAGGTGATCTGCCCACCTCGGCCTCCCAAAGTGCTGGGATTTCAGGCTTGAGCCACTGCATCTGGTCGTGAGTGGTTTTAGAATCTAACAACTAAACAAGAGGAGCAGGGCAATGCAGGAGCTTTTTTGTGTTGTCTGCCCCTGCTGAGTGGGTATTTGAATGACCCAGGGAAAATGAGAAGGGCCAAGGAAGTGGGCATGGACCAACCTGGTCATTTAATTCCTCTATTCCTCAAGAATTGCCACTCCAGCCTAGCCTAGCAATTTGGAGCAGTGGGTGAATTATTTGTAGCTAATCTGTAAGCAGAGATCATTGTGATGCTGAGCTGTACTGAGGTTTTGCTCTCCTGGCTACCAGGTGGGGACCTGTGACCGCTTTGTCTTTTAGTTGCTCTGGGGACTGGAACTAAAGGCATAAAAATCCATATGTTCACTCAGGTGGGCTTAGCTCTGTGAGTGGCTCTCTACTTGTGAAAGTATTTATGACAATTGCTCTCCTGCTACGCGCACACACACAAACACACACACACACACACACACACACACTGCATGGCCCAGAATACAGAACAAGTCTCAAAACCTAGGTGAAGGTAAGAGGGCAAGGTTTTCTCAACATCCCTTTCCTGCACATCCTGCACAAATTCACACCTTTTGGCTTTTCGCTCATTTGCCAGTGTCCCAACCCCACTTGCCCTCTTTAGTATTCTCCAAGGGGTTACATTTGATGATCACTAAGATCCTCGAGCCTGTGGTGTGCTGGTAAATTGGCTCTCTAGGGGAAAAAAAGCCCTGATTTGTAGCTTTGTAGTGTTTCCTGATTCCCTTCCTCCCTCTTTTCCCCCTCCCTCCCTCCATTTCTCGCCACCCTTTTCTCTTTTTCCTGCATTCCAGGCATAATTAGTCCCACCCCTCCAGTTCATTCTGCCTAGTTTTTCTTGTTTTCATCTTAGTACACATAACTTGAATTTCTCAGCTGTGTGTGGCAAAAGTATATACCACGTTATTTTTAAAAAATTTTTTCTTGATCTGTATAGCTAATTGAAATGATTTACTGGTAGCAGTTTTTTATCCAATCATTGCTTTAAACCACACTCATGACATCCACAACATAAGTAGGATGTTTTTGTCATTTTCTTGGACATCCTAGCCAGATAAATCAGGCAAGAGAAAGAAATAAAGGGCATTCAAATTGGAAAGGAAGAATTCAAATCAACTTTGTTCACAGATGACATGGTATTATATTTAGAAAACCCTAAAGATTCCATCAAAAACACTGTTAAAATTGACAAATGAATTCAGTAAAGTTGCAGAATACAAAATCAACATACAGAAATCAGTAGCATTGATATATGCCAACAGTGAACAATTTGAAAAAGAAATCAAGAAATCAATACTATTTACAATAGCTACAAAAAATATAAAGTACCTAGGAAAATTTAACAAAAGAAGTGAAAGATCCCTACAAGGTAAACTATAAAACACTGCAGAAAGAAATTGAAGAGGATGCAAAAAATGGAAAGATATTCCGTGCTCATGGATTGGAAGAATTAATATTATGAAAATGACAATGCTACCCAAAGTGATCTATAGATTCCATGCCATCCCTATCAAATACCAATGACATTCTTCACAGAAATAGAAAAAGCAATTTAAAAATGTATATGGAATCACAAAAGGTCCTGAATAGCCAAAGCAATCCTGACCAAAAATCTGGAGGTATCACACTACCTGACTTTAATAGACTTTATTTTTTACAGTAGTTTTAGGTTCACAACAAAAGTGAGAGAAAGGTACAGAGATATTCCATATATGCTCTGCCCCCACATGTGTTGAGCCTCCCCATTATCAACATCTTCCATCAGAGTGGTACATTTGTTCAATTGATGAACCTACATGGACACATCATTATCACCAAAAACTCATAGTTTACATTAGGGTTCATTCTTGGTATTGTATATTTTATGGGTTTCGATAGACGCTTAATGATGTGTATCCACTACTATAGTATCATAGAGAGTAGTTTTATTTCCCTTAAAAATCCTCTGTGCCCCACCTATTCATCCCTTCCCCCACTCCCTGGCAACCACTGATATTTTTACTCTCTTCATAGTTTTGCCTTTTCTAGAATGTTACATAACTGGAATCATATAATATGTGGCCTTTTCAGATTGGCTTCTTTCACTTAGTAATGTGCATTTAAGTTTACCCCATATCTTTTAATTACTTGATAGCTCATTTCTTTTTAGCACTGAATAATATTCAGTTGTTTAGATGTACCACAGTTTATTTATCCATTCACCTACTGAAGGACATCTTGATTGCTTCCAAGTTTTGGCAATTATAAATAAAGCTGCTATAAATATTCAGGCTCAGGTGTTTGTGTGGATATAAGTTTTCAACTTCATTGGGTAAATACCAAGGGGTGCAATTGCTGTATCTTATGGTAAGAGTATGCTTAGTTTTATAGGAAACTGCCACACTGTCTTCCAAAGTGACTGTACCATTTCGCTTTTCCATCAGCAATGAATGAGAGTTCCTATTGCTCCACATCCTTGCCAGCATTTGGTGTTGTGTTTTGGATTTTGGACATTCTAATAGATGTGTAGTGGTATCTCATTTTTGTTTTAATTTGCATTTCCCTGGTGACATATGACATGGAACATTTTTTTCATATGCCTATTTGCTATCTGTATATCTTCTTTGGTGACATGTCTATTAAGGTATTTGGACCATATTTTAATTGGGTTGTTTCTTTACTGTTGAATTTTAAGAGTTTTTGTACATTTTGGGTAATAGTCCTTTATCAGATATTTTATTTGCAAAGAATTTTTTATGTCTTTTTTTAAAAAAATATAAAGTAGGTTTTCAGGTTTCTTTTTTTTTTCATTTTTTTGATGGAAGAAAGATCTGTATTTCAATGATACGGGGCTTACATTGTACTTCACATTTTCCTTTCATCTTCTCCCCCTTCTCCCATCTTGTTAAGCAGCACAATTCTTTTCTGAGCTAATGCATCTCTTGGCGTATTCTGACAATAGCAACAAAGAACAGATGAGTCCAGCTACTGATAGTCTATTTCCCTTCCTTTAAGGCATAAAGGAGTATGCCCTATTTTCTGCCTTTCAAGTTTTGTCGGCTGACATGGCTTTACCATACTTTGTATAATAGTTGCATAAGATGAGTTGCTGTCTGTCCAGGATTCAGCGCAGTTTGGCATTATCCATGACTTGATGCTGAAGAAGAATTCACCTATGTAATTTGTTTCTATCATCTCATTGCCCTAAAATAAATGATTTGATGGTGAAATAAAATGTGTTGTAGAAGCTGAGGAAAATATGCAAAGTACATAAGAGAAAAAAGATTCTCTGTGTTTTCAATAAATGACCATTCATGGTAATGAGGATACAAGAGCACTTGAACATAACAGAGACCAAAATGTTTGTATATATAAAAACTAAGGAGCCCAGAATCAGTGTCATATTTTGAAAAGTATTATGTTATGGTAGATGCAAAACTACCTGGTAGTATCTATACGCCACTTAAAATTCAACTTCTGCTTGGTTCATCTGATTCTTTCAAGGTCTTAAATGTTAAATGAAGGGGTAAAATAGGAAGGTATTTAAGTAATTAGCAGGCCTCCTGGGTCTTGATAACTTTAGTGCTTCTGGGAGCTGCCCAGTTGGCCACCAGTCTCTGTGGAATCCAGGGGACTCTTCCCAATATGGATTTGACCAGCACTTCAGTTAGTGAGTTTCCATTAGCATCTTAGCATTACTCTTTAATACAGATGCCTTATTTTCCAGGGTTTATGAAAGTTTAAGTGACAACCATGATTGCAGGAACAGACTGTTGAGAAGCTGTTTTTCAGTGAAAAGTTGGGTCAGGAGATTGATGGAGGCTTTGAAATTAGATCCTTGGATTGAAACATAAAGTTGGCAGCCATGAGTCCCATCAGTGGCTTCTCTGTTAAAAGTCTCCTTTTAATTGTGGTAAAATATTTTACTTGAGATCTACCCTCTTAACAAATTTTAGGTTCACAATACAGTATTGTTAAGTATAGCAATATTGTGCAATTACAGTAATTAGTTAAGTAATACAATATTGTACAGCATGGCTTTAGAACTTATTCATCTTATGTAACTGAAACTTTATACCAATTGAACATCAACCTCCCATTTCCCCCTTCCCCCAGCCACCGGCAACCACCATTTTATTCTGCTTTTCCATGAGTTTGACTGTTTTGGATACCTCATGTAAGTGGAATCATGCAGTATTTGTCCTTCTGTGACTGGCTTATCTCACTTAGTGTAATGTCCTTCAGGTTCATCTGTGTTGTCTCAAATGGCAGGATTTCCTTGTTTTTTAAGGCTGAATAATATTCCATTTTGTTTATATACTACATTTTACTTATCCGTGTAGCCATACATGGACACTTATATTGTTTCCAGATCTTGCCTATTGTGAATAGTGCTTCAATGAACATGGGAGTGCAGGCTATTTCTTTGAGATCCTGATTTTAGTTCCTTTGAATGTATACCCAGAAGTGGAACTGCTGGATCATGTGGTAGTCCAATTTTTAGTTTTTTGAGATACTGCCATACTGTTCTCTGCAGTGGTTACATCAATTTACATTCCCACCAACAGTGTACAAGGGTTCCAATTTCTCTTCATCATTGCTGACACTGACTTTTTGTCTTTCTGATAATAGCCATTCTAACAGTTGTGATGTAGCCTTATTGTGGTTTTGATTTGTGTCTCCTTGATGATTGGTGATGTTCAGCATCTTTTCATATACCTGTTGGTCATTTTAATGTCTTCTTTGTAGAAATCTCTTCAATTCCTTTGCCCATTCTTTTTTTTTTTTTTTTTTTTTTGACAGAGTCTTGCTCTGTCACCCAGGCTGGAGTGCAGTGGCACAATCTCAGCTCATTGCAACCTGTGCCCCCCAGGTTCAAGCAATTCTCCCACCTCAGCCTCCTGAGTAGCTGGGATTACGGGCACCTGCCACCACACCTGGCTAATTTTTGTATTTTTAGTAGAGAGGGGGTTTCTCCATGTTGGCCAGGCTGGTCTCGAACTCCTGACCTCAAATGATTCTGCCTTGGCCTCCCAGAGTGTTGGGATTACAGGCGTGAGCCACCATGCCTGGCCCCTTTGCCCATTCTTAAGTTGGGTTATTTGGTTTCTTTTGCTATTGAATTGTAAGGGTTCTTTATATATTTTGGATATTATTTCTGTGATGTAAGTACTCTCACCAAGGCCAATTTCAAGCTACCAGCTTGAGGGCACTGAATTCTGTGTTCAGAAGAGATGTGCACGATTGGCTCTTGTAAACCAATTTGTCAGTTTGTGCTAGCCAGCATCCTATTGCCTTGAGCTCTGACTTTTTTTTTTTTTTTTACTTTTGTTCTTGATCCTTTTTCTTTCCATTTCCCATTATAACACAAATACAATAATAGCTAAAATACCCAAATTAAACTGCAAAGCTTCTTCTTAGTAACCAAACATGGCAAAAAAGGTTAAAGTGTTTCTTGCACACTTAACATATATACTATGAAATCAAGGTTGTGTCAAAGCTGTGTGCTAGCTGCTAATTTTTAGTACAGTAAGTCCTCAATGTCATTGACAGGTTCTTGGAAATTGCAACTTTAAGTTAAATGACATATAAAAAAACATTTTTTTTCTCATCAAGGATGTTAAATGAAGACAATGTAGTGATTGGGGAGGAACAGCAAGAAAGACTATGTTTTGTTGTTCTGTAATACTCTCTGAATTGACAAGAGCCTCTCTGAAAGTTAAGCTTCAGTTCTGACGATAGTAGGTCCCCTGAGACACCTTTTATAACAGACAGTCTTCTCTCCATCAGCTATGGCGAAGCCAACAGGGAGCAGTAGTATCAAAATGTAAACAAGTACTCCATTATACTCATTTTATTTATTTATTTACTTTTTAAAAAATGGAGTCCGTCTGTTGCCTAGGTTGTAGTGCAGTGGTGCAATCATAGTCCCACTGCAGCCTCGACCTCCTGGGCTCAAGTGACCCTCCTGTCTCAGTCTTCTGAGTAGCTAGGACTACAGGTGCATGCCACCATGCCCAGCTAATTTTTGTGTGTGTGTATATATATATATATATATATGCAATATATTATATATGATATATACAATATTATATGTGCTATATTGTATATATCATATATAATATATTGCATATGTAATATATAATATATTGTACATATCACATATAATATGTTGAATATGTAATATGTTGCATATTTTACATATAATATAGTGCATATATAATATATAATATATTGTATATATCATATATAGTATACATAATATGTAATATATTGTATATGTAATATATAATGTGATATATTGTATATATAATATATATGTATGTAATATATCATGTGATACATTGTATATATAATATATAATATATTGTATATATTATACATGTAATATATTATATATATTATACATGTAATATATAATACATTGATATATTATACATATAATATATAATACATTGGATATATTATACATATAATATATAATACATTGGATATATTATACATATATAATACATTGGATATATTATATAAATATATATATATATTTGAGATGAAGTTTTGCTCTTGTTGCCCAGGCTGGAGTGCAATGACGTGATTCCGGCTCACTGCACCTCTGCCTCCAAGGCTCAAGGAATTCTCCTGACTCAGCCTCCCGAGCAGCTGGGATTATAGGTGTGTGCCACCACGCCTGGCTAAATTTTGTATTTTTTTTTTAGTAGAGACAAGGTTTCACCATGTTGGCCAGGCTGCTCTAGAACTCCTGACCTTAGGTGATCCTGTAGAGACAGAGTCTCTCTAGGTTGCCCAGGCTGGTTTCAAACTCCTGGCCTTAAGCTATCCTCCCTCCTAGGCCTCCCAACGTCTGGAATTACAGGCACGAGCCACCATGCCCAGCTCATTATTTACTTTTGTATTTCAGCTTTTTTTCATGTTCTCACATATGCTAAACAATGCTTCTTCCTAATTTAATACATCAATTTCTGCTGCCATTGGAAGCTTCTGAAAATTGAATGTGTTTACTCTAGCTTGGAAGACATGGATGAGCGAAAAGAGTTATGCTTTCTTGCAAATAGTCCAGGAGTGGGAAACAGAGAGACAGCTAGAGCTAAGTTTGGCCCAACCTGCTTAACATGTGTGAGATTTGGTCTTAATTCCTTCAGTTTTCCTAGGTATTACATGCTCATTCCTCAGCCTCTGTCCAGCTTCCTCACACAGTCCCTCCTTTCTTGTCTTTGTTTCTCAGGCTAGATCCCAAAAAATCTCACCTGGAGAAACTTGGAAAAAATCTAAGCAATAAACTAGGAGTCTAGTGACTGCTGATATATATTTATACATACTATGTAGTCTCCCTCAGAACAAAGGGACAAGGAACCTGCGGTGTGCTGGTAAAACGTGAACAACTAACTTTCCAGAACAACAACAACAAAAAAAAACAACTTTCCAGAAAAAAAATGTGTGTGCATGCACATTTTTACATTGTATTGATATAAAGGATGAGTAGTACACAATTAAAAAATAGTATACGTTACTCATTTTAAATTCCACAAACCAGTTTATTCTTACAGAATGCTTTTGTTAATTTTTGCAAGTTCTCTTATCCATAGTCAATCTATGGTTGTGATTGATGAATGAATGTAGTCCCTACATAAATGTGGCTGATATTCTCATTTATGTTAATGAGTAATGAAAGTGAAACAACAAAGATGCATGTCAGAACTTCACTTATTCATCAGTGATGTGGGCAACTCCTTTGTTGAATCAAATAATAGGTTTTGAAGATTGGAAGAACATATTCTTCTTTTCTTAGTTAGTCAAAATGTAATGCCTATAGATATAACAGTTTTAAGTTTAATCTGCATTATTAATGCTTTCTCCATCACTTTTTAAAGTTTGGACTATCAACAAAACAATAAATTAAGCCTTGATCTTAAGCATTTCACAATTTTCATACTGTAAATAATCCCTACCATGGCTGATGTCAAGCTACAATTGCGATGTCACTGGGTAAATAGTGGGAAGAGATGCACAGAAGCATACCATTATAGGGTATTTCCACCATAAGGATACTATAGCTATAAATAACCTCACGGGCATAAATAGACAAAATGTAATTCAAGAATTAGAAGGTGATGTGTTTTGACTACTACTTTTGGTTTTAATATAATTTCATTGTAGGTAGACACAACTGAATTTTTAATAATGGCTGTGTTTAAAAACCAGCTTACAGAATTTTTGAAGATATAACAACTGGCTCTTGTGAGCTAGGATATATCAACTCCCAGCACACTGGCAAGCAACCAAACTTATGAAGGACCTATTACAGGCTAGAGATTGCATGCGTAACCTGTAAGATTCCTTAGCTCTCAACAGTCTTAAAATAATAGTATATAATCCAATATCATTGGCTCTCACTCCATCTGCTTCTCGTAGGATCCCAGTACCCTGTTGTGTCTCTCAAACTCTTGGCAGTCTCTAGTGGGTATCCCCTATGTGATCATGAACATGTTTGCTTGCCATGTGCTGTTGCTGCTTTGTTGGACATTAACCACACATTCATCTGGAACTACTGTCTCCCACTGAGGCACTGTTGTTTCTTGGGTGCCGCTGCTCCTCTGCTGGAATCTGATTTCTCCTTCTCATCCTGTTGCCTTTCTGCTGAGTGCTGACAACAAAGCACAGGTGTGTTCATGGCCCCAGAACACCTGGAAAATTTTTCTCAAAGTAGGAACAGCATACATCTTTTTCATTTGAATTACATTTTATTGGAAAGTGTCCGAAAGCAGGACTGCTGATAACCTTACAAAGTTTTTGAATAATCCTTTTACTTTAGAGTAGTTATCTTTTTAGATTTACAGAAAAGTTAAGATTTACTTCAGGGAATTGCCACATACCTCATACTCAGTATCCCGTATTGTTAATACATAATTATGGTACATTTGTCACAATTAATGAATCAATATTAATGCATTATTATTAACTTAAGTTGATGCATTATTCATATTTCCTGTTTTTCCTAATGTCTTTTTTCTGTCCAAGGATCCCATCCAGGATACCATGTTACACTTAATTATCATGTGTCTTTGGGTTCCTCTTGGCTGTGACAGTTTCTAAGACTTTACTTGCTTTTGATGACCTTAACAATTTTGAGGACTACTGGTTAGGCATTTTGTAGAATTTCCCTCAATTGAGATTCGTCTAATGTTTGTCTCATGGTTAGACTTGGGTTTGGGAAAGGAAAACTACAGAGGCAAGGTGCCATTCTTATCATTCATATCAAGGGTACAAACTATCAATATTATGACTTATCAAAGTTGATATTGACCTTGATCACCTGACTGAGGTTTTCAAGTTTCTTCACTGTAATAACTGAAACCTGATTTCTCTGGTGTAAAGTCACTCTTTTAAAAATATCTTTCTATACTGTAGTCTTTCGAATGAAGTCACTATGTACAACTCATTGGGTTGATTGGGTAGTATCTTGAGGGTAGAGTATCTCCATAAATTTTTTGGAATCTTCTGCATGGGAGATTTGTATGTTTCCTCCCATTTATTTATTCAATAATTTATATCAGTATAGATTCATGGATATTTACTTTGAACTTCAAGTTATACTCTAATGTAGTCGATCCTTATTATTCATGGATTTCATATTTGTGAATTTGCTTACTTACTAAAATTTATTTGTAAACTGCAAATCAATACTTATGGTGCCTTCATGTTCATTTGCAGACATGTGCAGAGTGGCAAAAACTTTGAGTAGTCTGATATACACCTTCTCAGCTGAGGTGGAACAAGGTGATGTTCTACCTTCTTGTTTGCAGCTCTCATCCTGTAAACAAGTATTCTTTTTTTGGTGTATTGATTTTCATGTTTTTCCAATTTTTGTACTTTTTGTTGGTAAATCTATGTTAAGGTAAACATGAATTTAAACTGATGTTTCCAACTCTATTCTAGCCTCTCCACTTGCTCATCTGTGACCGTCCATTGCAACAGCAAGAAACTTGGCTCTTACCATCTGCTATTCATTTACTTAATTGTTCAATTCTAGTATACTGTACATGTACAGCAGTATCAGAATTGTTAACCCATACCCCATGGGAAATAACTAATAGAGTACGGTGCTTCTGTGCAGTTCCTTTTGCCTTAACTCTTACAGTCCCCACTCACCTCCAGAGTTACTTATCTCAGCACCCTTTTCCCCTTCACAGCTTTCACTAATACTCTTGAACATCCTTGACTGTTCCATTACTCCCGATTCTGTCATAGGCCATGTGGGATTGGGCTAGGCAATACAGCCAAATGGCAGATACTTCACAGTGCTTAGGATCCCTGATGACTTAAACTGTTTCAACACTCCCATTCCATCCCTTATCAAGGTCAATATACCTTATTCCTTCCCTTACCATGATTCTCCTCCAGAAGCCTTCCCAGACCACACCAAAATAGGCCCTTTAGGAATTTTTAAAGTTCATACCAGATTTACCCAAACGTGTCTGAGTCCTAATTAGAAATGCTGTGGCCCCTGCTCTATACATTCCATCTCATTTAATTTTATTTAATTCTCTTAGAAATAATTCCTAAAATGTATAAAGTGCTTACTATTGTCAGGCATGTTTCCTAAGTATAAGTGTTAACTTGACTAGGTCTTAAAATCTAATAAGGTAGGGTCTATTGGTATTCTGCTTTTTTTAAAAAAAAATTTTTATTTTTGAAATGGAGTCTCACTCTGTCGCCCAGGCTGGAGTGCAGTGGCACAATCTCGGCTCACTGCAACCTTCACCTCCTGGGCTCAAGCAATTCTCCTGCCTCAGCCTTCCGATTAGCTAGGATTATAGGCGTGTGCCACCATGCCCGGCTAATTTGTATATTTTTTAGTAGAGACAGGATTTTGCCTTGTTGGCCAGGCTGGTCTCGATCTCCTGACCTCAAGTGATCCGCCCACCTCAGCCTCCCAAAGTGCTGGGATTACAAGCGTGAACCACTGTGCCCAGCCTATTCTGCCATTTTACAAATGGAAAATAGAGACTCAGAGAGGCTCTTCTCCCATCCTTATCCATTTTTGACATGCAAACATATTTCAATTCAATAAACCTGTAATGGGGCCAGGTGCAGTGGTTCATGCCTGCACTCCTAGCACTTTGGGAGACCAAGGTAAGAGGACTGCTTGAGGCCAGGAGTTCCAGACCAGCCTAGGCAATATAGCAAGACCTCGTCTCTAAAAAACAAACAAAAAGAAAACAACAACAACAAAAACCCATATTGAACACTTACTTTCTGCAGGCATTGTGCTAGACACTAGTGAAAAAAGGGAAATGAATAAGAAATGGTTTCACAACTCAAGGAGCTTTCAACATGTATCAAAATATAATTTCAAATAATATGGAAAGGGAATAAATTGCTTTGTACCTGCCTGGTGTATTGGTCCGTTTTGCATTTCTATAAAGGAATACTTGAGGCTGGGTAATTTATAAAGAAAAGAGGTTTATTTGGCTCATAGTTCTACAGGCTGTACAAGCATGGCACCAACATCTGCTTGGCTTCTCGTGAGGCCTCAGGAAGATTTTACTCATTACAGAAGGGAAGGGGAGCCATCATGTCACGTGGTAGGAGAGGGAGCAAGGGAGATGCCAGGCTCTTTTAAACAGTCAGCTCTCCCATGAACTCATTACCATGGAGAGGGCACTAAGTTCTTCATGAGAGATCCTCTCCCATGACCCAAACACCTGCCCCACTACCGACGCTGGAGATCACATTTGAAGATGAGATCTGGAGGGGACAAATATCCAAACTATAACACCTGGTTCCTGCTCAACACTCACTGAGGAATACCCTGAGCTTTACCTTATTTCCTTTTGGTTCCCAGGCCTCCCAGCCATCTTTCAGGTTGGCATATCCTGGCTTCCTCATCATCCGCTCTTTGTCTCCCCAGTCTAATTAGTAGATTGGTGGGAGGTAGCATGAGAAAGGCAAGGCTTTTCCCCGTGTACCCATTCTTTGCAGCAATCCAGCCATTTGGGCTTTAATTGGCTTCATAGGGCCCCTCAGTGCTTTGTCCTTTGTGCATCAGGAAGTTAATTACTTAATAAACCAAATGGAGTCTTTCAAAAGTGCAGTGTTAGCTTTTCTTTTTCTTAGAGTAAAACTTGGACCAAACTGAAGTACTCCAGTCACTGTGAGAACCAGCCAAAGATAAATCTGTGAAGCTGGAGAAATTTGTGTTAAGTGCTCCAAATTTAGGAGTCTTCATTCATAGTATGTCTTTTCACAGACCTCTAGGGCCCCTCTGTATGGCTCCTCCCTTGAACTTGCCCTTTCTGTGCTTCTGTCTGTGTTTTGCCCTTTTCTTAGTGATTCCTTCCATCAGAATACTGTATATGTTTTGTGTCCTATTTCTAGGAGGCCCTGTTTAGTTAATATGATAAAGCAATTTAAAATAATATTACCAGCCAACACTTACAATGTAAGCCAACACTTATAGTCATTCTGTTAAATAATTTATACATATGTATTAAATCCTCTCAATAACCTATGAGATTGGTAGTTCTTCTTACACCCGTTATACAGATGAATAAGCCAAGGCCCAGAGTGGTTAAGTGACTTTCTAAGCTCACACAGCTAGCAAGCAGTGGAACTGGGATTTGAATCCAGGTTGTCTGACAGTAAAATCCATGGTCTACAAACCACCAAATTGTAAGACAATGGTGTTTTGTTTGTAATGACTGGTAATGGCCTAGTTGTTGAGGCACATTTGCACAATTTCCTAATCTTTTTCCAAAGTACCAACTTTGTAATTTAACTTATCAAGTGTTTATTGAGCACCTACAATAAACTAGATAATTTTCATCTTAACAATAACATTAATGTCTTAATTCCTGGGAGTGATTAATGTAGGCATCATGAAAGGATTAGAGAACAATTAAATGTTAAATTGCATAGTATTGATTGTAAGTACACTGGTATCTGGGGAGGTGGAATTGTGCTAGGATTGGATAGGTAGAGATGAAGGAGGAAGAAGACATTTCCAGTAGTGGGAAATAACACTGAAAGGGATGGAATTGAGAAGATGAAGAGGGAGTAATGTGGAGATGTACCTGACTAACAGTAATTTTCAAGTCTCTACGTAATTAAGATTAGAACCTCACTCCGCCACTAGGAGTTGCACCTTCTGACAAGGTAGACAGATTGGGTTCTTAGAGGCCATTTTAACTTTCAGCCTTAACAGGAGTTTCTGTGTCCTAGACTTAAGAGACTGGAGAGAAAACCTTGAGCTGTCCTTTGAGGTCATAGGTCAAAGTCACTACTGCACCACAATTTATTGCTCTGTTTACCCAAGAGGGTTAGTAATCCAGCCTGTGGTCACTCAGTAGCCTTGTTATTTCCTTTAATGGAAGAACCCAATGAAGAGTCCAAAAAATCTTACCTCTGCATCTGTGTGAGGCTGCTTTTCCAATTCTTGCCACCTGGTCCCAGTAGGATGGAAGTTTTGGCCCTTGAATCTTTTGGGACTGTCTTTTTCATGTGTGCCCCCTTTCTTAAGCTTCTGAAATTGTTCTGTACAGAGAGTTACTTTGATTAAAGTGACCAAACTGGGACAGAAAGCTGCCCTGTACTTTTTATTTCTCATTTTTATTATACATAACCATATTAGAGTACCTTCTGCAGAGATAACAATGTATGCATTGCCCCAAATTGGCTCCCACCCAGTAAAAGTCAACAATTAAACGTTCTTCCCATTAGTGTGTGTATCTCTGTTCTCAAAAAGAATTTAAAGTTCTAAGAAACAGCAATTACCCCAACCCCCAGAAAAGCCCCAAACCCAAAAGCGATCTCTCTTCCCTTGTTTGCACAGAAATAGGCTTTAGTTAGCAGGCAGTAGGTGGCATAAGTTTTTATGTGGGGGAACAGCATGATAAAAGTGGTATTACAGTAGGATTGATCTGGCAATACTGTACCTAGTATTTCTCACACTGTGCTACAATTGCCTGTTTATTTGCCTTTGCCTTTTTCCCTCAAAAGAATGTAAATTCCTTGTAGGACAATCACGTACTCATCTCTACCTCCAGTGCCTACTACAGAGCTAGTTGAGTGAGGAAAGGCTATAGGCAGAAAGATCAATTAAGGATGTAGGAGTAGGGGTGGAAGGAGGCTACTGAGGTAATCCAGTTATGTGTGGTGCTGAAAGCTGGGATGAGAACAAGATCTGAGGGATATTTTGTAGGGACACGTGCCAGGATAACATGGATGAAAGGGCGAAGAATATAAGAGGACATCAGGATTTTGAACCTGAAAAATCAGAAAATAGGCAGTATTGTTAGGTTTTAGGGAGAAATAAGTAATACCTCTTTGTTCCTCTCCTGAGTTCTGAACCAAGTGAGAACTGAGACAGTAAGTAAGTGAAGTTCAAGATGTGATTATTAGTGTCCTGTGAATTATGCAGGTTTCCCCATATAGTAATTGGCACACCAGGACAACTGTAGCCTCCCCCTCCAGGCGCACAGGTCATCCTGTAAGATTCCTATATGGCTGAGAGCAACCTAAAACACTCTTTCAGGGCAGGCAGAGGTGAAAGAGAAAGCCGCGGAACAGGGATCAGCCAACTTTTAGTGCAAAAAGCCAGATAGTAAATATTTTAGGCTTTGCAGGCTAAATGGTTGATCTCTGTCACAACTACTTGCCCCCGATGCTGCAGTGTGAAAGCAACCACAGTTAGTTGGTAATGGAACAAGCGTGGCTGTGTTCTAGTAAAACTTTATTTACAAAAACAGGTGATGAGCTAGATTTGGTTCACAGGCTGAAGTTTTCTGACCTCTCGACAGATGGAACGGAGTTGTATAGTTTCTTCATCAGCCTCACTAGTAAGCTAAGTCACACCTTGAGGAAAAGGGAATGAGGGGCCCAGAAAAGCCAGGCGTGTTATGCTAGTGGTGGCTCAATCAGGAAAACAGGAGGCCTGGGGAATGCAATTTCCTTCTAACAGATACCACTGACAGAGAGAAAGTAATTTGGAAGAGAAGGTTGGTGGAGAGATGCTAATCTTGGAAGGTGTGGAATTTGAGGAGACAGCAGGACATCCAAGTGGAGGTTACCTATAGCCACAGTGATGTGGGGATCTGGCTTGTTCTGGCTCGGGAGAGCCAACTGTGCACATGTCTTTTCAAATCTGTGTTCGGTGGCCTCATATTAGTAGCTTGACATTGGCCACGGTTGGAATATTGATAGCATGGAAATTGGCAAAAGCTAGAAATCAGAGTCTGCCTTGCACCCATTGCCATGAGCCGATTGTTAAACACTTACCAGCACATTATCGCATGTAGAAGGTGTGAATGCAGATCCGAAACACAGTGCAGGTAGGACCCAATAGGAGAGTCACCTGCATGATGGAGAGAGCTAAACCTTTGGGAGTGGCTAAGCTTACTGAGCACAAGGCAGAAAATAGCAAAGTAAACAAAACCAAATACTTGAGGAATAGTCACAGTTTGGGATCAGTAGAATAAGTGGATGGCAAAGGCTGGGAAGAGAGATGGGAGAGGTAGAAGAACAAGGAAGAAGCAGTGCTAGAGTAACTGGCCATCACTCACTACCTATGATAGTAGGGCTCTTGGAGAACATATCAAAAAAAGACCATTTATCTTTGTTAATTATATAACAAGAAGCCCTCATCCTCCTGAATAGGTAATTTGAATGGAAGGTGGAAAAAGCGACTCCCAGGATTCTGTGGACCTTCCAAACAGATCCAAAATTTGTCCCTCTAAGGCTTCCCTGGTACTACATGCTGTTTCAGTCAAGATCAAGGGGGATAGAATTTGGCAGCTGATATAAAGCCACCCAACACTAACAATTTAAAGCCCCCAAATTTTACATTATTTCTCTTTAACTCATAAGAAATCTAGATGCTATTGTGGTTTAAAGCCTTAGGCTATATTCCTAGCTGAGAACTATAACAAGGGGAATTCCCCCTAAACAAGTAAACAAGAAGAATCTGTTGCCTAATCTCACATACTAGAGATCAGCTAATGCTTACACTAGCTTCAGTGGTCTTCTGGTTTCCAGGTAAGCCATACCTAACTCTAGTAAGGACTTTGCCCTCTTCCCATGGGATTTTTAAACTCATAAAAATTCTACTTCTTTTGTAGTCTAAAGACCCCAGAGTGCTTCTCCTGACTCTGGAGCTCACTTTTATCTCTGTCCAAGGCTAAATCCCTGTAAGGCCCCAGACACCCCAAATAAAGGTCTTTACTTGCATATCATGGACCCATACCCAAGCCTGAGAAACCAGATGAAGCCATATTTAAAGCTCCAAACCCCAGTGCTAGTGAGGCTCACCACAAAATTTGGTCTCTTAACATAATGCTTTGGTCCACAAATAACACTCTTCGTGTTTATTTACTAAGTTTTCTGGGCCATGTTGAAGATTTTTGAGGCTAGTCTGTCTACCTGTCTACCCTGCTTGGCTCTAACCAATTGAGAAAAAACACAAGGAGTTAGATGTAGATCAATGTCTCCTCTTTAGTATTTTTTATTAGTAACAATAACTAAAATTTATTAATGGTTTTCTAGATATTTATTTGTATCATATTACTTAATCTTTATACCTATGAGGTAAATATGATTAATATTTTCAACATAGAGAGGAGGAAATTAAGGGACAGAAATCTTGAACAACTTATCCACAGTCACACAGTAGGTGGCAAAGCCAGGATGAAAACCCTAGTGGTCTAAGTCCACACTTTCTACCATCTCTCTGCTTATATCTAAAAGACAAGATTCTCTGTTAAAGATTGACCCGAGGATAAGGTTTAGGCATGAGACTTCTGACTACCCCAAATTAAAATCAGCTGTAGTCTTAGAAGCTGGAGAATGGAAGACCTCTTTTGCAATTTAGAGTCCTCACTCAGATGGTCTTACAAAATGCATACCAGGAGCTGAAAAATGCTGGAAAGAAAAGAGACAGACCCGCATTATTCTTTCAATGAAGTGACTCTACCTTCTGGTTAAGTTTGCCCATCCTATGGTGGAGAGGAGCAAATGTAGAATTCTAGCTCAGTTCCCTCCTAGGCATTGGAGCTGTTGTCCCTCTCCTCCATGGACGTAAGGAAGCAGGGAATGAGTATTCCTTGGAGCCATCAGCATGGTGTTCAATCTTTTGCAAACCTGTGATGATAATATATGAAAAGTGGCTGGTATATAGTAGGTATTTGATGCAGGTTACATCCTGTTGACCCCAGTCTATTTAAATCGATCCAGTCTGCTTATACACATGCACAAGACAAAACATTTCTTCCCCGGCTTTCAGCATTTGTCTCTCCTGACAGTCTATTAAAAGTTCTGACTTACAGTTCCTTAATCTCACCTATTGTGGTTTCTTGTTCTATCTCTCATTGAAGGAGATCAGATAATAAACAAAAAAAAAGTGCTATAATGTCAGGTAAGTGACATTAAGAAAATAAAACATGGCAATGGGACAGAGAGTGGCAGATGGAATGGGCAACATTAGTAGAAAGGTCATCAAAGAAGGTCTCTCTGAGGAGGTGACATTTGAGCTGAAACCTGAGTGATGGGAAAGACTCATTCAGGCAAGCATATGGGAGAAGAGAACCCCAGACGGAAGTAAGGTACAAAGGCTCTAAGGTTGGAATGAGTGGACAGGTCTATGGAACAGAAAGAAAGCTATTGTGAATGGAGCAGGCGTGAGTACATGATTTGAAGATGGAGAAGCAAGCAGAGTTCGGATCACTCGGGGTCTCATGGACCATGACAGGAAGCTTAAATTTGATTCCAAGGAAAGTGGGAAGTCCCTGTTGGGTTTATCACTCTGGTTTCTGCAATTTGCCTCAGAGCCTTCTTATTTCCTGGCATTCTGCTTCTTCCTGTAGCAAATCCTGCCCGGGTTTCACTGGCCCAGAGAAGTGATTAGCTCCCCAGTGACCTAGAACCATCCTTTCTGTGTGATCACTGCCACTCCCCAATTTCACCTCTCCCTCTCCTGGCTCTGAGGGAGAATTCCTTGTTGCTCTCAACAGAGGGACATGTACAGAATTTGTGGATCTGGTAAGAAAAAGAATCCCCCTTAAATGAAAGGCCACATGAATCTTCCCAGTGTAGGTAAGTGTAATTCTTGCAGCAGCACCCCTCAGACAGATGCATGAAGGTGTAAGCTGCCAAGGTTGGGAAAAGTCCCCAGGAAGGCCTCCATCTCAGAGGTAATTCATGGGAGATATCTGAAATATCACTGATTTCCACATATGCTTCATGAGATATCAGGATGATGGAAGCTGTTGATGTCTAATAAGAAATTTTGAAAAAGGCAAGCTAGATACAACTCTGAGATTTCTCAACATCTTCAGCTGGGTCCAAAGGACAAAGACTATGTGTGGTGACTCTGAATCCTTAGAAAGGTGATCTCTGTAGTGCAGTATGGAATTTTTGAGGATCTAGTGGAGTGGGATATAATTCCCCATAGAACTCTCTAGTTCCCTCTTCTCAGATTTTATGTGCACAAAACTGCCTTCTTATTGCCAAAAACAACCACTTCCATTTGTACTATACTCTCCACCTCATGAAAGTGATTTCAAATATACAAAACGATGCTAAGTGGTAAATATTCTCTTTTATACAGGTAAGAAAACCAAGGTCCAAAGAATTAAGTTACATGAATCCTTGAACCTAGGTTTATATGGATGCAGTTCATCTTCATTTTCACTTCTATAGAGTTGCTTCAGTTTCTTTCCTGAAGAACTAAATAGCGGGCCCAAGTATTCTGGTTGTGGATAGATTCATCCCACCATCATGTATGAATAACTTGGAGGTCCAGGTTATGTCTGTTTATTGTGAGTTTTGCTATTGCATCGGTGCCCGGAGGCTGGGAAAATTGACAGAAACAAGATCTTGTAAGGTAGAATGCCAGAACTTGGATTGTGGTGACTCTACCTAAATGCAGACACCCTCAAAAGGCCTGGCTGGAAAATCATCTGCTGACCTTTTCCAAGCTGTCTTAACTGCAAGATCACTCAACTGTTTCCACTTTGTTTTGAAGCTGCTTAAAAAAGAGCAAACAACTCTAATCTCTCTTAGCCAGTTTTCCAGCTGGAGACAGTATAGCATGGGGATCTGATTAAAATGAGGTGGTACTTTAAAAACCAGGAGCCAATTGACCTTAACTGTGTTTCTTTCTGCTTTTATATGTTGTTGTTGAAACTGCAGGTAAGTGATTTGCTGGCCCCGGCTCTAGAGGGGTTTTATATATTGTTCGTGTGGTCATAATTCTCACCCATTTTCCTTTCATACTTCTTAGGTAGGGAAATAATTACTGCTTTGGGCTCCTGCTTTTGGGGTATTATTATGTGAGTCACTAAAAAGCCTAGCCTGTCTGTCCTTTTTTCTTCCTTCCTTCCTTTCTCCTTTTAACGTCTCTTTGTTTAGAAGAAAGAAATCAATTTTTGAATTGATTTCAAATTGCATTTGAATTTGGAAAATTAAAACAGATGAACAGCAAAATACCATTATTTTTAGAGCTCATAAGACAAAGCCTGGCTGGCTTGGGGTTTTGACTGTTGGTTCTTATAACAAATGGCTCCTTTAAGATGGCACCAAAGTCAATACTAATGGTTATTATGATTTAGTACAGCTCCCTTGGTGTCCGTTTCCTGCTCTTTGGCTTTCCTCCCCTCTCTCCAATGCACATACATGGTTTTTGTAAAGTTAAGTGTCTCTGATATACACGCAGGCCAAGTAGAGAAAGTTTGTAGCTGACCCCTCCACCTCCCTTTCTATGTCTTCCCTCTGCCTAACAACTTGACTTCCCCTAGGCCTCACCAAGGCGCCCCCCCCGCCCCACACCATGTAGTTGCCCCTCTTCTGGCCTGAATTTACTCTCTAGAAGTCTTGTAAGCTTAAGGCATCTCCAGATTGTCTTCCCATCACCCCTTTCCTGAAATTGCCTAGCCCGGGCCCTGCTGTCAGCTAAGTCAATGCTAAGACAGCTGATATGGTTTGGCTCTGTGCCCCCACCCAAATCTTATCTTGAATTATAATCCCCACGTGTTGAGGGAGGGACCTGTAATCCTCACAAGTCAAGGGAGGGAAGTGATTGGATTATGGGGGTGGTTTCCCCCATGCTGTTCTTGTGACAGTGAGTGAATTCTCATGAGATCTGATGGTTTTAAAAGTGGGAGTTTTTTCCTGCACTCTCACGTCTCTCTCCTGCCACTTTGTGAAGAAGGTGCCTGCTTCTCCTTTGCCTTCTGCCATGATTGTAAGTTTCCTGAGCTCTCCTCAGTCATGCAGAACTGTGAGTCAATTAAACCTCTTTCCTTTATAAATTACCCAGTCTTGGATATTTCTTTATAGCAGTGTGAGACTGGACTAATACAACAGGTGAATGATAAGGTCAAATGCCCATATTAAAGGTACACAATGGTTTTCAATGTAGTATGTGTCTTCCATAGCATTAATCCAAAGGTGTGACTGATGGTACAGTTTTCAGGTGCTTCTAGGGCATCCTGGAGACAAAGCAGGCGTACTATTTTAGGCATCTTTCATAATACCAAAGTAATTCATGTCTGTTCAGGACTTTACCAAATACTTTCTCATTAATTATTTTATTTTCCCCCCCAAAAAGCGTTGTGAGGTGGGTGATATTAATTCAGATAATCTCATTAATTATTTTATTTTCCCCCCCAAAAAGCGTTGTGAGGTGGGTGATATTAATTCAGATAAGAATGAGAAAAATGAGGCTCAGAGAGGTTAAGTGATTTGTCTGACATCACACAGCTAGGAAATGACCACACTGCAACTGGAACCCAGCTCAGCTGACTTGAAATTCTCTGTGTTTTCTGCTCTGTCACATGGTCTTATAATACTTTATTCCAAGAATTTTTGGAGTACTAACTGTGCCAAGTCCTGTGCGGGATACAGTAGGTGAGTGAAACAGGCATGGATGGCCTTGTCTTCACTGGAGTTTATTAAACTCTAAGTATGGTGATACAGACAAAATGAGTTAATAAATATATCTTTAAAATTACAAATTATGGGAAATGCTGTGAAAGCAAGTGGAAATGAGGAATATTGGTAAGGGAGCTTTTCTTATAGATCTCTTGGCGATGGTGACATTTAGGCTGAGGCCTGAAGACTGAGAAGGACCTAGTAATGAGGGGTGGGAGGAAGAGACCAGACCAGGTAGAGGATATACAAAAGTCCTCGAGGCATGTTCACAGTACACAGATCGTTGCCTATCCCACCTACTTCATGTCCTTGGGAGCCATGTTCTGTACACACAGATACTCATAATGCTTGAGGAAGTCTTATCAGGACTTGTCACACTATCATGCCAGTCATATACAAAAACTCTCTTACAAAATGTATTCATTTCCTTCTTGCTATAGGAAGGCCCTTAGAAATCAGGTGATTCTTCAAGAAAACTTTGCGAGGTTTCTGTTGAAGGTGGGCGTTTCTCTCCAAGCTATACTTCTAGCCTCACCTGTAATATTCACAAATACTATGACCCAAGTATAGGATTGTGGATGGCTCAGCCAAACCCATCCCCACTGCTGGAGACGCAGCTCACAGGGGCCACACTGGTAAGAGACCACCATGATGTGCCCAGGTGGAACTTTGTATGTGAAAAACAGCATAGTGAGCAACAGGTTGTGTGTCTTGGGTTTGCAAGAAGAGAGGATTTGGGCATCTTTTGCCAAGGGTTTCCATCACACTATGATGATGCATGCTTTGCAATTAGTAAGTGTTCCAAAAAAGTCTTAATAATGCAAGGATCTTAGGTTAAGCTGTCTACCTGACTCACTGCTAGTCTTCAGTTCTAGGTGTTTCTAAACCAAACGTTTATTTAAGTAAGCCCTAGCTGTGTGCCCCTTTTTATACCAGGCCTTGAAGTAAATGCAGAAGTATCACCATCACAGTCCCTGCCTTTGGGGAGACTGCAGTCTGCAGGAGGAGACAAAACATAAATATGTTTAACAATTACAAAGGGGCCCCACCCCCGATGACGCCAGGTGCCAAGTGCGTGGGGATTCCTGCAGCCCTGGCCCCTACCCGGCCTGCCCCACAGCAAGATGGTGGCCTGAACGCAGCTGGCAGCGGTAGAAAGAGCTGTTGGCTAAAGGAAGTGGAGGGGCCGTGGGATGCGGGGAGCTGGGGGCTAACTCCCAGACAGCCGAACAGAGAGAGCTGCTGACAACAGTCGCAGGTGGAGGAGGTGTCACCTCCCAGAATGACCAGTGCAGCCCCTGCTAAGAAACCCTACCGTAAGGCACCACCGGAGCATCGGGAGCTGTGACTAGAAATTCCTGGATCCAGGTTTGAGCAGGAGGAATCCCTGACCGACTTGGAAAGGATGAAGCTCTCGCAGCAGGATAATGAAGAGCTTCATTGGTGCCTGGCCTCGGCCACGAGATGCACTGAGGTCCTGGAATGTGAGCTGGAAATTGGGCAGGACTGCCTGGAGCTGGGCCAGAGCCGTGAGGAGCTGGACAAGTTTAAGGATAAGTTCTGCAGGCTGCAGAACAGCTACATGGCTTCCCAGCAGACCAACCAGGAGTTGGAGGACAAGCTGCACACACTGCTCAAGAAGGCTGAGATGGATAGGCAGACGCTGGACTGGGAGATAGTGGAGCTGACCAACAAGCTGCTGGATGCCAAGAACACCATCAACAAGCTGGAGGAGCTCAACGAGCGGTACCAGGGAGACTGCAACCTGGCTGTGCAGCTCCTCAAGTGCAACAAGTCCCACTTCCGAAACTATGAGTTCTCTGATCTGTCCTGTGAGCTACAGGACATGGTTCAGAAACATCTGCATAGTGGTCAAGAGGCCGCCAGCCCGGGTCCTGCTCCCAGCCTAGCCCCAGTGGCTGTTGTGCCTACTTTGGTCATTGCCCGAGTGTTAGAGAAGCCAGAGTCTCTACTGCCGAATTCAGCCCAGTCAGGCAGCGCTGGGCACCCCATGGCTGAAGATGTCTTTGTGCATGTGGACATCAGTGAGGGTGCCCCAGGTGATCCAGCCAGTCTCCCGGCCCCTGGCAGCCCCACCCCCCAACCCAATGGGGAGTGTCACTCTCTGGGTACTGCTGGGCGCTCTCCAGAGGAAGAGCTGCCCCTGCCAGTCTTTGAGAAGCTGAGCCCCTACCTCACTCCATATCCACCACACCCACTGTATCCTGGCTGCAGGGTAATAGAGTTCTCCAAGGATAAGGTTTGGATCCCCTGCAACAGCCCCCTGCCCAACTGCACTTACGCTACCCGCCAGGCCATTTCGCTGAGCCTGGTGGGGGAAGGGAGTGAGCGGGCCTGCCCCAGCCCAGTGCTCAGCGCCCCTGCCTCAGCCTAGGCCTCACCCAACCACCAGCCCAGCTCAGTGCCCCCAACACTCAGTGCCCCAGCCAGGTCTGTTAGCTCTGAAGAGGACCTGCTGTCCAGCTGGCAGTGGGCATTTGTGGACCATACTCCACCACCTGCTGCTGTGGCCCAGGGCACAGCCTTTAAGAGTGACACCCTCCCTGAGCTGCAGCGCCGTTTTGCCCATAACCCCGCTGACAGAGATTAGGTGGTCCAGGCACCTTCTCCCCGAACCAAAGAGAGTGGGCTTTTGCTTCCCACAGAACCTGACTCTAGCTTTTCCAGGGAGGAGGAAGAAGAGCTGAACCTGCCCATCAGCCCTGAGGAAGAGCGCCAGAGCCTGCTGCTCATTAACAGTGTCACAGAGGAGGGTCCTGGCACTTCCCACACTGAGAGCAGGGCCTGGCCACTCCCCAGCTCCAGCCGCCCCCAGTGCAGCCCCAAAAGAATGGGGGTTCACCACCTGCACTGCAAGGACAGCCAGACGCAGGCCCAGCAGCAGGGCAACCAGCTTTACTAGGGCCTCTGCTGGCCTTCCTGCCATTGCTGCACCGGGACTGCAAGGAGGCCCCACACCTTGGCAGCTCTGGGTCCCCAGTCCAAGCCCTTGACCTCTTCTCTATCCAGACCTGCACAGCTGTTCCCTGTGTGAGTGGGGTTGGGCGGTGGGCCGCACCAGGCCTGTCAGCTGCGTTGACTGTGACCACAGAGGCTTGCCTCATGGTTTTCCCCTTTTCTTAGAATATTTATTCTCCAGAGGTAACATGCAGTTGGGTCTCAAGACCTTTCCTCCAATCAGCCCAACCCAGCCCAAACTGAGCTGTTCTGGGGAGCTGAGGAGTTTATCAGTATTCATCTTCCATCCTCCTTTCATAGTCAAGTTTGTTATTTTGTTTTCTTGGGGGTGGGTGTTGTTGGAGTTATTAACCTCTAATTTCTGTTTCCTACCTGTTTCCCTTCCCCCCAATCCTCTGCATGGGCTGTTGGCCTCAAGGGGCCTGGCACAGCTGGCCTCAGGGATGAGGGAGAGGACTGACTGAAGGCTCTCCTCAGCTGTTTCCTCCCTCCCTCTGAAAGGGAAGGTGGGATTCAGGGGCCTCAAGCTGGGCCCTGGGTGAGGACTGTCCCCGCCTCCCAACCTTGGCTCTAGACTGTTACTCCCAGCTTTGGGAAATATTACTTTTTTTTTTTTTTTTTTCTTGGGATGGAGTCTTGCTCTTTCGCCCAGGCTGGAGTGCAGTGGCACGATCTTGGCTCACTGCAAGCTCTGCCTCCCGGGTTCACGCCGTTTTCCTGCCTCAGCCTCCTGAGTAGCTGGGACTACAGGCGCCCGCCACCACTCTTGGCTAATTTTTTTTTTTTTTTTTCAGTAGAGACGGGGTTTCACCATGTTAGCCAGGATGGTCTCCATCTCCTGACCTCGTGATCCACCCACCTCGGCCTCTCAAAGTGCTGGGATTACAGGTGTGAGCCACCGCGCCCAGCCGAAATTTTCACATTGATGACTATTTTAAAATCAAACTATTTTACTGGTTTAAAAAATTAGCTGCTCATAGTGGTGCATGCCTGTAATCCCAGCTACTCAGGAGTCTGAGGCAGTAGAATCGCTTGAACCCAGGAGGCGAAGGTTGCCTCCCACGGGTGGGATCCACGTTGCTGCACTTTCTACCTGATTTACAGATACAAATGGCTCCGGCAGAGAGATGCTGGCTGCTGTTGTGCTGGTAAAACCCTAAGGCAAGAAGTATAATATGCTCTCATTTCCTCTTTTTCACTCACCCTCCTCGGACTCTATATTGTATTTCATATTTGTTTCCCCCTTCAAGGATGCCCTTAAAATTCATTTGTGTTTGCATTCACCTAGATACAAAGACTGGTGGTGGTGGTGTGTGTGTGTGCACACATGCACATGTATGTTGGAAGAATGATGTGGAGTTTGAGCAGATTGTTTTCATTACTGTGGGCATTTCTCAAGGATGCCCATGAACTTTACCCCTGGATGATAGTGCCCTGGTATAAGCTGAAGGGTAAAGTTAGAATCAGTATAATTCAGGCTTGACAGGGTGGGGTTGGGAAGAAACAATGATCACAAGTGAAGAGACTGAGCACAACTAAGAACACTACCCAGTAATTTTAGAGCTGGTCACCAACACTGTAGTGATGCATAAGAAGCAGGAGACATGGTCCATGCCCTCACAAACCATCTGGTATAATTGCTAAGAGACAGCACACAATGGAAATAACATCAGGTAGCAGGATCAGCTGACATGTTCCATGTAGCTCCACAGGAAACATTGGGAGGCAGATGGAGATTAGGTAAAAGGATGGGCTTTTAATTATTAGATCTGTTCAACGGTGGAAGAGGCTGCTTCGTGGGGTGCTGAGCTTCTCCCAGTAGAGGTGTTCCAAGGTGGGATGCCTCTTTATCTGGGATGCTGCAGTCTAAATGGAGTTTAGACTGCATGGCCTGCTCCCTCTTAGAGTCTGGGACTTTGCAGCTTTATGCCTTTTAACTGACCTCACATTTTGAGAGGTATGTAAGCCACGCGTGGTGACAGCAAAGGCTTGACCAGCAGGTTGGAAGTGCTTACTAGACTAAGAATTCATCCTCGGGCTGTGCATTGGGATCTGTGTCTGACTAGGAAGAAAGCCTGCTAAAGACTTCACTGACTTGACTGCTTCAGGGCTGCTCTGGGAAAGTGGTTTCAGACGTCTCTCTTCATAGGCAGGTGTCAGCCAAATGTGTGGCAAGTCACCTCACCCTGGGAGGCGCTTTTATGCCTAAAGCCTGGAGGAGCACTAGAACTAAAACATCGCCTGAGGGAATCTGCTGCAGGTTTGGCTCTGCAAACTTTCCCATCCAGCTAATGAGGAAGGCCTGATTGAAAATGGCAGCAGGCAATTAAAAAACAGAAGAAGCAGCTTTAAACATAGCAACCTCTCACCCGCTTCACCAAGGCTAAGCTGGGTCCTAATATACCTGTGAGGAAAATGAGGCGCAGAGATATTTGAAGACACCTGCTTTAAGGTTTTCTGAATTGCATTGTGGGCTTGGTACTAGAGTTATGTTCCCCAGGCTTGGAAAGAGTCTTCTTAATGGTCTCAGGGGACCACGGCTCCAATGAAAGCAAAAATCACCTTCCAGCCCTTCACAAATCCAGAGTGAAATGCATGGAGCCAGACTGAGCACCATTATATGATAAAGTAGTACTTAAATTTCAGAGGTCTCAGGGGGTATGACGAGGCAGAGAAGAGTTCTGCTTCTTGCTGATGCAGTTATTGGCCAAGGTCTTGTTCTTCGCCACATATAAAGGAATTATTACAACGATTCATATTCACGGCTGATCCAGTTTAGCTTTCCATTGCCAAGTTGCCAACAGGATCCCCCCAGGGACTCCTTTGGGGATGAAATGGGGAACTGGACCCTGAAATCAAGCTCAAAGCAAGATATCGAACATTTATTGAGAGCCTAAAAGGTAGGTATAACTTGGATTATCTTAGCAGCAATTTATACAATTATGGCTCTGCCATGAGTCATACATTTGGTTTCCTTCATGTCCCACCTTTTGGGGAAAATGTTTAGTATGTGAGTGTCTATATGAAATAGGACAGCTTTTTATTTGCCTTCAATAGTGAATTGTCTCAGAACTTTACTTCCCTCAACCATGGTCTATATGGTCCTCCACTCTGGCTTAAACTGGTAGTGGAGTCTGCTTTGCCTCAGTTTTTCTGGCAGGGGATCTTGTAGATTGGCAAGGTGCCCAAGATAACCCTGGGATTGTTCTCAATCAATAAAGTTTTGCTGTGCTCCAATTGACTTGGGATTAAACCTTTCGTTTACTCCAATATAAAGAGACTCGACATATTAACTGCTCAAGACCAGGTGTGGCTTGAATAGCTCTTGCAGCAGGTTACTTAAAAGTTTCCTATGCCCGGGAGATACACCAGAGCAAAGCTGCAATTTTGTTAAACTTTGTAGGAGTTCAAAATCCAAGGCTCCCTAGGCTCTGATACATATCCCTCCCCCAACCACTGCCCCCGCCTCCGTCCCTTCCCCCACCCAGCATCTTCATTCTGGGCTCTCCATTCTCTCTCCTCTTTTCTCCTTGTTGAAATATGTTTCTAATCTTCCAGGCCTCTCAAACGCATCAGTGTTTCCTGCTTCAGTGGTCCCGGTGGAGTCACTCATTCTTTATTTAATATATTCCACACTTTAAATGGGCCTGTTAATTACTCCCTCCTCACTCTGAATTTACTAATTTATTGATCAAATTTCTTTTTGTGCATGTGAGTTTTATTTTGTACGTGCAAAAAATTTATTTGGATCAATTTTATTGACCCCCTCCCACCCCCACCTCCTGGGATACTTTCCCAAACTTTAATTAAGTCTCTGGGAAGTCTCCTTGCTTAAAAGGGAGCTTCTTGCTTCCTCCTTTGTGATAGCATCAACGCTCCAGGCTAAGGTCGGTCTAACCACTTTCTCAAGCAGGGGGATAATTTAAAGGGCAAGTCGGGGGAAGAACTAGGGCAGGGGTTCTCAAAAGTATGCTCCTCAGAACATCAGCCCCAGTGTCACCTGGGAACTTGTTAGAAATGCAGATTCTCAGACTCCACCCCTATCTACTGAATTGGAAAGTGGAGTGGGATCCAGCACTGTTTTTTGTTGTTGTTTGTTTTTTGTTTTTTTAGACGGAGTCTCACTCTGTCACCCAGGCTGGAGTGCAGTGGCACGATCTCGGCTCACTGCAACCTCCCCATCCTGTGTTCAAGTGATTCTCCTGCCTCAGCCTCCTGAGTAGCTGGGATTACAGGCGTGCGCCACCAAGCCTGGATAATTTTTTGTGTTTTTAGCAGAGACAGGGTTCACCGTGTTGATCAGGTTGGTCTCCTGACCTTGTGATCCTCCCACCTCGACCTCCCAAAGTGCTGGGATTACAGGCATGAGCCACCGCGCCCGGCCCCAGAACTGTTTTTAAGAAATCCTCTAGGTGATTCTGATGCCCATTGAAGTGTGAGAACCATTGCTGTGGTCCAGGGTTTGTCAGCTTCGATGCTATTGACATTTTGTGCCAAATAATTCCTTGTGGTGGGGGCTGTCCTGTGCATTGTAGAGTGCTTAGCCTAGTGGCCCCTCTTAACTCGGTGCCAGTGGCACCCCCCAGTTGTGACAACCAACAACATCTCTAGACATTGCCAAATGTCCCAAGGGGGATAAGATCATTCCTGGTTGAGAACACTGAATTAGAAGATTCAAATCACCCTCCCTTTCCTCTTTAGAATCATCTCTTCTTTATTTGTCTTGGGGACCACATACATAAGACAAAAGTATCCATGAGGAGTTTCTCACAACTTCTAGCATATGACCGTGTTTCATGTTTCACATATATATATTTTCTATCCCCAAGTACTAAGTACTGTGTCTTGGACTAGGTCAATAATAAGCCCAAAAGCCCAATTTGTTTTAACAGTTCATTTAACCACCTAGGATTAATGCCCCATTCCCTGGCCTTTATACAAAACTCCTGAACTTTTCCAGAGAGTGATCTGATTTTCATTTCCCTTAGAGACTTGAGATTATTTCCAGGCTGTGAAAGAATTGGGTGGAGGGACTCAGACAATGTCATCACTAAGGAGCAGGGTGGGAGTAGGGACTAGGCAGCAGCTTCTGCTCATGCCCGTCTCCTTGCTGAGAATGCCAAAGTATCACTGAAAATGACAGAGGACAGGTGAAAGTTACAATCGGTGCGTAGATTAAATGGATCAGGTGGAATTAATTTGCTGTTGGCGCTAAGTCTTCCTATCTACTGTAACCCGCTTCCTCTATGCACACCCACTGCCTTCTATCCCTCCTTTCTTGCATGGCAAGCCTGCCCTTCACTCCCATGCCTGAGTGACTCCATCTCCTCCTCTCACGAAGTACCACTACATGTATAGGGGCCAGAATTCAGATTTAGGGAGGTGCTGAGCATATGGTAATGCCACTGTCAACTCCAGCATGTGGTCCACTGAGACAAGCACCAGTTACAGGAGAAGTCATGGACACTTGCCTCCCACTGCAGAAATATGCCAGAAAATGTAGTGGTTTTTTTTTCATAAGGCCAATCTGGGAGGTGTGTCCACCCTTAAGCTCATGGAGCATTCTTCCCCCACCCAGGCCAGTCAGCCAGTGAGCCAATTAAGAGGCAGCCAGCTGGAAGGATTTCCACAGTGCCAATCTAGATGGGCCCTAAAACATTATTGGAATAAGCTAGCGATATCGTGCCAGTTTATTCAGGTTTCCATACACGACTTCACGGAACTAGTGACGTGTAAATTGGTTCTGCGCTTTCCAAAACTGATAACATCCTCAAGTGAAAATTAAAAAGAAAAACCAAACAAACAACACTACCACAAACTCACTTTACAGTCCAAATCAGTTGAAATTTTGACACCTAATTTTGACACCTAATAATGTATGGCATAGTGCTGATAATAACAGCAAAAGATTCATTAATTAAACTTTAAAATCCTTTAATGTGACTCCCAGGAAATTGTTTGGCTCAGAAGTTTGCAAAAGAAAAATGGAGAACATGAATGAAGACTAGCAGGAAACATGCTGTTAAAATAGCTTCACAGTGAAAGTAAATTATTAAATGACTCTGTTTTTATTAATAAAAAATCGGTTTTCCCACCCTTGTTAATGTTAAACAGATTTTTGAAAGGCATGTCCAAAGGAATCCCAAGTCTCAGGCCTTCCCTGCTCAGGTCTGCAGAAAGCAGCTAAAAATGTACTGTATTCATTGGCTCAGGGAATTAAACCTTTCAGGCTCCTCCTGCATTCTCACTGCCTGCACCGTGCCTTGCTATGTGTGCATCTGTGTTTTCAGACACCCTTGGGTTTCTGTCTTGGCTCTCCTTTCTCACCTTGCTTTCTTTAGACTTGGTAGCCTTGTTCCCATAGAAGCCGCCAGTAGGAATTGCCCCATGCTTCCAACTTTAGAAATGCTGTTCGTATGCACCTGCGGCAGCAATGAATCTCAGTCTCAAACTCAGGTGTGCATAAAATGTAGCTTTCTTAATTTTCTTAAAGTTGTTGTGGTAAAAAAGAGTGGAGACTCAGAATTTTTTATTCTTTACTGTTTATAAGAAGTGTATTATGCGAAAGATGTAGAGAACTATTCACTAGCTAGAGACTGGGCCACACTACACTCTAGATCCTTGTGTCAAAATTGCAGGCTGTCTTTTATACATGAGTGTAAGCTAAGATCCTGTTGCAAGAATTGTCTCCTGATAGTGGGGGATGGGTATTTTTGTAATCTTCAGCTAGAAAAGGTGAAGCCCTGTGATACTCAGCAAAGTGCAAGAAATAGACATTAGTTAACAAACTTCCAAAAGGTTATTTAAAAGTGGTACTGATAACATTCATTTGAAAAGGAAAGGAGGTCACTGTGTTTGTCTGGTGAAACATTAGGGACCTCTCATTTTGCTGACACTTTTTCTCTTCTAATCATTGACATGTGATGTCTTTTATTATAGGAGCTAATTTCCTCTTATAGTCTATCCTCTGTGGATTTGTGAGTCCACACATTTTTACCTGTACATGAACTTGGCTATGAATGTGCCTTGCCAAGGATTACACTTCTTCATAATCACCATAAGAGACATTCCAGGGAGATGAACATGGTGGGATGCAGGAAAGAAACACCTTCCTGGTAGATGATGGCAAAATACAATAGTAAGCAAGGTGAGCACTGTTAAGAAGACTTGGCTGGTATTAGCTCAGTTGGTTCCTAGTTCATATAATTAGTCCTGGAGTTATCTGTCCATGCACTTCTTTGAGACTTCATTGTGGTCTTCACCTCAGTGAACCATGGGTGCCAAAAATGACTCCCTTATTCCTTCTAGACTAAAGATGACACAGGGCTTTGGAACCTAAGGGATTCTCATCTAGCCTTTAATATCTTAATTTGTATCTGTATGTTGCTGAGGAGTTAGATTTGCCCTGTTTTGGTGGGGGTTGTGGTTTGAATCCTTGGCGCTATGGTTCACAGGTGGGGAAAAGCTTGCAATTAGGTATATGTTTCTGTTGGGTAGTCTGGAGTCCACACAGCTGTGTAGGTAGGTGGGTCCAGGGAACTTTGAAGGACCCAGCACTTCTGAGTTTGAGGTGGTTTGTTCTCCAGAATTTCCTGCATAGACGTAGTCCCCTGGCTGACATGGATATCTTGGTGTGAATTCCCATATTAGTCTGTAGCCTGAACACATACTGAAAGGAACTGTAGACATTAGCTCTTGACTTTAAGACTGCAATGTATCCTTCAACATTTGAGGGCAATCGCTGGACTGCTAGCTAGAGGACAATCTCACGAAGGCTTAGTGCACAGTTCAGTGACTTGCAGCCCACAGGAAGTTTACTTCTTTTAAATATTCAAAATTTGAAGGGTTTTAGGCCTCTTATTAAGGCCTGTTTCATGGCAGAATGTACTTAGTCCTTGCTTAATGTTGCACATCTTGCCTTTGCTTCCACTTTGCAAGAGTTTTGAGGGTGGTAAAGAGTGTGTGTCTGAAATTTGTTTTTTACAGCTTTAGATACGTGGTGAAAATTTTGTTCCATAAAATAGAAGCTTTGGTCTGATTTCATATTAAGAGGAATTTTCCAGTGAAAAAATGTATTCCTGAAGCATTAAAAAAAAAAAAATCAGTAATAGCACTATCCTCCTATTGCAGAGGAAAGCCTTGGGCCATCCAGAAAAAAAAAAAAAAAAAAGGCACACTACAACTTAGACATGGGAGTATCCCACTATCTGAAAACAGCCAATAAAATCAATTTGCAGGTGAGTAAAGGGCCTTCAACTCCAGTTGTGTCCTGTATCACATTTGTTGCAATTTCCCTGCATTACAAGTAGCACAAAGAGTAGCTAACATATACTGAGAAGAGGTAATATTGGAAAATCCCAGTATAAATTTGATATTTTCTATTTATCCATCATCCGCTGCCCTTTATTCATGGGTATTCTATGGGGGAGGCTTGGGCTAAGATGGGAGGAAGGACTCAGAGGCCACAGGATTCCTGGCACGGTATGGTAAACAGGCTAGTGAAGGCAGGCTGCTGAGGAACTGTCAGCAGTGAACACTGTCCAAGCAGTGTTCCTCTTGGTGAGGCCCCATTGTGGGGATGGGGCAGATAGGACTTGGGGACAGGATAGAGGGCTGACAGTCCATGTGTCTGTGCAAAAAGCAGTGTTAGCAGCTGCCCCACCTTGAGCGTGGCCCTTTTAAGTATTTTAGTGGTCAACTAAACAAATCTGCCTGGGAATTAAATACTTTTTAAAAATTAAATCTATGAAAATAACATGCCTAAAGATCTTAGATATTTCAATACTGAAAATTTAATAAGATTGCACTTTGAAATCATAACTGTTAATTGCACATTCCAAATTATATTTACATGGCTGTCACAAGGTGAATTCTCTCATGTATCACAAATATACAATCAGATATACAGAACTTCCTTCTTAACACAAACATATAAATACAATAGTTTACTTCTTTTAAACATCTCTATACCTAATTCTATATTATCTCACCTAGGGAAGAATTATCATACCAAATCAATGAGGATATTTGCTGCCAAAGACTTAGGCATGGAGGCCAACTGGATTCTCATGCATGACCCTGATAGGACATCCTGAACCCCATTTATGTTGTTTTAAGAGTGATTCCATAACCTCAAGAGGTAAGTGATCAGTGACTTAGCCCATTTCCCTGGGATAATGTTATTACATTACATAATAAGTCTGTAGTTTCCATCCGAGTTGATAAAATCTTACAATATTGTATTGTATTTCTCCTCACTCTAAAGAACTTGGAAGTTGATGGGTTCTTGAGATATGTTAATACTTTTCCCATTGATTCATATTCTTAGGGCCATACGTATCTTAAGGATACTTACATTTGTATACAATTGACTTCCAGATATTTCATTTTGCTTTGTCTGACTTGAGATCGCAGTTTATTGGCCATTCTGATATTCCCCTGGCATCAGAAAATGCCCTTCAACTGACATATTTACTAGTTTCTATATTCTCTATTGATACAATAAATTAATCAATAATGCCTCATGAATGAGAAATACAACTCCATAGAAATGCATTCTGTTCTGTTTTTGTTTGTTTGTTTGTTTTTGTTTTGAGACAGAGTCTCACTCTGTCGCCGAGGCTGGAGTGCAGTGGCACTGTGTCGACTCTCTGCAGCCTCCGTCTCCTGGGTTCAAGCAATTCTCCTGCCTCAGCCTCCCGAGTAGCTGGGATTACAGGCGTCTACCACCACGCCCAGCTAGTTTTTATGTTTTTAGTAGAGATGGGGTTTCACCACGTTGGCCAGGCTGGTCTTGAACTCCTGACCTTGGGTGATCCGCCTGCCTCGGCCTCCCAAAGTGCTGGGATTACAGGCATGAGCCACCGTGCCTGGCCATTCTGTTCTATTCACCTACTTTTGAAATCATTTGTTATGGTTTCTTTTTGTGTATCACTATGGAAGCATGGTTTTTCATAGACTTACTATATTTCAGTCACCTATAGTAATTATTTTATTTTTAATGCGGAAGACTTTAAAAACTTTTGCTCCATTCCTTATAACATGACCCACTACTCATTGAAAGTTTTGTTGCTTTCTGGTACAATCATATTTTCCCGGCTCCCCTTGTACCTTTCTGCCCCAGACATGGAATCACTCATGTTTGAAGGAGTCATGGTTCCTTTTAGTGAAAGAATAGTATCAGAGACCAGAATCTGAATGCTAAGGGGGCACTGTGTGGGTATCACTGCTCTTACCGCATTTCAATGAACAGAGCTAGAAAAGGTTTGTGATTTTTCTTTTTTCATATTGTTATTTTACATTTATCTCTTATGGTGCAGAATTCCTGAATTTTTTATTTTGAACACAGTAAATATAGTTACTTATTTGCTTAATCTGGTTAAAAAAAGAATTGTTTCAAAATAACAATATAATATTAAACAATAAACCTACAAAGTAAAGTTCAAGATTTTCTATACAGTGCTTTTTGTTCCTAGCTGCATCCCACTAAGAATGTATGGTCAGCTTTCTTTATCCGAATCATCCATAACTCCTCATTCTGTATGGTTAAATAAGTATCTGATATTTTCATTCAATTATTTGTTTGCTTTCAGTCTGAAGGCTTTGTCTTTTAGTAGTTGATATTTCTTTCTTTCTTTCTTTCTTTTTTTTTTTTTTTTGAGAGGGAGTCTCGCTGTGTCACCCAGGCTGGAGTGCAGTGGCACGATCTCGGCTCACTGCAACCTCTACCTCCTGGGTTCAAGCAATTCTCCTGCCTCAGCCTCCCGAGTAGCTGGGATTACAGGTGTGTGCCACCACACCTGGCTAATTTTTGTATTTTTAGTAGAGACAGGATTTCACCATGTTGGCCAGACTGGTCTCGAACTCCTGACCTCAGGAGATCCACTTGCCTCAGCCTCCCAAAGTGCTGGGATTACAGGCATGAGCCACCACGCCTGGCCATTAGTTGATATTTCTTAGTTTTCAGAAAGTGAAGGCTTTTCCTGGTGGGGGTAGGAATTAAAGAAAATGGGAGAGTCCCCTTGCCGGTCTAAACAGAGATGATAAAAAGATTCAGATGCTCAGTTTTCAAGGTTCTGTTTAATATAACCCGGGGGAATGAGCTAAATCACTGACTACTTCACCCCCTGAGGTTATGGAATCACTCTTAAAACAACATAAATAGGGTTCAGGATGTCCCATCAGGGTCATGAATGAAAATCCAGTCAGCCTCCACACCTAAATCTCCGGCTCTGGCAGTAAAGATTCAGATGCTGTTTTCAAGGTTCTGTTTCATGTATAATGGTACATGATTATTTGATTTTTGGCTGAATAATTCTGACTCGTATTATTTAATTTCTAGTAACATTAGAACCTCACATTTTCACATATTCGGTTGAACTCTACTGAATTCTATATTTATCTTAAAACTTCTTAATTTCTTGATTTATTTTCTGAGCTACATGTTCTTCTCTTTTTCATAACATTGCAATGCTTCCTTAAAAACTATGTATATCATACTATGTACTGATAACCAGTTTGCAGTTTATGACATGATTTTTCTAATTAGTATTATTTTAATGCAGTGATATTCATAGTCTTTAATTTTCCTGCTGGAAATCAAGACGATACCTAGAATTCCATATAATTAATAAAAGCAGTACTTGTAAATATAAGTTCTGAAGGTTTTGCCCCCAAACCCTCTTTTGATTCCTGGCTCACCACTCTGATTTTACTTTGCACATATGTACCAATATCTTTCTTTTAATTGTATACGTTCCCGTTGTAGAATTTCAGTTTGTTGGAGGCTTCTGGATAAATACCTTATTGCTATATGAATTCAAACTGCTAAAAGCCAATTAAAAATGTAAGAAAATAGAACCAAATTATATTAAAATATAGTAATTCCTGAAAAAAATACATCTTTAAAATTTTTCCAGAAGCTTTAAGTCGACTTTTTCTGTAGATTTGAAACATTCCCAGATTATCTGTTTCTTCTACAATTTATAAAAGAGGACATTTTTAGAATTATAGCAATTTCTACTGAGATTCCATGGTTTATGTTTCATTTACATAAAGCTTTAAGTATTGCATTTCAGGGCAGAAATCTAATCCTTGCATCAGATTAAATATGCTATGCCCTCGTTCCCAATTTTGCTTTCTGTAGGTACTGCACAAAATTGCATTTATTTATTTTTTATTTTTTTATTAAGAGAGTCTCTCTCTGTCGCCTAGGCTGGAGTGCCGTGGTGCGATCTTGGCTCACTGCAACATTCACCTCCTGGGTTCAAGCGATTCTCTGATTCTCCTGCCTCAGCCTCCTGAGTAGCTGGGATTACAGGAGCGTGCCAACAAGCCTGGCTAATTTTTGTGTTTTTGGTAGAGATGGGGTTTCACCATGTTGGCCAGGATGGTCTCAAACTCCTGACCTTGTGATCTGCCCGTCTCGGCCTCCCAAAGTGCTGGGATTACAGGCGTGAGCCACTGCACCCAGCCGCATTTTTTAATATTAAGGTAAACTGAAAACATTTCTTATTTTCTTATACAATGTGCTTTTCACTAACCTTTTAGAATTTAAAAGCTACTCAATACTAGATTCCAACATAAATTATACATATTTTAAAAAACAAAATTCAAAAATGAATATTTTATACCAAATAAGAAATTTAAAATGAACTGACACATTAAGATTAGAAAGAATCTTGCAATGTACAGATTTTGTCTATGTCTCGTGGTTTGTCTCTGCTTTTTTGGTACTTCCTGTCTGAAATGTGGGATATTTGTCTCTTCTTGTCCCTTGGACTGAGAAACACCCATAAGCAGTGCACCTAGTTAAGAGACAGAAGACTACACCCACATTTTTGAGGTCCTAGTGGAGAGTATTCACTACAAACTTACACTGACAGTGTGGATTCCTACCTGAAATGACAAAGCCTTTCTGAACTGAAAAGGGTTCCTGGCAGCGGAGGGGAGGTGAGGAGGGAGGATGAGGTCTTAGTAGGTGTGCACTCAGCCAACATTCTCTCATCCATCATTTGGGGTCTGTGTTGCGTTTTCTTCTGTACCGACTTGCTGTTTCCTCACTTGTAACCAGAAAGTTGGGAGTTCTGGATTCCTCTTTTCTGCAGACCCATAGATCTCACTCTCTGGCATCTTTGCTGCTGCCCTGCAGGCAGGGTCAAGAAGTAGGGTAGAGAGCACTCCTCTCTCCTATCTTACTTCCCCCAAATTGGGGAAAATGGTCTTCATTCATAGTTCAGGCTAAGACATTTTGTTATTACCAGAGAATCCCTTTCTCCTAAGTGTTTCAGCTTTGGGAACTTAAAAACCAGAATGATTTGCCAGCTAGTTATGTTTTTTACTCTGCCGCACACCTCTCCTGAGAGTAAGCAAAGAGCTACTTGTTTGAATAAAGGGAAGGGAGAGGGGGAAATGCCAGGATGAATCTACTCCCACCCAGTAGATTACCAATAATAATTATACATATATATATATATACATATATATATATATATATATATATATTTTTTTTTTGAGATGGAGTCTCGCTCTGTCACCCAGGCTAGAGTGCAGTGGTGTGATCTCAGCTCACTGCAGCCTCCATTTCCTGAGTTCAAGCAATTCTCCTGCCTCAGCCTCCCCAGCGTCTGAGACTACAGGTGCCCACCACCACGCCCGGCTAATTTTTTTTTTTTTTTTGTATTTTTAGTAGAAACAGATTTTGCCATGTTGGCCAGGCTGGTCTTAAACTCCTGGGCTCAGGCGATCTGCCTGACTTGGCCTCCCAAAGTGCTGGGATTACAGGCCTGAGCCACCACGCCTGGCCAATAATAATATTTAAAAAACTCTCACAGCCACATACCAAAGCCCAGAACCTTAGAAAATGAAGGCTATAGGAAGGGACCACATCTGATAACAGCCAAAACTAATCAAGTGGCTTATTGGTCCCAAAGATCTTGTAGGAACAGTGTTAGAAGGAGCCTTTTAGATATAAGAAAGGAAGGAGCACATTGGCTGGTCAGTTTAGGGAGAATTTAGGGAAGTCTATTGCTTCTAAATTTAGAAGTTGTATTTAGCATCTTACTACTCCCAAAGCCCACTTTTCCCCTCCATTGTAATTTCTTCCTTTGGAGGAAGTGGTGGAGAGGATTCCCTAGTTATTGGTGGTGTTTTGGAAGAAAATAAACCAAGTTTTAAAATCTCACTTTACCCATCCAGTAACCTTTGGGCAGAGGGCAGGATGAGGTATTGAGCTATTTCCAACTTGTGAGGACCTCCATGTTACCTTACTGTCTCCCCCAAAGCCCATTGCCAGACCATGAGCCTAGAGAGAGGACAGAAGAATACCAGTGTAGGAGATGACAAAAGGTAGACAGGAAGAAAGAAGAGGTGGCTTTCTTCCCACTCAGTTTTGTGATCAGGGATGAGGAGGCTGGTGAATTAGGACCCTGGTGAAGGGGAATAAGCACCTGTAAGCAAATCCTATGGCTCCAGAGAAGAGCGTGCAGTACAGAGTAATGCAAGGGAGGGGCAAGGCATGGCTAACTAATGAGGATGTGGACACTTATGTCACAATGGAGCTGTGCAGTGCACAGTACATTGCATATCTGTCAAAAATTCTTGGATGTGTCCAGGAATGGCTACATCCCAGAACAATAATGATATACTGAAATTTAATGGCATGAAAGCAAACAAAATCCATCCACTCTCAATGCAATAAACCTGTGACTGTAGCATCCCCCAATATTATTTGGGTGATGAAAGATTGAAGGACATTTAGGCAAGTGAAGTTACCAACTGACTAAATTATCTTTTATGATAATTTTCTCAGAAAGATTCCAGAATACTGATCCTATCAGTAAGTCCATATTTTATATCTTATTCCAAAAGATGGAGCTAGAATATGTCAGACTAGATCCAGGGGGAAAACAAAAACGGGTTGAGAGAGCTTATTGGAGATCTAGTAGTGACCTGTGTGAACCTATTACCTGCTTCTTTTTGGAAGTAAAACCAATATCACTGTCCTGGTATACAGAACCAATCTCACTGTCCTGGTATACAGAGCCAATATCACTGACCTGGTATACAGAGCCAATCTCACTGTCCTGGTATACAGAACCAATCTCACTGTCCTGGTATACAGAGCCAGTATCACTGACCTGGTATACAGAACCAATCTCACTGACCTGGTATACAGAACCAATCTCACTGTCCTGGTATACAGAGCCAATCTCACTGACCTGGTATACAGAACCAATCTCACTGTCCTGGTATACAGAGCCAATATCACTGACCTGGTATACAGAACCAATCTCACTGTCCTGGTATACAGAACCAATCTCACTGTCCTGGTATACAGAGCCAGTATCACTGACCTGGTATACAGAACCAGTATCACTGTCCTGGTAGACAGAGCCAATATCACTGACCTGGTATACAGAGCCAATCTCACTGTCTTGGTATACAGAACCAATCTCACTGTCCTGGTATACAGAGCCAGTATCACTGACCTGGTATACAGAACCAATCTCACTGTCCTGGTATACAGAGCCAATCTCACTGAACTGGTATACAGAACCAATCTCACTGTCCTGGTATACAGAACCAATCTCACTGTCCTGGTATACAGAGCCAGTATCACTGACCTGGTATACAGAACCAATCTCACTGTCCTGGTATACAGAGCCAATCTCACTGACCTGGTATACAGAGCCAATCTCACTGACCTGGTATACAGAACCAATCTCACTGTCCTGGTATACAGAACCAATCTCACTGTCCTGGTATACAGAGCCAATATCACTGACCTGGTATACAGAGCCAATATCACTGACCTGGTATACAGAGCCAATCTCACTGACCTGGTATACAGAACCAATCTCACTGTCCTGGTATACAGAACCAATCTCACTGTCCTGGTATACAGAGCCAGTATCACTGACCTGGTATACAGAACCAATCTCACTGTCCTGGTAGACAGAGCCAATATCACTGACCTGGTATACAGAGCCAATCTCACTGTCCTGGTATACAGAACCAATCTCACTGTCCTGGTATACAGAGCCAGTATCACTGACCTGGTATACAGAACCAATCTCACTGTCCTGGTATACAGAGCCAATCTCACTGAACTGGTATACAGAACCAATCTCACTGTCCTGGTATACAGAACCAATCTCACTGTCCTGGTATACAGAACCAATCTCACTGTCCTGGTATACAGAGCCAGTATCACTGACCTGGTATACAGAACCAATCTCACTGTCCTGGTATACAGAGCCAATCTCACTGACCTGGTATACAGAGCCAATCTCACTGACCTGGTATACAGAACCAATCTCACTGTCCTGGTATACAGAACCAATCTCACTGTCCTGGTATACAGAGCCAATATCACTGACCTGGTATACAGAGCCAATATCACTGACCTGGTATACAGAGCCAATCTCACTGACCTGGTATACAGAACCAATCTCACTGTCCTGGTATACAGAGCCAATCTCACTGACCTGGTATACAGAGCCAATCTCACTGACCTGGTATACAGAACCAATCTCACTGTCCTGGTATACAGAACCAATCTCACTGTCCTGGTATACAGAGCCAATATCACTGACCTGGTATACAGAGCCAATATCACTGACCTGGTATACAGAGCCAATCTCACTGACCTGGTATACAGAACCAATCTCACTGTCCTGGTATACAGAGCCAATCTCACTGACCTGGTATACAGAGCCAATCTCACTGACCTGGTATACAGAACCAATCTCACTGTCCTGGTATACAGAACCAATCTCACTGTCCTGGTATACAGAGCCAATCTCACTGACCTGGTATACAGAACCAATCTCACTGTCCTGGTATACAGAACCAATCTCACTGTCCTGGTATACAGAGCCAGTATCACTGACCTGGTATACAGAACCAATCTCACTGTCCTGGTATACAGAGCCAATCTCACTGACCTGGTATACAGAGCCAATCTCACTGACCTGGTATACAGAACCAATCTCACTGTCCTGGTATACAGAACCAATCTCACTGTCCTGGTATACAGAGCCAATATCACTGACCTGGTATACAGAGCCAATCTCACTGACCTGGTATACAGAGCCAATCTCACTGACCTGGTATACAGAACCAATCTCACTGTCCTGGTATACAGAACCAATCTCACTGTCCTGGTATACAGAGCCAATCTCACTGACCTGGTATACAGAACCAATCTCACTGTCCTGGTATACAGAACCAATCTCACTGTCCTGGTATACAGAGCCAGTATCACTGACCTGGTATACAGAACCAATCTCACTGTCCTGGTATACAGAGCCAATCTCACTGACCTGGTATACAGAGCCAATCTCACTGACCTGGTATACAGAACCAATCTCACTGTCCTGGTATACAGAACCAATCTCACTGTCCTGGTATACAGAGCCAATATCACTGACCTGGTATACAGAGCCAATATCACTGACCTGGTATACAGAACAAAACTGGCGAAAGCTCCTTTAGAAGCTCCTGAGCCATCATGTGGGGAGTAGCATTCAGACAGGCTTAATAGTCCAAAAGTCTATTCAAGTCACAAGCACACGCCCTGTGCTTAGTAATTATGGAGTGCACTTATGCTAATTAGTCCAGATTTACAGATTAACAATGCATTTTAACAATTTAATTATAATCCCAATGTGATATATAAGGGATGAAATTGAACATTGCAATGCTGTTACTGATTGGAGCTTCTTTGTTTTCTTATTATTTTTAAAGGTGTGCACACATGGGTTGGGGGAGAGGGAAGAGATTTATAGGCGTTCTAGGAATGCTCATGTAATAGATCCCTGGCTTATAATAAAATAACTAGAGCAGAAAACTGCGGCATTGTACATTCAACAGAAGGAGTTTCCAAGAAGTGTTCAGTCTCTGAAAGGATTAACTGATTAAGAGGCCATCTACCTCCAAATGCTACCCCCTAGTAAGGGCCACTTAATAAAGAATTTTGTTAATATTGGTATTTAGCCAGTGTTAAGGCATAGTAAGCTAATCGGAGACAAAGATGATGTATTAGTAAATAGGTTTTAAGAAATTCACTTATCTGAATTGCTCATTTAGCACCCCCTGTCATTTAATTGAGAGCAGGATCTCCAGGAGAGACCAAAAGCTTGACACGAGTTTAGCAAAAAGAAAAGGAAAAAGAGTTGGCAGAACAAGGCCCTGGTTAGGCTTTCCCTGGCTTTGGGAGTTACAGCATGAGGGCATCAGGGCCGGGAGAGAGAAGATCAAAGACAAACTTTATTCACTTCCAAATTTGGCTCTAGTTAGTTTTATTATTCACTTCACCAGGAAACCTGAAACTAGAGAGATAAGCCCTTACATTTTTGTAACACGTTCTAACTTTGTAATGAGCTCTCTTCGTTATCACTTTTGATCTTCACAGAACCCTGTGAAGTTAGCAGTCAGGTTTTATTACATCCATTTGGCAAATAGCCACCTGCATTGTCATCCTCTTCACTTTTGTGGTGGATCATTCTTAAGCAGGGAAAAGGCTCAAGAAATTGGGTAGATACTTAAAGAAATAAACTGCTAAATTAAAACAGATAACACTGTTCTATCTGGATTGTGTTTTCAAAGCAACTTTATTTAAGTAGAATTGACATATATAATATAACTGCACATATTGAAAGTATATTCTTTGATAAGTTTTGACGTATGTATATGCCTGTCAAACTATCACCACAATCAAGATGATGAGTATATCCAACACCCTCCAAAAGTATCTTTGCGCCTCTTTGTATTTCTTCCCTCCCTGTCTTCCCTGCTCTGGTTTTTCACTTTCTTCTCCTTAATTTGAGTTTCATATGCTCTTCTTCTAGTTTCTTAAGGTAGAAGGTGAGGTCACTGATTTGAGGTCTTTCATCTTTTCTAACATAGGCAGTGAGTGCTATAAATTTCCCTCCAAGTACTACTTTGGCAGTAACCCCAAACTTTGATCAATTGTGTTTTCAGTTTTATTCAGGTGAAAATACTTTCTAGTTTCCCTCTGGAATTCTTCTTTGACTCATGGGCTATTTAGAAGTATGTTATTTAGTTTAAAGATATTAGGGGATTTTCCAGATTTTTTCTACTACTTATTTAGAATGTAATTCCATTGTGGACACAAAATATCCTTTTTATGACATGAATCCTCTGAAATGTATTGAGACTTGTTTTATGGCCCAGAATATGGTTTGTCTTGGTAAATGTTCTATGTGTATCTGAAAATAATTTGTATTCTGCTGTTGGGTAGAGTGCTGTCTCTATAAATTAGGTTAAGTTGGTTGGCAGTATTTTTTTATTATTATTATTATACTTTAAGTTCTGGGGTACCTGTGCAGAATGTGCAGGTTTGTTACATTGGTATACATGTTCCATGGTGGTTTGCTGCACCCATCAACCCATTACTTACATTAGATATTTCTCCTAATGCCATCCCTCCCCTAGCCCCCCACCCCCCGACAGGCCCTGGTGTGTGATGTTCCCCTCCCTGTGTCCATGTGTTCTCATTGTTCAAACTCCCACTTATTCTCATGAGTGAGAACATGCGGTGTTTGGTTTTCTGTTCTTGTGTTAGTTTGCTGAGAATGATGGTTTTCAGTGTCATCCATGTCCCTGCAAAGGATGTGAACTCATCCTTTTTTATGGCTGCATAGTATTCCATGGTATATATGTGCCACCTTTTCTTTATCCAGTCTATCATTGATGGGCATTTGCGTTGGTTACAAGTCTTTGCTATTGTGAACAGTACCACAATAAACATATGTGTACATGTGTCTTTATAGTAGACTGATTTATAATCCTTTGGGTATATACCCAGTAATGAGATAGCTGGGTCAAATAGTATTTCTGGTTCTAGATCCTTGAAGAATTGCCATACTGTCTTCCACAATGGTTGAACTAATTTACACTCCCACCAACAGTGTAAAAGCATTCCTATTTCTCCACATCCTCTCTAGCATCTGTTGTTTCCTGACTTTTTAATGATCGCCATTCTAACTGGTGTGAGATGATATCTCATTGTGGTTTTGATTTACATTTCTCTAATGACCAGCGATGATGACCTTTTTTTCATATGTTTGTTGGTCACATAAATGTCTTCTTTTGAGAAGTGTCTGTTCATATCCTTCACCCACTTTTTGATGGCATTGTTTTTTTCTTGTAAATTTGTTTAAGTTCTTTGAAGATTCTGGATATTAGCTCTTTGTCAGATGGATAGATTGCAAAAATTTTCTCCTATTCTGTAGGTTGCCTGTTCACTGTGATGATAGTTTCTTGTGCTGTTCAGAAGCTCTTTATTTTAATCAGATCCCATTTGTCTATTTTGGCTTTTGTTGCCATTGCTTTTGGTGTTTAGTCATGAAGTCTTTGCTCATGCCTATGTCCTGAGTGGTATTGCTTAGGTTTTCTTCTAGGGTTTTTATGGTTTTAGGTCTTATGTTTAAGTCTTTAATCCATCTTGAGTTAATTTTTGTATAAGATGTAAGGAAGGGATCCAGTTTCAGCTTTCTGCATGTGGCTAGCCAGTTTTCCCAACATCATTTATTAAATAGTGAATCCTTTCCCCATTTCTTGATTTTGTCAGGTTTGTCAAAGATCAGATGGTTGTAGATGTGTGGCGTTATTTCTGAGGGCTCTGTTCCATTCCATTGGTCTATATATCTGTTTTGGTACCAGTACCATGCTGTTTTGGTTACTGTAGCCTTGTAGTGTAGTTTGAGGACAGGTAGAATGATGCCTCCAGCTTTGTTCTTTTTGCTTAGGATTGTCTTGGTTGTGCGGGCTCTTTTTTAGTTCCATATGAAATGTAAAGTAGTCTTTTTCAATTCTGTGAAGAAAGTCATTGATAGCTTGATCGGGATAGCATTTAATCTTTAAATTACTTTGGGCAGTATGGCCATTTTGATGATACTGATTTTTCCTATCCATGAGCATGGAATGTTTTTCCATTTGTTTGTGTCCTCTCTTATTTCATTGAGCAGTGGTTTGTAGTTCTCCTTGAATAGTTCCTTCACATCCCTTGTAAGTTGTATTCCTAGATATTTTACTCTCTTAGTAGCAATTGTGAATGGGTGTTCACTCATGATTTGGCTCTCTGTTTGTCTGTTATTGGTATATAGGAATGCTTGTGATTTTTGAACATTGATTTTGTATCCTGAGACTTTGCTGAAGTTGCTTATCAGCGTAAGGAGATTTTGGGCTGAGACAATCGGATTTTCTAAATATACAATCATGTCATCTGCAATCAGGGACAATTTGACTTCCTCTTTTCCTAATTGAATACCCTCTATTTCTTTCTCTTGCCTGATTGCCCTGGCCAGAACTTCCAACACTATGTTGAATAGGAGTGATGAGAGGGAAATGAGGTCTCTGGTAACCTCTTTCAGGCTGTTGCAATAATCTAGATTAGAGCTGATGAGGTTTTATTATGGCACTAACAATGAAAAACAAGGAAACTAACCTAAAGAACGTAAAAACCAAAATAATTTAGAGACTAATGTGATATGAGGGGAGGAAAGAGAAGATCTTAGGATGTTTTCAAAACAGTCAAGAAGTATATATGTATGCTGTAAGAATGATACAATAGACTTTGGATACTCGGGCTAACGGTGGGAGGGGGGTGAGGAATAAAAGACTATACACTGGGTACAGTGTATACTGCTTTGGTGATGGGTGCACCAAAATCTCAGAAATCATCACTAAAGAACTTATTTATGTAATCAAATACCAGTTGTTCCCAAAAACCTACTGAAATAAAAAATAAATTACATGGTATACATGTATGCCCTGATTTCCAGGACTCCATTTAAATTTAACACAATGATTTAACATGAAAGTGCAAAAAACACACTTTTGATTTATAATATTATCAACTTGGAATGCTATAACAGGACTTAATGCCATCATAAGTTGAGCACCTATGTTCATTTTCTATTGCAGTATGTAGTAGGCAGAATGACCCCCTCAAAGATGTCTGCAAACCATTCCCCAGAACCTGTGAATGTTACCTTACAAGACAGAATGAACTTTGCAGATGTGACTAACTTCAGAATGGAGAGAGAATTCTGATTTATCTGTGTGGGCCCAGTATTATCATGAGAGTCTTGATAAGATGGAGGTGAGAAGGTCAGAGTCAAAAAAAAAGGTATGATGAAGGAAGCAGAGGTCATAGAGACAGACAAAAACCCGAAGTTGATGTACTACTGGCTTTGAAGATGGAGAACGGGGCCATGAGTTAAGGAGTGCAAGTGATCTCTACCCTAGAGACTCCAGAAGGAGCCCAGCCCAGCTAGCACATTGGTTTTTAGGATTTCTGACCTATGGAATAAGACAATAGATGTGGATTGTTTTAAGTCATATGTTTGTGATGACATGTTACAGCAGCAATAGGAAACAAATACACTGTGTAACAAATTACCCCAAAGTTAGTGACTTAACACAGCATACATTTATTATCTCACAGTCTCCATAGTTCAGAAGTTTGGGTGTGCCTTAAGTAGGTTTACTGCATGGTGTCTCACAAGGCTGCAATCAAGCTGTCAGCCAGTGTTCTTATCTGGAATCTCCACTGGGGAAGAATCCATTTCCAAGCTCATTCAGTTTGTTTACAGGCTTCATCACCTTCACAGCTGTAGAACTCAGGTTCCCATTTTCTTGCCAACTGTGGATCAAAGGCTGCTTTTAGGAATTAGAATCTGTCTGCAGTTCCTTGCCATGTGGCCGTCTCTGAAGGCCCTTTTACAGCTTGTGTGTTTGTGTGTGTGAGCACATATGTAATCACAGGAGTGACATCCAATCATCTTTGTCATCTTCTACTAGTTAGAAGCAAATCACAGATCATTGCCACACTCAAGGGACGGACATTATACAGGGTGTGAAGGTGGGGGCCATCCTAAGTTCTGTTGGCCATACTTGATGTTGAAAAATCACAATTAATCCTGTCGTCTTCTGTTAGTAAAATTTTGAATCAGGAAGAGCTTTGAGCTTGGCAGAGATGGGGAAGCTAATGTTCATGACAGCATATATATGTTCTTCAAAATACATATGCTAGAATGTTTATAGCAACCATATTTTGGACAGCTAAAAAATAGGGAAACTATCCAATTTACCCTCAGTAGTAGATTGGATACAATTAGTATTACTTTGAATGAATGTACAATAAACAGAAATGAAAGTGAACATCCTAAAACTATGTTCAACCATATGAATGCACATCTAAAACATAATATTGAGAAAAACTAGATATAAGAATGCATACTGAAGGGTTCAATTTGTATAAAGCACAAAAACACATAAAATGAATCTATACTGTTGCAAATGATAACATTTCCTTTTTAAAATTGTTTATGTATACCACCTTTTCTTTGTTCATCTGTTGATGGACACTTAGGTTGCTTCCATGTCTTGGCTATTGTGAAAAATACTGAAATTAACATGGGAGTGCAGATATCTCTGACATACCAATTTCAATTCCTTTGGATATATACTCAGAAGTGGGATTGCTGGACCATATAGTAATTCTATTTTTAGTTTTTTGAAGAACCTCTATACTATATTCTAAAATAGCTGTACTAATTTACATTCCCACCAATAGTGTACAATGGTTCATTTTTTCCCCATATCCTCGCTAACACTTGTTTTCATTTGTCTTTTTGATACAGCCATTCTAGCAGTTGTGAGGTGATATCTCATTGTGATTTTAATTTGCAATTACCTGATGATTAGAGACGTTGAACATTTTTCACATATTGCTTGGTCACTTGTATCTCTTCTTTTGAGAAATATCAGTTCAGATCCTTTGCCCATGTTTTAATTGGGTTATTTGTTTTCTTGCTATTGAGTTGAGTTCCTTATATATTTTGGATATTAGCCCCTTATGATAGAAATGAAGAACATTATGCTAAGTTAAATAAGCCAAGAAAAGTCACATACTGTATGGTTTCACTTATTTGTGGAATTGAAAAATGTCATAATCTGTTAAAATGACTATTTAAAAAATGCAGAAAATAACAAATGCTGTCAAGGATGCAGAGAAAGGGGGACACTCCTACACTGTTAGTGAGAATGTAAATTAGTGCAGCCACTATGGAAAACATGAAGGTTCCTCAAAAACCTAAAAATAGAACTACATGATCCAGCAATCCTACCACTAGGTATATATGCAAAGAACGGAAATCAGTATATCAAAGGGATACCTGCACTTTTATATATTTCAGCACTATTCACAGTAGCTATGATATGGAATCAATTTAGTTGTCCATCAACAGATAAATGGATAAAGTAAATGTGGCATATATATACAACAGAATATTATTCCACCATAAAAAGAATGAAACCCTGTCATTTGAAACAATATAGATGGAATTGGAGGTCATTATGTTAAGTAAAATAAGCCAGGCACAGAAAGACAAATGTCACATATTCTCACTCATGTAGGAGCTAAAAACTGATCTCATGGAGTTAGTGAATAGAATGATGTTTATCAGAGGCTGGGAATGGTAGTGAGGAGGGAGACATAAAAAGGAGTTGGTTAATGGATACAAAAAATAGAAGGAATAAGATCTAGTACGCAGTGGCACAATATGGCAAATATAGTTAACAATAATATATATTTTAAAATAGCTAGAAGAGAGGATTTCAAATGTTCTCAACAGAAATATTTGAAATGATGGATATCACAACTATCCAGATTTGATCATTATATATTGTATACTTTTTCAAAATATCACATGTATCCCATAAATATATATATAGTTGTTATATATCTGTAACAAGACAAATTAAAAAAATAGAAAGTTGATCTCATAGAAACCAAATGAAAAGCTGGTTACCAGAGGCAGAGGAGAGAGGATGGTGAGGGAATGGGGAATGGGGAAATGTTGATTAAAGGGTACAAAGTTTCAATTAGATTGTAGGCATAATCTTTAGTGATCTATTACATTGCATGATGACCACAGTTAATAATAAGGTATTGCTAGCAAACCAAACCCAACAGGACATAAAAAAAAAAATTAAAATTCACCATGATCAAGTGGGTTTCATTCTAGGGATACAGGGATGGTTCAACTTACACAAGTCAATAAATGTGATTCATTATATAAACAGAATTAAATGCAAAAGCCATATGATCATCTTAATAGACACAGAAAAAGCATTGATAAAATCCAGCATCTCTTTATGATAAGAACCCTCAACAAACTAGGCATAGAAGAAACATACTTCAAAATAATAAAAGCCATATCTGACAAACTCATAGCCAACATCATACTAAATAGGGAAAAGTTGAAAGCATTCCCCCTGAGAAGTAGAACAAGACAAGGATGCCCACTTTCACCACTTCTAAACAATGTAGAACTGGAAGTCCCAGCCAGAGCAATCAGGCAAAAGAAAGAAATAAAGTACATCCAAATTGGAAAAGAGGAAGTCAAACTGTTTGCTGATGATATGATCTTATATCTAGAAAACCCTCAAACTCCTCCAAAAAACTTCTAGATCTGATAAACTCAGTAAAGTCTCAGGTTACAAAATCAACGTACACAAAACAGCAGCAATCCTAAACACCAATAATGACCAAGCTAAGAATCAAATCAAGAACTCAGTCCCTTTTACAATAGCTACAAAAATTAAAATATCTCAGAATATATTTAACCAAGGAGGTGAAAGATCTCTACAAGGGAAGCTACGAAACACTGCTGAAAGAAATCATAGATGACAGAAACAAATGGAAATACATCCCATGCTCATGGATTGGAAGAATCTATACAGTGAAAATGACCATACTGCCCAAAGCAATCTACAGATTCAATGCAATTCGCATAAATATACCATCATCATTTTTCATAAAATTAGAAAAAAAAACCCTAAAATTCATACGGAGCCGAAAAAGAGCCCAGATAGCCAAAGCAATCCTAAGCAAAAAGAGCAAATCTGTAGGCAGCTTATTATCCAATTTAAATTTATACTACAAGGGTATAGTTACCAAAACAGCATGGTACTGGTATAAAAGTAGACATATAGGCTAATGGATCAGAGTAGAGAACCCAGCAGTTAAGCCAAATACTTACAACCAACTGATCTTTCACAAAGCATACGAAAATATAAATTGGGGAAAGCACACCCTATTCAATAAATGGTACTGGGAAAACTGTCAAGACACATGTAGGAGAATGAAACTGTATCCCCATCTCTCACCTTATACAAAAATCAACTCAAGATGGATCAAAGACTTAAATATAATACCTGAAACCATAAAAATTCTAGAAGAATACCTGGGAAAAACTCTTCTGAACATTGGCCTTGGCAAAGCATTTATGACTAAGACAAAAACAAAACAAAACAAACAAAAAACCAAATGCAATAAAAATAAAGATAAATAGATGGGGCCTAATTAAACTAAAAGCCTTCTGCACAACAAAGGAAATCGTTATCAGAGTTAACAGAGAACACATAGAATGGGAGAAAATACTTTTAAATTATGCACTTGAAAAAAGACTAATATGCAGAATCTACAAGGAACTCAAATCAGCAAGAAAAAAATCAACTAATCCCATTAAAAAGTGGGCAAAGGACGTGCATAGACATTTTTCAAAAGAAGATATACAAGTGGCCAACAAATATATGAAAAAATGTTCAACATCACTAATCATCAGGGGAATGCAAATTAAAAAAACAATGAAATACCACCTTACCCCAGTCAGAGTGGTCATTATTAAAAAGTCAAACAACAATAGATGTTGGCGTGGATGTGGTGAAAAGAGAATGCTCTTACACTGCTGGTGGCAATGTAAATTAGTACAACCTCCATGGAAAACAGTATGGAGATTCCTTAAAGAACTGAAAGTTGATCTACCATTCAATCCAGGAATCCCATTACTGAGTATCTACCCAAAGGAAAATAAGTCATTATATCAAAAGACATCTGCACACCTATGCTTATTGCAGCAAAATTCACAATTGCAAGGATATGGAATCACCCTAAGTGCCCATCAACTGATGAGTAGATAAAGAAAATAATATATACATATTACATATACACCGTGGAATACTACTCAGCCACAAAAATAATGAAATAATGCCTTTTGCAGCAATGTGGATGGAACTGGAGGCCACTATTCTAAGTGAAGTAACTCAGAAATAAAAAACCAAATATATATTCTCACTTAAAAGTGAGAACTAAGCTATGGGTACATGAAGGCACACAGAGTGGTATAATGGAAATTGGAGACTCAGAAGGGGGTAGGGGTGGAGGGGGATGAGGGGTGAAAAACTACCTGTTGGGTACAATGTATACTACTCTGGTGATAGGTGCATCAAAAGCCTAGACTTCACCACTATACAATTCACCCATGTAACCAGAAACTACTTGTACCCTTAAAGGTATTAAAAAGTTAAAATATGACACTAATAATGTATATTTCAAAATATCTAAGATAGATTTATGACATTCTTATAACAAGATGATAAATGTGTTTTTTTGTTCGTTTGTTTGTTTTTGAGGTGGAGTCTCAGTCTATCACCCAGGTTGGAGTGCAGTGGTGCGATCTTGGCTCACTACAACCTCTGCCTCCTGGGCTCAAGTGATTCTCATTCCCCAGCCTCCCCAGTAGCTGGGATTACAGGTGTGCCACCATGCCCAGCTAATTTTTTTTTTTGTATTATTTTTGGTAGAGACAGGGTTTCGTCATGTTGCCCAGGCTGGTCCTGAATTCCTGGACTCAGGAGATCCACCCACCTTGGTCCCCCAAAGTGCTGGGATTACAGGCATGAGCCACCGTGCCTAGCCACAAAATGATAAATTGATGAGGTGATAGATCTGTTCATTATGTTGATTGAATCTTTTTGGAATGTATACATATATCAAAACATCACATTGTATCCCATAAATATACATAATTGTTATGGCAATTACATATTTTAAAAATCTAAAAATTAAAAAGTTAAAAAAGAATATAAAAATGAACTTACGCTAGAAGTCAGTGTAGTTGTTACCCTTGGGTGATGGTGACCGGATAAAAGCTGGAGAGCTTTTGTGGTGCTAGCAGTGTTTTATTTTTTGACCTGGGAATCGGTTACATGGACATATTCGTGAAAATTTACTGTGCTGGATGCTTATGATATGTGCATTTTCTTGTATGTATATTTTACTGCAATTAAAAGCTTTTAAGTCCAAAAACAGAAAAAGGAAAAGTAAAAAGCCAAGGTTTTGACTGGTGGGGTCCAGTGAGATGTATGACAGTGGCCTAAGGGCAGCAAGGACTGTTGTGGAGTGGTTCAACTGGATAATCTGTTCAAAGTAGGGACACAAAATTGCAGCCAGAGAGCTGCCTAGGGTTGGCACTTGGCACCTTTTCAGGAGTTATACAGTGTTCCCCAAGCCCTGCATTCAGTGGAGGTGACCTTGAGAGTGCTGGTGTTTATGGCTTCTCTCCTGTTACATAAGACAGTTTTTAAAGCAAACTGTGGATGTGCAAAATGAACCTCCCCCTCCCAGGCACCTGGTAAACTGGTAGTGTGGCCTCAAGGAGCCTTCTGTACCTGTAAGAAACCCATCTTGGCTGGGTTCCTTAGGGGCTTTTTTGTGAGCTCACCATAATCTGTCACCTGATGCTAGCGGGAAGTAGCAGGGCGTAAGATGGGAACAACCACTCAAACACTTTCTGAGGCCATTAGGTGCCCCAGTGGTGCGTTCTGATTTGTGGCTTTAAGTCACAGGATTCATTTTGGCCTTCATGGACCTTTTATTGACTTTTTAGGACTCTACTTCCCACTGGAGTCCAGAGGAAGCAGCAAGAAGATGGCACAAAGGCAGAGTCCTCCACTAGTGAGCCTCTTTATCTTCCTTCTACAGAAACTCTGTGCAGAAACAGCAACTCAGGCTGTCCCTTAAGCAGCTTCATTGTCAAAGGCTCAATAGAATTCTCCTTCTGAACAAAGGGAGATACATTTCCTTATCTGTCTAATTAATGCTTAGACTTAAAAAGACTGTATTCAGTCTGCAGCCTAGAGAGGATGAGCTACCTGAAATAAAAAAAGTATTTTCCTTTGGAAGAAAAATAAAATGTTGACACCGTCTCTGCTGTATGAATTTTTACATCAGTTAGGGAGCTTGATAAATAGATATTAGAAAAAAATTCCAGGGGATCTATTCTACCCCAGCCTAGACATTCAGGCTCCAATTCCCATTATCTAGCAGTCCAGTGGGTTGAAATTGAGCAAATGCAGATCACTGTGAGATACACTAAATGTGTGTTGCACCAACCACTGTTTAATATGTGCAATGCTTTCTGCCCTCACAGTTATGCATTTTCTAGTCTTGTGCCAAAAGACCAATCATCAAAATATAGTATGCTGGTGGGGAGCAAAAAAAAGTATAGAATGCATTCAAACATTGTCTTGCAGATGAATTCTAAACTGACCCTGCTGGCTTACGCACATGGATCTGCTAAAGCTTACCTCCCTAAATAAATCTCTTCTCTTTCCCTTTCAAACCTCCCACCACATCGTGTCCCTGCTATTTCTGCTTCTTTTTGTCTTGCTGGCTATCTCTTTTCTACTACTTTGTGGGTGATTGGACCATGGTATCTTCCTTGTCACATCACATGTGATCATTTAAATATCCCAAAAGAGCCACAAAACAAGTAAAAATCATGCTACGGCACAACTAAATGTTTAGTATTTTAACTTGATGAAACAATATTTCAAAATAGTTTAGCAAAAAGACATGGAATCATTGTAACATGCACTGACAGACAATAATCTAACAATTGAAATAGCTGGGGGCTTGTATCCTGTATGTACTATAAAGCTCAGCCTTCAACTATGAGAGACCCTATGAACATAAAGTGATAAGCACAAAAAAAGAGAAGCCAGGAAGCAGAGCACATTTTTCTATTCTGCTCCCTTGGAAAACAGATAGGTGTTTCTATAATTGAAGTGAAGCCTCTATTCCCTAGATTCTCTCCTTCTGAGACCAAAGATCCTCTCCAGAGCTAGCAAATTCAGGTTTCATCCACAGGCATTATACTTTGTCAGAAGTTTCAGTTCTGCTTCCTTCCTTTAGATTGGAATCCATTTTCCCCAAAGCACCTGCTCCAGTGCAACCCTTTTGCTGCGTTCTTAGCTAGATGTTAGCAGAGCTACCCCTAAGCACAGCTTTGACTTAGGCTTTCCTGTCAGTGTCTATCACAAAAGGTCATCTGGTTGGGAGGTGTGAGGCATGAAGCTTTATGATCTAACACAGCAGTGCTGTCTAACCAAGACATATAACTCCAAGGAGGAAAAAGAAGGAAGTCGATAGAGGAGTGAGAGACTTGGTGGCAGAGAAGCTGCAGTTCATCAGCCATGGAATTGCCCTCAGAGTCTGCACACTCAGTCTCTACCTCAGAGGCATTGCTCTAATTTTCCTAACTGTTCCAGTTCTTCTCATTTTCCGTACTCACTCGCGTGGAGCTTTGTTTGCTTTGAAAGGTTATTGTTTCAGTCCATTCTGGCTGCTATAACAAAATATAACATTTTGGCTTTTAAACAACAGAAATGTATGTCTCATAGCTCTGGAGGCTAGGAAGTCTAAGATCAAAGTAATGGCAGATTCAGTGCCTGCTGAGGGCCCACTTCTTGGTTCATAGATGGCCATCTTTTCACTGTGTCTTCGCATGGCGGAAGGGGTGAGGGATCTCTTTGGGGCCTAATCACCTCTCAAAGGTCCCATATCCTAATCACATTTCCTTGGGGATTGGGAATTCAACATGTTAATTTTGGGGGGATATAAACATTCAGACCATAGCAACTCTCTTGCCTGAAGCTAGTTGCATCTTTTTGTTTTGAATTTTATGGTAACCACACCTAGAGTCTGCCACCTAAGTCATCTCATTTGGGAAGTCAAAGGTATGAAGTTTTGTGAAACTTCTATAGAGAGACATTAATACTGTGCTCCTGACTAACCAAGAAATAGCATTACAAAAGGAGAAGGGGGTAAGGAGAAATATAGAGTCCCACCCCCTCACCCTCCCCAGCCTTCCCAACTTTTCCATTTGGCTTTTTCCATCTGTCTGCAAGTTGTGAAATGATCATTAGAGCTGTAACAGCAGACCTCACCCCCTGCAACCTCAGAGTCCCTTCCTTCCATACATGTATACAAAGTAATCTCCTTTTGATTTGTGTTCATTCTACAACTCCCATTCCTGAAAGCTTCATCCTCAGTCCTCATCTCTGACAAATACTCAGGGGAAAAGGATACCTCACTGGTCTCTCCATCACCCATCTTTGACCACTCCTAGGAGGCCTCCTCCTGTCAGACACTCCAACTACTCCTGTTCAGGTTTCTCTGCCCCATAGGCCCAGCCTTCTGCTAAAATTCTCCTTTGGAAGTGTTTGTTAAAAAATCGATTTCTGTAATCTGATAGACAACCTTGTATTTCCCCCCTTTATACTCCCCCCACTATCGTGGAGTCCTAACTATTACACAGTGGATAAGTATCATTTCCTCATTAGTATATGTCTTCACTGTCTGGGTTAGCTGTAAACCAAATTGTGAACTGCTTATTTAGCATTCATGATCTCCCAGCATTATACCAACATTATCTCATTTAAACACCAGGACATCCCTATGAAGTAGGCATCATTATCTTTGTTTCGTAGGTGAGGAAATTAATGTCCAAAAAGGTAAAGTAAATTATCTAAGATTAAGTGACAGTCAGGAGTCAAAGCTAAGGTTGCCTGACTCCAGAAGCTTTCTCTTAACCAGCTCCCCGCAGAGGCTATTTGGCAGAGTTTGGCCCAAGTGCTATTATCCATCCTTTATTATTCCCCTGTGTCTCCATCTCAGCTCCACCTGGGTACCTGGGACCCTCAGGTTTCTCCAGGGCCTTTCTGGCACTGTACTTGATGTGACTTTCATCTATCTATCTCCTCTGGAGGAAAAATGGGATCTAGAAAAAAGCACCAGAAAGGGACATGTCTAGGTAGGCTATCTCAGTTTATAGAATTTCCTGGTCAGGGATGGACTTTGAGGTGAGGAGGTGTTCTTTGCTCCTCAAATGATGGGACAGAGATGAGTGCTGACTCCATAAGTTAAGCTAGTTCGGAAACCACATTTGACATGTTTTAAAGTCTTACAGTTTGGAGAAGGAGCTCAAGAAATGGTATTGGTGCTTTCTCTCATGCTTCTTAGCATCCTGCCACTCGGCAATACTCTGAAATCCTAGTGGAGACTCCCTGTGCTCTCCCAAGAAATGTCTATGCTCTCATATCTTTTATTTCCTTGTGCTTCTACTAGAGTACCCAATGCATTTCCTAGTCTTTCCCAGTTAGTTTTGTCCTTCTCATTTCCCCTGTATACTAAATCTTCTTAAAGCCTGGGGACCACATCTCCTACATAGTCTAGCATGGTGCCTCACTTTAAGTAGATGTCCTATATATCTCTGTTGGATTGAAATAATGTCAAAAGTATAAGTGCTGTTTGAAATTTCAGATTTTGTTGCAGGCTAGAGAGAGCTACTTAGTTGACATAAGGCAGGCTTTCATTACAAAAACCATAGATTCTTTCTTTTTTCCTTTCCCTATTATTCCCTTCTCTGGCTCCTTGCTTCCTCCCTCCCCCGTAACATACCATCTGATGTAAGGCACAGAGCAGGCTAGAAAAGATAAAGAAACCCTAAAGTGAAATCTTGGCATGGAAACACAGGGTTTTGAATCAGCACTATACATTAATAACAGGAACCAGTGAAGGGGCATTCTTCAGTTTGGAAGGAATGCCCTGAGATTAATAGCTCTTAGGTTCCTGATGGATCCTTCTGTCTCTTTTTGGGCCTTGGCAAGAAACCAGTTCCTGGATTCATCTGTGATCATAGGGCCACAGAGATCACATCACAGGGAAAGGCACTAAGGGGACCTGGCTTATCGTGCTTTCCTTTCCTGGGGAGCTGGGCCTCTGAGTAATTGAGGGTCATGGTAATTGGGGGCACACACAGGGTTGCCATAGCTAGAGATTAAACCTCTGCCAACTGTGTGTTAGTTTCCAATTGTTGAGGGACAATAGGTGATACAGCTGCAGTTGGATCTTGCTTTTTGTTAATGTCTGCATGTTGAAAGCCTGGCAGGGAAAACCTTAACGGGAGAATTGTGGCAAATGGAACAACCCTCAGCCAGGTCACAGCATGATCTGAACATCCACAGAGCTTATAGGAACTTAGAGAGTCTAAAATGTAGTGACAGAGGTGCAATGTGGACCTGTCTGCTGACATTGTGTGCTCTTAAATTTGACAGAAAAACATTGGCTCAGTCACTCTGAGAAAATATGATGGGATTTTTAGTTGGCATTTGCTTTTGAGGCTGGGTAGCATGGTAAGGCCCACAAGATGCCTGATGAGTTGCCTGGAATTGAGAGCACCACTTTGTTTTGGTTAGGTACCACACTGGGGTCTATTTGATGGAAAATAGAAAACTCACAGCAGTGTACTGTATTCCTTTTCCTAGAATATCCACCATTCCTGTTACTGATAAATTATAAAGCAAAAACCTAGATGAGATCTCTCCAAAGGCCACCACTACATTATCATCCCAACAATTAATATTAATAATGCTATTGTTATGATTGCTAATCACATTATTAATCATAGAAAAGTCAAACATTAATATAGAATTAACGGTGAACTAGGAAGGGGGTATAGAAACATTTTAAACTTTGCTCCCAGCCTCATTCTCAGTCAGGATCCTAACTGTCAGAAAGTCTTAAAGATTTTGAGTGACCATCCACCTATGGCTTTCCTTTGTTTCTTTCTTCCTTCCCCATCTAATTGAGCTGAAATACCTGTCACACACTCATGGCTTGGACCCCATTATAGACGCCCTGTAAACAAGAATAAAGATGGGAAAAGAGGAAAATATATGTTTCTCCAGCCTGGTACATAAAAATCAAGAATTCAAAATTTTTGAACTTTGGCATGATTATCAAGGAGTGCTGTCTTGGCCTGGTTCGGAAATTAACAAATGAGATAAGAGTAAAAAACATAGTATTGACTGGGCGTGGTGGCTCACGCCTGTAATCCCAGCACTTTGGGAGGCCGATGTGGGCAGATCACGAGGTCAGGAGATCGAGACCATCCTGGCCAACATGGCGAAACCTTGTCTCTACTAAAAATACAAAAATTAGCTGGGCATGGTGGTGCATGTCTGTAATCCCAGCTACTCGGGAGGCTGAGGCAGGAGAATCCCTTGAACCAGGGAGTCGGAGGTTGCAGTGAGCCAAGATCGCACCACTGCACTCCAGCCTGGTGACAGAGCGAGACTGTCTCAAAAAAAAAAAAGTATATATATATATAATCAAAGACTACCATGGGCCATGGGCATAAATTGAAGGATATAGCCTCAAACTAATTTATATTGTTTCTTATGATCTTTCCAGTACCACCCCTCCTTGGTTATATGCGTGTTGTATCTGGGAGGGGGACAGATTTAGGAGAAGGGGACTGGAGAAGTGGAGCCTATAAAAGCTTTGTGAAAGCCTCTCTCCCTGAAACAGTCTTGAAATGTGGATGTTGATATTTATGTATTTATGATGAGGAATTTGTTATGTGTCCATATTACTTATATAGATTCTGGTTGGTCAGTCTCTGTTCTCTGATTCCGTTTGCATTTATTACCCCAGGATCCTAGATGCCATGGCTACAGGGGCAATGAGTCCTGGCTATGGTAAAAATAAATGTGTCTGGATCATCACCTCTTCTCTCATTAGCGTTATTTAATGATCAGATTAATTTAATCATGATCAACTTAAACTAAGATTAGAATGGGGGTGGTGGGATAAATGGAAGCTTCAGGGAATACTCACTAAGAGTTGTTAATACACTGCTTAGATCTTTTTTCTGTGCTGTACCTTGTGACATCTTGGGTTTTAAACATTGTTATTGTATATATTTCAGGTGTATAACATGATATTTTGATATACATATACAGCCCCCCACCACATAATGATGTTTTAATCAACCAAACATTGGACCACATATACAATGATGGTCCCATAAGATTATAATGCTGTATTTTCACTGTTCCTTTTCTATGTATAGATATGTTTAGACACGTACTTACCATTGTGTTACAATTGTCTACAGTTTTCAGTACAGTAACATGCTGTACAGGTTTGTAGCCTTGGAGCAATAGTCTATACCATATAGCCTAAGTGTGTCTTAGGCTATACGTAGGTTTGTGTAAGTACACTCCATGATGTTTTCACAATGATGAAATCCCCATCATTAAGTGATGCATGACTGTACATAGTAAAATAATTACTACAGTCAAGAAAATTAACATATCTCTTGTCTCATGTAGTTAGCTTGTGTGTGTGGGAAGGGGTAGGGGTGTGTGTGTGTGTGTGTGTGTGTGTGTGTGTGTGTGCGTGTGGTAAAAGTACCTAAAATCCACCCTCAGGAAATTTTCACTATACAATACAATATTATTAACTATAGTCCTCATGGTGTACATTACATTCCTAGACTTTGCACATTTTAACCTATATCTCCCCAACCTCCTGCCCCTGGTAACTAACATTCTACTCTCTGTTTCTATGTATTAAGTTATTATTTTTTCCTTTTGCTTGAAAAAGGCCATTTATCTTAACGGTATAATTTCTTCACTCTAGAAGATAGAGTCCTTTGGAGTCCCTATTGAATTTTTGTCCCTGTGTGGTTATAGTTTGCTTGTTTATTAATGTTGCACATGTGATACCTTCTATTGCACTAGTCTTTTCCAGTTTATCTCATTGATAAATGAGGTTTAGGACATTTCCTGACTGCCCCGAGTAGAAGTTTAATTAGATACCTAATCAGCTGCTGTACATGTAGTCTGAAATGTGTATGTATGTGTGTGTGTGTGTGTGTGTATATATATATACTCTCTGTCATTAGTATTGTCTATGTATAGATATTGCTTTTGGACCTGTCAACTTCCTGATTTATTTATAAAAGAATTTTTGTAAGGCACCAGTTATCCCCAACAGATGGTTTATTAACTAAAAATCAGCTTTAAAACAAACATGTCACAATTATTTTATTCTCTGCAACAGAATTCCTACTGTTGATGAACTCCTAATTGGAATTTGGTTCTGACAAGGAATGAAAAACAGAGACATACTGTGAGGACAGAGTGCCAAAAATAGCACACTGAGGAATACAAAGGACTACAGCAGTCCCACCTCGTATTTTCTTTAGGACCCCTTTCTTTCCTTTCATATAGAGGAGATAATTTGGCCTCAGTACAATCCCATTTTGTGGACCAGAAACGGAAACACTAAGAGGCATGGTCCAAGCCATCAGTGAGGAACAATTCAGGAAATCTGATGAGTTCTGCCCTGGTTGTGCTGGAATTAATAAGGCCCCAAGCTCAACTCCCCTTCCTACTCCTTCATAAATACCCAGGATGACTGTTGCTAACGTGTCTCTAGAACTTCCCTATTGAAATCTGAACAGTCCTGGAGAGGAGTAGTATCAGCAGCAACATCAAAATGGCTAAAAACATATGGACATTTGTTATAAGATAGGCTCTGTGCTGAATGCTAGACATACATGATCTCATTGAATACTGGCAAATCCCCTGACAAAACTTCTGATTTGCGGATGAAATCAAATGGAGGCACACAGTGATTTAACGACTATCTCAAGGTCAGGCAGCTAATAGCTGATAGAGCCAGCATTAGAAACCAGCTGTATTTGACTCCTAACCACTATGCTACCAACCTGACACATTTTTATATGATCATTAGGATATTCGTTTTCATTAATACAGTAGGCTGGACATGGTTATCAGATTAGCAGTCACTCATCCATGTGCCTGAGTTAATGGCACATAGGACAGGGGAGTTTTACTATGGGGGCTCGGTGTGTGTGAGGGAAGCATGTGTGCCCACATGAAAATAGAAGAATAAGTCCAGAGCAAGGTGCTACACCTCATCTATTGAAGTACGGTAGTAAAAAATCTAAGATAGCGATGTGGGATATCAGCACGGCCATCATGAAAATCCCTGACATTAGGTGTTATTAATGATAATTTCTAATAAAGTAGTTTACTGGCCCAACGACTGAAATCAGTGCAAACTCTTCCTTTTAAGCACACTGACTGCCTCATTGTTGGCTGCACTGAAACATGCAGTTTGAAAAATCCTCCTATGCTTGACATATCTACCAGTTTTTGCTGGCGGAAACAATGCAGTCTCATGTCCCCAGGGATGCCACAGTGAAAGAACCCCACGTGGTCGGCAAAATTATCAGCTTCCGAAAGGTAGACTTTTCTCTGAGCTGAGGGCGCCAGGCACACTTGGCTTCTAACTCACCATATGGCATGCGTTATTGGTCCGGGCTGCTCTGCTCAGTCTCTAGTGTGATGTGGCTCTTAGTGCTGTGGAATTATTTCCTTACTCAATTAAAAAAAAAATCCTGCTCTAAATTCTCGTCTGTTTCTCCCCACAACCTTCCCCCAACCCCACCCCCGTGCCAATCCCCTAGGCACTGAATGTATTTTCTGCTTTGCTTCTTGCTTGTCTTTTCTTTTTGCTTTTCCGTTCTAAACACTTTTTCTCCTCTGACTTAAAAGTGCAGCAGGAAAATGAAGCAAGGTTGCATACACTGAGCCTAGACTTGCACAAAGCAGCTAATTCCTGAGATCCATTCATTCCTTTTCTGAGGAAGCCTTTTGTTTTTGTTTTTTTTTTCTCTTTTGCCATATTTTTCCAGGATTCCACTTTCATTAAAGGTTTTCAAGGCCAAAGCCAAACAACCAAAAAAGAAATACACAAAAAACAAAATGAAGGTACTTTATTAGGAGACTCATTGAGTTTGTGAAGCTCCTTAACCTTTTGCTTAGTTCTTCTCAGTCTCTAATCCCATCTCCTCTATGGTTGTGCTTGTATGTAGTTTTTCAAATAATCACCTTGTGTTTTTATCATATTCCTCCTCTGGTCAGGAACCTCGAAGCCTGTGGGATTTCCCAAACTCAGGAAGATTCTCAGGCCCCAAACATTTCTCCCATGCATCCACTGCAGAGCTTGACAGTCCTAAGAGTTGAATGGTATCTCTTAAAGGCCCCAGTGAGCAGTGCAAATGGTTCCTGGGATAGATCCTACATGAATTTATGAGCATCTATCCAGAGTTTGCATCAGAATTACTTGGGGAGCTTGTTACAATGCATATTCCTGGGCCATACCCTTAATCTACAGAATTAAAATATTAAAATGTGTGTGGGGGGGGATGGGGACAGATGTCAGGCCCAAGAGTCTGCATTTTAAAAATAAGCTCTTTAAATAGTGTACACAGAAGTTAGAGAAGAATTATCATAAAAATCTTAAGCAAAGAAGTATGATTGAGACTTTTTTTTTTTTTAAGAAACATCTGGTGGTGATGTGGAGGTTTTCTGACCTGAAGCAAAATATGGACTCAGATAGGAAAAGCAACTTAAAAACTGTAGCAGAGGGGGCAAAATAACAGGTCACTGGCAGGAAACTAAAAGCATGTTCTGCTTTTAGGTGTTAGGGAAGAAGTTGGAAATCTGAAATGCGTGGTTACAGTCCCTGAAACTCCAATGTCAGGCCTCTCCTCTAGCAAATTTCATCCTTTATTTTAAAATATTTTGGAGGACTGTTTATTCCCCCTTGTCCTTGTCCATCGCAAGGAAAGAGCTCACTTCTCCCATTTAGACTAGAACTCAGATATATAATGTCACATCTGTGTGAAGGATTGTGCTACTGAACCAGTGGATCCAAATAGTTGTTGTCAAAGTGTGATATTTTGATTGCCTCCACCTAAGTAAGCTAAAAATGGTGGTTAAAATGCAGACTCCTGGGCTTCAGACCTACTGAATTAGAATGGCTTCCCCCAACTCTTAATTATAACTGGCTTTCCAGGTGACACTGAGGTATAATACAGTTTGAAAGACAGTATTTTACAGTATGTCTTTGCTCTTACTAGGAATTACCTTCCCTCTATCTCTGACTATGGAAATCTTGCTTATCCCTAGAGTCCCAGCCTTCTCTGATCCATTTGCTCCAATCCCAACAGATGTGACCTCTTCTTTTGCTATAGGGATAGGAAATATGGGGAGATATTATGGCTGGAGTGCAAGAGAGAGTTGGAGTACTAAGATGGAGTAGCTTGACTGGAGGTTGTGGTAGGGACCCAGAGTTTGTACTTGGAATGTTTGCACTTGAACTGAGGTTGAAAAAAGGTAGGAAACCCATGAAAAAACAACAACAAAATTACCTACGCTGGTCTTAGCTGTGACTTCAACCACCATGGTAATCATGTTTAGAGATGAAGATTGGAGGTTTTGTTAGGGCTGAAGTCTGGAGTGGAAAATGAGACAAAATGCCAGCCACCTGACAATTGCACTTGGGGGAAGGAAGATGAACCAGCCTAGACTCTCCTTCTTCTCCATCTTTGCCTGTGGAAACTCTGTCCCATCTTCAACATCACAATTGCCTGCCTAGGCTGCTTGGGCCACCCCATTCTGACAATTAACAACTGATTCCTCATGCTTTCCTGCCCCTTTCATTTGAGAGTATGATGATGCACTTTTCCTGGGCTTTGCCACTGAAATCTTCAGAGGCCCTGGGGTAGAAAATAGTAGTAGTAGAAGTAATCCATGTTTGGATCATCTGTTTATGCTGAGGGCCCTCTTCCTGGCTTGCAGATAGCCACTTTGTCCTGATATGGCCTTTCCTTTGAGTGCATATAGAGCATGGAACATGGAGAGGGAGGGGGAAATGAAAAGAAGGAGTGAGAGAAGAGGAGTGGGAAGTGGAAGGGAGGGACATGATAAGAGGAGAAAGGGGGAGGAGAGGGAAGGAAGAGAGGAAGAGTGGAAGAGAGAGAGGGTGGGACTGGGAAAAAGAGGGAGAAAGGGAAAGGGGAAGAGGAAGAGAGGGAAAGAGTGAAGGCCAGGGGATGGGGAGAGGAATGGAGAGAGAGAGGGAGAGATGGAGGGAGGGAGGAGTAGAGAAAGAAAGCATTTTCTCTTTTCCTCTTGCAAGGCCACCAATTCTATGGCATTAGGGCCCCACTTTTCTGACTTTGTTTAATATTAATTACCTCCTAAATGCCTCACTCCAAATACAGTCGCACTGGTGGTTAGGGTATCAACGTATGAATTTTATGAGGACACAATTCAATCTATAGCAATTAGCATCACCTGTAAGTGCCTATTTGAAAGGCCCCATCCCACATCTCCTCAATCAGAGTCTCAGTCAGGGTCCAGCCAGAGTCTGCAAGTACTTCAAGTAATTCTGATGGACACTGATGTTTGAAAACCACTACTTTAAAGGATATGTTTTGTTTGTATTTAGTTTACCTTTTGACTGATCTCAATTTTTTGAAGTTTATTTTTACCCTATCACTTGGTAAGTAGCACAGTCCCTATTTTTAATTACTCTTGGCTGAAGTAGGGCTTTCTTTCATGTGTGCTAAACTAAACCAGTGGTTCTCAAACTTTAGAGTGCATAGAAATCAACCGGAATCTTGTTAAAATTAACATTCTAATTTGGTAGGTCTGTGGTGATGCCTGAGAGGCTACATTCCTTTTTTTTAATTTTTTAAAAATTATTATTATTATTATACTTTAAGTTCTAGGGTACATGTGCACAACGTGCAGGTTTGGTACATATGTATACATGTGCCATGTTGGTGTGCTGCACCCATTAACTCCTCATTTGCGTTAGGTATTCCTCCTAATGCTCTCCCTCCCCCCTCCCCCAACCCCACGACAGGCCCCGTTGTGTGATGTTCCCCACCCTGTGTCCAAGTGTTCCCATTGTTCAATTCCCACCTATGAGTGAGAACATGCGGTGTCTGGTTTTCTGTCCTTGCAATAGTTTGCTCAGAATGATGGTTTCCAGCTTCATCCATGTCCCTACAAAGGACATGAACTCATCCTTTATTATGGCCACATAGTGTTCCATGGTGTTTGTGTGCCACATTTTCTTAATCCAGCCTATCATTGATGGACATTTGGGTTGGTTCCAAGTCTTTGCTATTGTGAATAGTACCACAATAAACATATGTGTGCATATGTCTTTATAGTAGCATGATTTATAATCCTTTGGGTATACACCCAGTAAGTAATAGGATAGCTGGGTCAAATGGTATTTCTAGTTCTAGATCCTTGAGGAATCTCCACACTGTCTTCCACAATGGTTGAACTAGTTTACAGTCCCACCAACAGTGTAAGAGTGTTCCTATTTCTCCACATCCTCTCCAGCATCTGTTGTTTCCTGACTTTTTAATGATCGCCATTCTAACTGGTGTGAGATGGTATCTCATTGTGGTTTTGATTTGCATTTCTCTGATGGCCAGTGATGATGAGCATTTTTTCATGTGTCTGTTGGCTGCATAAATGTCTTCTTTTGAGAAATGTCTGTTCATATCCTTTGCCCACTTTTTGATGGGTTGTTTGATTTTTTTCTTGTAAATTTGTTTAAGTTCTTTGTAGATTCTGGATATTAGTTGTTTGTCAGATGGGTAGATTGCAAAAATTTTCTCCCATTCTGTAGGTTGCCTGTTCACTCTGATGGTGGTTTCTTTTGCTGTGCAGAAGCTCTTTAGTTTAATTAGATCCCATTTGTCAATTTTGGCTTCTGTTGCCATTGCTTTTGGTGTTTTAGTCTTGAAGTCCTTGCCATGCTTATGTCCTGAATGGTATTGCCTAGGTTTTCTTCTCGGGTTTTTATGGTTTTAGGTCTAACATTTAAGTCTTTAATCCATCTTGAATTAATTTTTGTATAAGGTGTAAGGAAGGGATCCAGTTTCAGCTTTCTACATATGGCTAGCCAGTTTTCCCAGCACCATTTATTAAATAGGGAATCCTTTCCCCATTTCTTGTTTTTGTCAGGTTTGTCAAAGATCAGATGGTTGTAGATGTGTGGTATTATTTCTGAGGGCTCTGTTCTGTTCCATTGGTCTATATCTCTGTTTTGGTACCAGTACCATGCTGTTTTGGTTACTATAGCCTTGTAGTATAGTTTGAAGTCAGGTAATGTGATGCCTCCAGCTTTGTTCTTTTTGCTTAGGATTGTCTTGGCAATGCGGGCTCTTTTTTGGTTCCATATGAACTTTAAAGAGAGGTTACATTTCTAACAAGCTTCCAGATCATGCTGATGCTGATGCTGATGCTGCTGATTCATGGACCATGTGTCAGTAGCAAGGTCCTAAATGATTTTTTTCCCCCTGTAACTCAGGGAGGGCAAATTTAAGTGGCTTCACTGGGCAGGCAAGCAACTGACTGTAAATGTATGAAACTATCAGGGTTGGTATGAATAGGGCATGATAGAACTTACAGTCATTCAAATATGCATTTTTAAAACATACTGGCTGGCCAGATAGTCTACAAAGTGCTTCCGTCTGACACAACTGGTTTGTAACTCTTTCACTAATACAGCTATTTTAAGATTTGCTAATAAGTATTTATTTTCCCCTCTGCCCACTTTATGGGTTTTTAGACTTCAACCACAATCTCTTTCACTCTTCCTCTCCCCACTCTTAATTGGCACTGCTTGATATTTCTTTGTAAGCATTTTTAAAAGTTACTAATATTATTTTATAATGTGTGTTCTATGTAAGCAACCAGGTCCTCACTCTTCAAGGACAGAAATTGAGCCTTGTTTCTTTTGTTGCCCCTCAATAATGTTTATTTCTGTGTTCAGCTCACAGTGGGTACTTGTTTACGGATGACTAATTGACTCACTGTCAGGACCAGGACAGTACTTCAGAAGAGAACTGAGTTCACTAGCATAGCTGAGATTTGCAGATAAGGACCACATCCTATGTGATCAGCATACAGTTCTTCTAGTTTGAAGAAGGCAAGCCAGGAGGTTTGTTTTGCTTTGTTTTGCTTTAAAGGAACATTGTATTTTTCCAATATTTAAACACAGGTCAGGCTTGCTCAACTGCTATTGTTTTGAATTTTGCAGGATGTGTTGTGTTTGCAGCTTCTGGACTTACTTGATCTGCTATTTTTGGTGTTCCTCATTAAATAGATTGTTGATATGTAAATATACAAGTTGCTATGCAAAATTGCCCTGATTTTTCTTGCAGACTTTCTTCCTGCATCTTGTGGAAAGGCAGCATTTTACTTCTTCATATTCAAGAATATTTTAAGCACTTGTAGCTAAATTGTGCTAAACCAATTGTCAAAACCTGGGAGTGTTCCATAAAATACAATTGATATAGATAAAGTCAACCATTTGTATGGTCTTCCTTTTATTCATATGTATGCAAATACATCTGTATGTGGCATAGATATATGCACACATTGTGTCATGGCTAAAGATTCAACTACAGTTAATAACCATACATAGGGAAAAACTATTAGCAAATTAATTAAGAACCTGTCTGTCATGCTATTGTAAAATGAAGTCATTTGTTAGCTTAAAGAGGAACTCTTTCCCTCACTGAAAACTGATTCTATAGAATATTTGCTGACCTTTGTTAGAGAAGAGGCTTCTGTTCAAGTAAACAAAAGGCTGTAGATGACTAGTTGACCAGAGAAGTGTAAATATGAACTGAATTGCGTACCTTTTGATTATAATTCCCTACTTACTCATTTGTTCAACAAATATTGACTGATTAGAAAGCTTTCTATGTGCCAGACACAGTACGGGCACAGTGTGAACAGGGGCTATAGTAGTGAACCAGATACTCATGGTCCTTGCCTTCTTAAACTTAAATCATCAGGTGTTCATGTATATTTTTATATTATAGTAATTAGAACACTTTTACATGTTTTCTTTGTGTAATCAAAGAATTATAAAGTTGGAAGATGCCTTGAAATGCCATTGAACTTATTCCTTCATCCTTCAGGTACCTGGAAGAAGTTGTGTGTTGCAGCAGACACTGTTGTGGCCACACCCATATCTCCTGGGCCCTCACCATTTCTGTGTACACCCATCTGACAGCTTTTAACTGCAAGCACCTGCAACTCATTACCTGTGTGCTTTCTCTGGTCTCTGGAGCCTGTAGGATCTATGCTGGAGTTAATATACCCCCTCCTCCCAGTGAAGCGGCCTTCACCTAAGTACTGGGGGGAATTGAGAGATAAATACTCCCAGCTCCTGGTCCTTCTATTGGGATAGCTCTGAGGTGTTTTATACTCTCTCGCAGACTTCTCTAGTGGGATAGAATACCAGTTACTCAGTGGTGACCTGTTCAGTATTGCACCCTGTATAGGCTTCCTTCTCTAACCTGCCACATTTCCCTATTTTTCTACCAGTGCTTTCTGGGATCATCTCCCACATATACCACTTGCACGCACATTCTTGTGTCAGCATCAGCTTCTGGGAGGAATCCAACCTAAGTCATGAATCAATCTTGGCTGCCAAGAACACATGATGGAATTGTATATTCAAGGGCAAGACAAGGGCAAATTTATTTTGAAAATTATATATAATGTAAAATACATGGTTTTCATTCCTGGACAAAATATTAGATCATTTATTTTTCTCAAGCCTTTTGATACAAATGATTAGGTAATGAAGTGTATTTGATGAAGTCGTTATATTTGAGAAAAAGTAAAATTCTTTTCCAATTTGTATAACAGAACCCCGTTTTTGGCCAGGTAATTTCACAGTTTTGTCTATTGGAGTTTTAAGAAAAGCAGCTGGTACCTTTTAATATTGTGAAAGCTTGTTTTAGGATCTGGCCACATCTTTTAATTGCTTCCCACCTCTTCTCCTCCCATAGCACAGTTCTTCCAAGGATAGTGACAGAGTGTTGGGCTGGGTGGTTACAACATACCCTGAAGCTAACTTTCCCTTCTGTTTGTTTCATTTTTCTGTTTTCATTTTGTTGCTGTTTTCTTTCATCCTCAGCATGTGTCTGTTTTCCTTTGTCTTGAATGGAATCTTACCCCTAGTTTTATAGAGACGCTCTCCAACGTTTCCCTTTGCAGCCTCATAAACCCAGTGCATATATATCTCTCTTCCCTTTATTGGTGGTGAGGAAGTCATTTGATTTTTATCCTACTTGGAGTATTTCAATCTATGAATAATGTAATATGAGGAACGAAAACAGACAAGCAACAAAACTGTTCAGCTTATGGAGGACTTACAACATGCACTTTTTATGTTTGTACATTTTATGTATGTGTGCCAGAATTTATTTATCTTTCTCATTTTAACTTTTTTCTTCCATTCAGTCACCTGCAGCTTTTAAGATTCTTTCATTTGCGAGCTTGAGGGTGGCCATGTCCAAGGAGTGAAGCTTGCCTTGGATAGAAGTACAGAAGTGACTCCGTGATTAGAAAGGGGGGACTTGCCTTCAGTTACCAAGACTTTTTGTTGCTAGAACTCCATGTCTCCTGCCTCAGTTCCTTGTCCAGATACTTGAACTCATGCCTTTTCCTACAAAGGACTCGGTTCAGGATGTTTGCCTAGATGTTGGATTTTACATATCTGTCTTGTTTTTATTTTCTATATCCAAACATGGGAGTGCAGGTATCCCTTTGATATATTGATTTCTTTTCTGTTGGATAAATTCCCAGTAGTGAGATCACTGGATCATATAGTAGTTATATTTTTAGTGTTTTAAGAAATCTCTATACTGTTTTCCATAGTGGCTATCCTTATTTACATTCCCACCAAGACCTAACTCACTGCCTGTTATGAATTCTTGCACATAGTACGTATTGAATAGATATATCTTAAATATTGGATACATTGCCTGATTCTCACTTCCATGATCCTTTTATGGCTTGTAAGACCCAAGCCCTTGATTTCTGACTTCTAACTTTGTACTGAACTCACACTCCTGGTTAATTTCACAGGGCTAGTAAGCTCCTCTGCCTGGGTCCTTCCCTTCACCTGTAGCTTTGCCTCAGTTTCTTGGAGTTCTAGTTTCTTATTTTGTATAACAACTTGCTGACTTTCTGCAATGCTGACAGTCCAGTGCAGATAGTGTAACTAGAATGTTCACAGTAAGGGAGGAAGTTAACAAATCTGAGATCCACAATCCTGTTTATACTTTTATTTTGAAGGACAATTATGTCTTTGCTTAAGTAAGACCCTACGTATTGAGTGCAGATGTCAGAGCAAGAAAGTGTTGACTAAGACTGGGTCCCTGCTGTGAAGTGCAAGATGCGTAAAATTCTAGCATATGTGCAGAAATTTAAACCCATCATTTACTGACAGGCTATAATTACTTGAATGAAGTCAGGAGACTATTTTAAACATGCAATTATGGTTAACAATAAAATTGTAAACAGGACCCTAATTAATGAATTTTCAGACTGTACTTCCCACCTCTGTGGATGCTATGAGCTATAAAAAGAATGAGAAGAATAATTAATATTTATCGAGTACTTATATCATGCTGAGCACTGTGTCAGGCACTTTACATATACTGTCTCATTTGATCCTTATAACAGCACTTTGAGGTAAATACTATTGTTATTCCCATTTTTGCAGAGGAAGAAACTGGGATTCACAGATGAAAAACATTGCCCAAAGCCACATAGGTTAGCAAATGGCAGATCTGTGACTCAAAGATAGGTTAGGCTGACCCTAGAACCCAAGCTCTTTACCATGATACTACATTGACCTAGACTATATAGTATATATGTAAAACCCACTTTTCAAGTGTGTCAGTCAGAATGTGCTAATAGAAAAGATGTAATACATTTAGATTAGAATAATTTGAAGAGGATCTATTCATAAAGAAACTATTTACAGAGGTGTGGGCATAAGGGATACTATGTATAGCATAGTAATAGCAAAAGCAGCTATTACTATTTCTAAGCTGAAGGGACAAGAAGAGGGAGCAGTTCCTGGCACCAAGAAGGAGAGAGTCATGTAGGGGAGGCTGGCTTGAGAAGAGCAATGTCTTTTGGATTAGGGGCACAACCAGGCCAGAACAACCTTAGGATTAAATACCCTGACTTTATTTTCTCCCTCCCTCTGATCCCTTACTGGGCTCAAAATTGGCCAAGTCCATTCAGAAGGCATAGAGAAAGAAGTCAACAGATAAGGTCCATATAGGTGAGCTTCCCAGGCAGGAGCAAAGCAAAGGGTGGAGAGTGAAAATGGGCAAATGGAGGATATCCATCATACCACGCATTAATAAATATTATCATTTACCAATGTGCTCTGTATAAGTTCAAGTAGCTTTTCACAATTTTTAGCTGAGTGGAAAATAAGAACCCTTCACAAAGTGTGACTTCTCTTCCTTTCTAAATGGTTGTAGCAAAGTTATCATTTAATGTCTCATGAGCACCTGATAATGCAGTCAGTATTTTCTTTATTCTGTTGAATTTAAGTCAGAGTTAACTTGACATTTACATTACTGTAAGTCTTCTCAGGACGATGGTTAAGTTATTTATAAATGTTTCTAAAGTTGTTCTATAACTTTATTTTTATCTCCCACTCCTCAAGACTTACCTGTTTCTGTAAAAATACCCCAAACTGGAAAACTGGGGTCATCTTTGTAATATGCATCTTGTCATCTGTATTAGTCCATTTTCATACTGCTATAAAGAACTGCCTTAGACTGGGTAATTTATAAAGGTAAGAGGTTTAGTTGACTCACAGTTCAGCATGGCTGGGGATGCCTCAGGAAACTTACAATCATGGTAGAAGGGGAAGCAAGACATCTTCACAAGACTGCAGGAAGGAGAAGTGCTGAGTGAAGGGGAAAGAGCCTCTTATAAAACCATCAGATCTTGTGAGAACTCACTATCATGTGAACAGCATGGAGGAAACTGCCCCCAAGATTCAACTATCTCCACCTGGTCTCTCCCCTGGCATGTGGGGATTATGGAGATTACAATTCAAGATGAGATTTGGGTGGGGACACAAAGCCTAACCGTATCATCATCTAAAATCAAATCAGTCACTGATTATAGTTAATTCTTTCTGTAATTTCTGTTACAGCCCCAATTTCTCTCTCTCCTACTGTAACAACCCAAATATGAACATTTATCACTTCACACCTAGGTTTTAGTGGTTTCTTAATAGCCACATTAATCTTCATAGATGGTAATTTTGATTATGAAACTCCACTCTCAAAAATTTCAATGGATCCCCAATATATACAAGAACAGGGCCACACTCCTTAGCATGACATTTAAACTCCTCCACAAATCAGTTGTCACCTTTCTTTTGAAACTTGTCTTTCAATAGTTTTACCAGGCAACTCTAGTCCAGTGAAATCACTCAACTTCTTATGCCCTGAATTTGCAATATACATTTCCCTTTCAATGTGTTAGCTCAAGTTGTTCCTTTTTGAAATGGTCTCTTTCTTTCTTCTTTGATTATCTAAATTCCATCCTTCGTTTGGGGCTCAGCTCAGCTCCTGTTTCCTTCAAGACTGCCTGTACTCAGTCCTCTATGAGATCTTCTGCATGTCAGTAGCACTTACTATCTATTAATAGATATAGTAGTACCAGTACCTGTTTCCTAGGGTTGTAATAATAGTATATGTCCCATGGGTTTGTTGTGAGGCTTATATAAGTTAATATATGTAAATTTTTAAGATTAATTCCTGGTATATAGTAAGATCTCAATAAATTTTAGCTATCAAAATTGTTTATCATTATGATTTCAACTCATTTGGCACTGAGCATTGTACTTTGTATTGTTATTTTGATTTGCATGTATATAGAATATTTCCCTAATTAGATTACCATCTCCTTGAGGGAAGGGTGTGTTTTTTTAATTAATTGCTGTATTCTCAACAACTGGCATACAGCATGGCATATGGTGGGTCTGAATAAATACTTACTGTGTGATAGAGAATAGTGATGATGATGATGCCTGCTCCCTTATTTTCTGCTTTTGGAAAATGGCTGCAATATATGTCAATTTATAAAATCATTGATTGCATTATGAAGCTGATAAGTACCTTAGAGATAGTTTAGTTCCACACCATCATTTTCTAGATGGTACAACTGAGGCTCAAGGGGGAGGAAAGAATTTGCCCAAAGCCACAGAGTTGCCAGTTAATGACAGAGTCATTGTTAGAACTCAGAGTTGTTTAGTGAACTGAACAAATATTTATTGAGCACCCACTATGTTTCAAGTACTATGCTAGGTGTTGGGTATACATCTATGACCAGGACAAAATCCTTGCCTTCATGACACATTTTTATTGATACATAATATACATATTGATGGGGTACATGTAATACTTTGTTACATGCATAGAATGTGTAATGATTAAGTCAGGGTATTTGGAGTATCTATCACCTCAAGTATTGATCATTTCTGTGTGTTAGGAACATTTCAAGTCCTCTCTTCCAGCTATTTTGAAATATACGATATATTGTCGTTAACTATAGTCACCCTATTCTGCTATTGAACATTAGAGCTTATTTCTTCTATCTAGATGTATGTTTGTACCCATTATTAGCCAAACTCTCCTCATCCCCATTCCACACCCTTCCAAACCTCTGGTATCTATCATTTTACTCTACTTTCATGAGATCAACTTTTTTAGCTCCCCTAAATAAGTGAGAACATACAAAGTTTGTCTTTTGCTCCTAGCTTATTTCACTTAACGTAATGATTTCCAGTTCCATCCCTGTTGCTGCAAATGATGTGATTTCATTCTTTTTGTGGCTGCATAGTATTCCATGGTATATATACCATATTTTCCTTATCCACTTAGATTGATATGGATCTTTACTATTGTGAATACTGCAATAAACATGGGAGTGCAGGTATCCCTTTGATATATTGATTTATTTTCTGTTGGATAAATTCCCAGTAGTGAGATCACTGGATCATATAGTAGTTATACTTTTAGTGTTTTAAGAAATCTCCATATTGTTTTCCATAGTTGCTATCCTTATTTACATTCCCACCAAGACCTTATAAGAGCTCCCTTATCAATGGGCTTCAAGATGGTTCCTTAGGCCAGGCATGGTGGCTCATGCCTGTAATTCCAACACTTTGGGAGGCTGAGGTGGGAGGATTGCTTGAGTACAGGAGTTGGAGGGCAGCCTGGGCAATATAGTGAGATCCCCATCTCACAGATTTTTTTTTAAAAAATAGCTGGTCATGGTAGTATGTGCCTGTGGTCCCAGCTACTCAGTAGGTTGAGGTGGGAAGATTGCTTGAGTCTGGGAAGTGGAGGCTGCAGTGAGCCTTGATCATACCACTACACTCCATTCTGGGTAACAGAGCAGGACCCTATCCCCCAAAAAAAAGAAGATGGTTGACTAGAGGAATCTGGTATTCATCTCCTCCACAAAGAAGAACTAAAATAGTGAGTAGATAATCACACACGAATAGATCACCTAAGAGAGAATGCTAAAATTAAACACAGAAGTGATCTAAAGAAAGGAAGGAAATAAAAGTGAGGCAACCTGCTTGGCTGGGGTGGGCTAGAAACCTGGAGAGGCTCCCCACTGTGGGCAAAGTATAAGCGAGTGACCTCTAGCAATCTACGTTCCCACTGTGGACCTCTGCAAACTTAGCCACAGGAGAGCCCCTCGACCCATATGTGTCCGGAGACTTATGTAGGGATCTGTCTGGAGACTGCGTGATGGCATTGCTCCAGAGAGGGAGCTCACACCAGGTCCCACACACCCACTGAGTCCTAAGAAACTACAGCAGGGTGCCATTTTGAGAGCCCAGCCCCCACCAGACTGCACCCTGCCCTGTGGCCCAACAACCCTGTATCTTCACATCCCTGGAGCCCCAGTGAAATTCCCTACCTACAGCCAGGTGCTGCTGCTGGCTGCTGCTTCCAGAGTTCAAGCATAAGCCATGGGCAGCAACCCAGCTACCCCAGTGGCAGGGCTGCCATGCATTTAAAAGCACACTAAGGAAAAGCCACCTGGTTTATAGCCACCCCTTGGGGCTGAATTGCATACTCCCCAGGCACTTGTTTATGGCTGCTGCTACTGAAAGCAACACAGACTTCCTCAGAAGTAGGATCACTGATATCCCCACCAAAGTATTCCGCCAGGAACCTGGGAATCATTCTGCTCTTGCCTACCACACCTGGTTCCCACATACACCACTAGGGGACACTACTGGCCTGGCGCCACCACTCCCCACCCAGTGCCCAAGCCTGCCATCCAGGTCCTAGGAATTTCCCTGCCCTATCCACCACCACTGGCACCACAGCATACTCTAACCAAAGGCCTAAGGACAGGTGCACCAAAACTGAAGCTACCACCACAGCTGGAACCCACCCACATGTGCCACCTGCAGGCATAGGTACTGGACCATGCACTCCGCTGCAGCTACTGCCAACACCAGTGCACACTGCTTGGAAGCCAGAGGGTTATCCTGCCACTGCCATTGCCATTGCCTATGCCATTCCCACTGCTCAGTGACCCAAGGACTTGCCTGCTAACCTAGCCCACTGCTGGTACTCAAGCAACCTGCCTGGAGGCTCAAGAATTCGCTAGCCTGGACCTTCTAACACTGATTCCAGTGTATGCCACCCTGGGTCACAAGGACAGGCACACTTGGCCTGATGCTTTCACTACTGGAGCCCAAGGAGTGACTCACCTGACATCTCCATCCCCCACAAAATTTAACCACAGCCTCCACTAACAACTGCACCCTAAACCACTGAAGAAATTACGTATACTACTGATGCTGCTTACAGCTGAAGAAATAATATGTAGACTATACTATTGCACACAACCAGAATCAAAGGTAAATTGCCCTGCTCAATCATCACCATAGATATATATTTATGAAAAAGTTCTCTCCTATGAAAGCAAATTCAAAACGTTGGAACAAATAACTTGTATGACATGTGTAGATACCAATGGAAGAATACAAGAAACATGAAAATGAGAAGAAATAAGACACCTTCAAAGGAACACAATAATTATCTAGCAACATATCCCAATCAAATATAAATTTATGAAATTCTAAAGAAGAATTTAAAATAATTATATTAGGAAAGCTCAGTGAGGTACAAGAAAAACAAGAAAACATATAGAAATCAGAAAAACAATTCAGGATATGAATGAGAAATTTACTGAAGAGATAGATATCGTAAAAAGAACCAAATAAAAACTCTAGAATTAAATGATTGAATGAAATACAAAACACATTCAAAAGCTTCAACAATAGACTAGATCAAGCAGAATAAATAATTTCTAAACTTGAAGACAAATCTTTTGTACTAACCCAGTCAGACAAAAATAAAGAATAAAAAAGAATATACACATCCTATTTGGCATATAGCAAACCACAAGGCAACCAAATATTCAAATTTTCAGTGCCCCAGAAGGCAACAGAAAATGAAAGTGATAGAAAACTGATTTAACAAAACAATAGCTGAAAACTTCCCAAGTCTAGCAGAAGATTTAGACATCCAGATACAAGAAGCTCAGAAATACCCCAAAATATACAATTCAAAAAAGTTTTCTTCATGGTATATTATAGTCAAACTGTCAAAAGTCAAAGACAAAGAGAATTTTAAAAGCAGGAAGAGAAAACTGTATAGTCATTGATAAGGGAACCCCAATCAGACTAACAATGGATTTCTCAGTAGAATCCTTACAGACCAGGAGAGAATGGCATAATATATTCAAAATATTCAAAGAAAAACAACACTGCTAGTCAAAAATACTGTGCCCAGCAAAGTTATCCTTTATAAATGAAGTAGACTTAAAATATTTCCCAGACAAGCAAAAGCTGAGGGAATCGATCACTGCTAGACCAGCCCTACAAGAGATGCTTAAGGAAGTCCTACATGTGAAAGTGAAAGAATGATATCTACCATCATAAAAAAATGAAATTATCAAACACACTGGTAAAGCAAACACACAAGGAAGAGAAACGAATCCAATATTAACATTATAGAAAACCATCAAACCACAATGATAAACAATAAGAGAGAAAGGAACAAAGAATATACAAACAACCAGGGATTTATTAATAAAATGACAGAAATAAGCCCTCACATATCAATAATAACCTTGAAGATAAATTGATTGACTTTTCCACCTAAAAGAGATAAACTGGCTGAATAGATATTAATAAGAAAACATGAACCAACCGTATCATATGTGTAAGAACCTCATCTCACTTGTAAAGACACATATAGATGGAAAATAAAGGGATGGAAAAAGATAATCCTTATAAGTGGATACCAGAATGAGCAGGAATAGCTACACTTATATGAGATAAAACAGACTTTAAGACAAAATAGTAAAAAGAGACAAGGTCATTATATAATGATAAAGGTATCAATTCAGCAAAAGGATATAGCAATTCTAAACATATAGGCACCCAACACTGGAGCACGCAGATATAGGAAGCAAATATTATTAGATCTAAAAGGAGAGAAAGATTCCAATACAATGATAGTGGGGGACTTCAACATCCCACTGTCAACATTAGACAGATCATCCAGGCAGAAAGTTAACAGAGAAACATTGGATTTAATGCACTTTGGAGAAATGGACCTAACAGACACGAACAGAACACTTCATCCAACCACAGAGAATGCACTTTCTTCTCATCAGCACATGGAACATTGTCCAGGATGGAGCATAGTTTAGGATACAAAACAAGCATTAACAAATTAAAAAGTATCAAAATCATATCAAGTATCCTATGAGACTACAATGGAATAAAACTATAAATTAATAAGAACAACTTTGGGAATTCTACAAATACATGGAAATTAAACAACAACATGCTCTTGAATGACCGTTGGGTGAAGGAAGAAATTAAAGAAAAATTCAAAAATTTTCTTGAAACAAATAAAAATAAAAACACAGCATACCCAAACCTGTGGGATACAGCAAAATTATGCTAAGAGGGGGGTTTATAGCAATGAACACCTACATCCAAAAATTAAAAACATTTCAAGTAAACAATTTGACAGTGAACTTCAAGGAAACAGAAAAGCAAAAACAAACCAAATGCCAAATTGGTAGAAGAAAAAAAATACTAAAGATTAGAGCAGAACTAAAACAAACAAACAAACAAAAAAACAGAGAATAAAAACCAATACAAAGGATCAATAAAATGAAGGTTAGTTTTTTGAAAAGATTAACAAAATTCATAAAAAGATAGCTAATCAAGAAAAAAGAGAGAAGACCCAAATAAATCAGAAAGAAAAAAGAAACATTACAATTGGTACCACAGAAATACAAAAGATCATGGGAAAATTATGAACAGTAATATTTTAACAAACTGGAAAATGCACAGAAAATGGATAAATTCCTGAACAATTACAACCTACCAAGATTAAACCAGGAATAAATATAAGACCTGAAGAGATCAATAATGAGTAATGAGATTAAATCTATAATAAAAAGTCTCCCAATGAAGAAAATCCAGGACCAGAGGGCTTCACTGCTGAATTCTACCAAACTTAATAAAAATGAACTAACCCCAATTCTCCTCAAGATATTCCAAGAATTTGAAGAGGAGTTAATTATTTCTAACTCACTTTACAAGGCCAGTATTACCCTGATATCAAAACAAGACAAGGGTGCAACAACGACAAAACTACAAATATCCCTGATGAACAGAGATACCAAAATCCTCAACAACGTACTATCCAACCTAATCCAACAGTATATAAAAAAGATAACACACCATGATCAAGTGAGATTTATCCCAGGGTTGTAAGGAAGTTTTAACATATGCAATTCAATAAACATGATACATCACACAAAGAGAATGAAGGACAAAAATCATGAAAAACTCAATAGATGCAGAAAAAACATTTGATGAAATTCAACATACTTTCATGATAAAAACTCTTAACAAACAAGGCGTAGACCTCAAAATAATAAAGGTCACATATGATAAACATACAACTGATATCATACTGAATGGAGAAAAGCTGAAACCCTTTCCTCTAAGACAAGGATACCTGCTTTCACCACTCCTATTCAACAGAGTACTGGAAGCCCTGGCCCAAGGAATCAGTCAAGAGAAATAAATAAAAGGCATCCAAATTGGAAAAGAGGAGGTCAAGTTTTCCCTTTCTGCAGATAACATGATCTTATATCTAGAAAAACCTAAAGACTCCACCAAAAAAGTCTTAAATCTGATAAATTCAGTGAAGTATCAGGATACAAAATCAACCTACAAAAACCAGTAGTGTTTCCATATACCAATAATGAACTAGCTGAGAAAGAAATCAGGAAGACAATCCCATTTACAATACATACAAAAAAAAAAAAAAAAGAAATTCCTAGGAATAAATTTACCAAAGAGGTGAATAACTTCTTAAAGGAAAACTATAAACCACTGATGAAAGAAATTAAGAAGACATAAACAACTAGAAATATATCACATGTTTATGGATTGGAAGAATTAACATTAAGATGACCATATTAACCAAAACCTACAGATTCAATGCAATCTCCATTGAAATACAAATGTCATTTTTTTTTACAAAACTATAAAAGACAATCCTAAAATTCTTACTGAATCAAAACTGCCTAAATAGACAAAGCAATCTTGAGCAAGAAGACAAAGCTAGAGGCATCACAACACATAAGTTCAAAATATATTATAAGGTTATAGTAACCCAAAGTGCATGATATTGTTATAAAAACAGACACATAGATCAATGGAATATAATAGAGAACCTAGAAATAAATTTACGTATGTACAGCTGAATTGATTTTCAAAAAAGGTGCCAGGAACTTACATTGGGAAAAGAACACCCTCCACAATAAATGGTGCTGGGAAAATTGGATACCTATACGTGGGAGAAAGAAATTGGACCTCTTACCATATACAAAATCAACTGACAATAAATCAAATACTTAAATGTAAGACCCCAAACCATAAAAGTACTAGGAGAAACCATAGGGGAAACACTTTGGGACATTGGTGTAGGAAAGGATTTTATGGCTAAGACAGCAAAACACAGGGAACAAGACAAAAATAGACAAATGCGACTATATTAAACTAAAAAGCTTCTGCACAGCAAAGGAAAAAACAAATAGAAAAGACAGCCTGTAGAATGGGAGAAAATATTTGCAAGCTATTCATCTGGCAAGGGACTTATATCCAGAATATATGAGGAACTCAAACAACTGAACAGTAAAGAAACATAACCCCCATTATAAAGTAGGCAAAAATGTGAATAGATATTTCTCAAAATAAGACGTACAAATGGCCAACAAGTATATTAAAAATGCTCAACAACACTAATTATCAAGGAAATACAAATCAAAAGCCCAATGCAATGAGATATCATCCTGCTTCAATTAGAATGGCTGTTATTAAAAAGACAAAAAACAACAGATGCTGGCAAGGATGTGGAGAAAAGGGAACTCTTATAACACTGTTGGTGGGAATTTAAGTTAGTATAGCCACTGTGGAAAACAGTATGGAGGTTTCTCGAAAAACAAAAAATAGAACTACTATATGCTCCAGCAATCTTACTATTGGGTATTTATCCAAAGTAAAAAGTAAAATAAATCAGTATGTCAAAAAGATATCTGCACCTCCATGCTTATTGCAGGACTATTCATAATAGTCAAGATATGGAATCAACCTAAGTGTTCATCAGTGGACGAATGGATAAAAGAAATGTGGTACATATACACAATGGATGTATTAGTCCATTTCCACACTGCTGCTAAAGACATACCCAAGACCGGGAAATTTACCAAAAAAAAAAAAAAAAAAGAGAGAGAAATTTAATATATTTACAGTTCCACATGGCTGGAGAACCTCACAATCAAGGTGGAAGGTGAAAGGCGTGTCTCACGTGGTGGCAGACAAGAGAAAAGAGCTTGTGCATGGAAACTCCCCTTTTTAAAAACCGTCAGATTTTGTGAGCCTGAGTCACCAGTACAAGAGCAGCACGGGAAAGACCTGCCCCCATGATCCAACCACCTCCCACCATGTCCCTTCCATGTCATGTGGGAATTGTGGGAGTTACAATTCAAGATGAGATTTGAGTGGGGACACAGCCAGACCACATCATTCCACACCTGGCCCCTCCCAAATCTCATGTCCTCACATTTCAAAACCAACCGTGCCTTCCCAACAGTCCCCCAAAGTCTTGACTCATTTCAGCATTAACTCAAAAATCCACAGTACAAAGTCTCATCTGAGACAAAGCAAGTCCCTTCTGCCTATGTGCCTGTAAAATCAAAAGGAAGTTAGTTACTTCCTAGACACATTGGGGGTACAGGCATTGGGTAAATGTAGATGTTCCAAATGGGAGGAATTGGCCAAAACAAAGGAGATATAGGCCCAATGCAAGTCCAAAATCCAGCAGGGCAGTCAAATCTTAAAGCTCCAAAATGATCTCCTTTTGACTCCATGTCTCACATCCAGGTCATGCTGATGCAAGAAGTGGGCTCCCACAGCCTTGGACAGCTCCACCCCTGTGGCTTTGCAGGGTATAGCCCCCCTTCTGGCTGCTTTCATGGGCTGGCATTGAGTATCTGTGGCTTTTCCAGGTGCATGGCACAAGCTATTGGTGGATCTACCATTCTGGGGTCTGGAAGACAGTGGCCCTTTTCTCACAGCTCCACAAGTTGGTGCCACAGTAGGGACTCTGTGTGGGGGCTCTGACCCCACATTTCCCTTCCACATTGCCCTTGCAGAGGTTCTGCATTGGAACCCCACACCTGCAGCAAACTTCTGCCTGGACATCCAGGCATTTCCATACATCTTCTGAAATCTAGGCAGAGGTTCCCAAACCCCAATTCTTGACTTCTGTTCACTGGCAGACTCAACACTACATGGAAGCTGTCAAGGCTTGAGGCTTGCACCCTCTGAAGCCACAACCTGAGCTCTACATTGGCCCCTTTCAGCCATGGCTGGAGAGGCTGGGATGCAGGGCACCAAGCCTCTAGGCTGCACGCAGCATAGGGACCCTGGGCCTGGCCCAAGAAACCACTTTTTCCTCCTAGGCCTCTAGGCCTGTGATGGGAGGGGCTGTCATGAAGACCTCTGACATACCATTTTCCCCGTTGTCTTGGGGATTAACATTCAGCTCCTCATTACTTATGCAAATTTCTGCAGCCAGCTTGAGTTTCTCCTCAGAAAATGGGATTTTCTTTTCTATCACATTGTCAGGCTGCAAATTTTCTAAACTTTTATACTCTGTTTCCCTTATAAAACTGAATGCCTTTAACAGCACCCAAGTCATATCTTGAATGCTTTGCTGCTTAGAATTTTCTTCTGCCAGATACCCTAAATTATCTCCCTCAAGTTCAAAGTTCCGCAAATCTCTAAGGCAGGGGCAAAATGCTACCAGTCTCTTTGCTAAAACATAACAAGAGTCACCTTTGCTCCAGTTCCCAACAAGTTCCTCATTTCTATCTGAGGCCACCTCAGCCTGGACTTTATTGTCCATATCACTGTCAGCATTTTGGTCAAAGCCATTCAACAAGTCTCTAGGAAGTGCCAAACTTTCCCACACTTTCCTTTATTCTTCTGAGCCTTCCAAATTGTTCCAACCCCTCCCTGTTACCCAGTTCCAAAGTTGCTTCCACATTTTTGGGTATCTTTTCAGCAGTGCCCCACCCTACTGGTACCAATTTACTGTATTAGCCTGTTTCCATGCTGCTGATAAAGACATACCTGAGACTGGGAAATTTACAAAAGAAAGTGGTTTAATGGACTTACAATTCCACATGGCTGGGGAAGCCTCACAATCATAGTGGAAGGTGAAAGGCACATCTCACATGGTGGCAGACAGGGGAAGAGAGCTTGTGCAGGGAAACTCCCCCTTTTTAAAACCATCAGATCTCATGAGATCCATTCACCACCACAAGAACAGCACAGGAAAGACGCACCCCCATGATCCAACCACTTCCCACCACGTCCCTGCCATGACATGTGGGAATTGTGGGAGTTACAATTCAAGATGAGATTTGGGTGAGGACACAGCCAAACCACATCAATGGAATACTATTTGGCCATTAAAAAGAATGAAATAGTGCCATTTCCAGCAACATAGATAAAACTGGAGGTCGTTATGTTACACGAAGTAAGCCAGGCACAGGGAGACAAATATTTCATGTTCTCACTCATATGTGGCAGCTAAAATTGTTGCTCAAATGGAGGTAGAGAGTAGGATGGTAGAAACTAGAAGCTGGGAAGGATGTGCATATATTTGGTGGGGAATGAGATGAGGTTGGTTAATGGGTATAAACATACAGTTAGATGGAATAAGTTCTAATGTTTGATAGCAGAGCAGGGGGACTACAGTTAACAGTATATTGTATATTTCAAAATAGCTAGCAAAGAGGACTTGAAACATTTCCAACACGTAGAAATGATCAATACTTGAGGTGATGGATACCCTAAATGCCCTGACTGGATCACTACATATTCTATGCATGTAACAAAATATCAAATATACCCCATATGTACAAATATTATGTGTCAATAAAAGTAATTACTCTTTCTCTGCATTCTTACAGACTTCTTTTTTTCTGTCTTTTTAATAGCCATTCTTCCTGGTGTAAGATGATATCTCATTTTGGTTTTGATTTGCGTTTCTCTGGTGATTAGACATGTTCAGCATTTTTTTTTTTTTTTTTTTTTGAGACAGGATCTCGTTCTGTTGCTCAGGTTGGAGTGCAGTGGCATGATCTTGGCTCACGGTAGCCTTCATCTCTCTGGCTCAAGTGATCCTCCCTCATCAGCCTCTTGAGTAGCTGGGACTACAGGCACGTGCCACCACACTGGGCTAACTTTTTTAACTTTTAAGTTCAGGTGTAAAAGTGCAGGCTTGTTATATATGTAAACTGTGTCACGGGGTTTTTTTGTACAGATTATTTCATCACCCAGGTATTAAGCTGGTGCCCATTAGTTATGCTTCCTGATCCTCTCCTTCCTCTCACCCTTCACCCTCAGATAGGCCCCACCGTCTGTTGTTTCCCTCTATGTGTCCATGTGTTTTCATCATTTAGCTCTGACTTATCAGTGAGAACATATGGTATTTAGTTTTCTGTTCCTGCGTTAGTCTGCTAAGGATAATGGCCTCCACCTCTATCCATCTTCCTGAAAAAGATATAATCTCATTCTTTTCATGGCTGCATAGTATTCCATGGTGTAAATGTACCACATTTTCTTTATCCAGTCTATCATTGGTGGGCATTTAGGTTGATTCCATGTCTTTGCTATTGAGAATAGTGCTACAACAAACATATGCATGCGTGTGTCTTTATGATAGAATAATTTATATTCCTTTGGTTTATACCCAGGAATGGGATTGCTGGGTCAAATAGTAGTTCTGTTTTTTGGTCTTTGGGGAATTGCCACAATGTCTTCCACAATGGTTGAACCAATTTACACTCCCACCAACAGTGTACAAGCATTCCTTTTTCTCTGCAACCTTGGCAGCATCTGTTATTTTTTGACTTCTTAGAAATAGCCATTCTGGCTGGTGTGAGATGGTATCTTGTTGTGGTTTTGATGTGCATTTCTCTAATGATAAGTGATATTGAACTTTTTTCATATGCTTGTTGGTTGCATGTGTATCTTCTTTTGAAAGCTGTCTGTGTCCTTTGCCCAGTTTTTAATGGGGTTCTTTGCTTTTTCTTGTACATTTGTTTAAGTTCCTTATAGATGTTGGATATTAGACCTTTGTCAGAATCATAGTTTGCAAAAATTGTCTCCCTTTCTGTAGGTTGTCTGTTCACTCTGTTTTGATAGTTTCTTTTGCTATGCAGAAGCTCTGAAGTTTAATTATATCCGATTTAACAATTTTGGCTTTTGTTGCAATTGCTTTTGGCATCTTTGCCATGAAATCTTTGCCTGTTCCTATGCCCATAATGGCATTGCCTAGGTTGACTTCCAGAGTTTTTATAGTTTTGGGTTTTAAATTTAAGTCTGTAATTCACCTTGAGTTGATTTTTGTATATTGTGTAAGGAAAGGGTCCAGTTTCAATCTTCTGCATATGGCTAGCCAGTTATCCCACCACCATTTGTGGAATTGGGAGTTCTTTCCCCATTGCTTGTTTTTATCAGCTTTGTTCAAGATCAGATGATTGTAGGTGTGTGGCCTTATTTCTGGGCTCTCTATTCTGTTCCATTGGTCTATGTGTCTTTGTACCAGCACCATGCTGTTTTGGTTACTGTAGCCCTGTAGTGCCATTTGAAGTTGGGTAGCCTGATGCCTCCAGATTTGTTCTTTTTGCTTAGAATTGCCATGGCTAGCTTTTGGTGGTATGGCCATTATAATGATATTGGTTCTTCCTATCCATGAGCATGGACTGTTTTTCTATTTGTTTATGTCATGTCTGATTTCTTTGAGCAGTGTTTTGTAATTCTCATTGTAGAGATCTTTCACCCCCCTGCTTAGCTGTATTCCTATGCATTTTATTCTTTTTTGTGGCAATTGTGAATGGAAGTTCATTGCTGATTTGGCTCTCGGATTGACTGTTGTTGTTGTATAAGAATGCCAGTTATTTTTATACATTGATTTTTGTCTCCTGAGACTTTGCTGAAGTTATCAGCTGAGGTAGCTTTTGGGATGAAACTACAGGGTTTTCTAGATATAGAATCATGTTGTCTACAAACAGGGATGGTATGACTTCCTCTCTTCCTATATGGATGCCCCTTATTTCTTTCTCTTGCTTGATTGCTTTGGTTAGGACTTGCAGTACACTGTTGAATAGGGATGTTGAGAGAGGGCATCCTTGTCTTGTGCCAGTTTTCAAGGGGAATACTTCTAGCTTTTGCCCATTTAGTATGGTGTTGGCTGTGAGTTTGTCATAGATAGCTCTCATTATTTTGCGGTATGTTCTTTCAATACCTAGTTTAAGAATTTTCGGCCGGGTGTGGTGGCTCACGCCTGTAATCCCAGCACTTTGGGAGGCCAAGGCAGGTGGATTGCCTGAGGTCAGGAGTTCAAGACCAGCCTGGCCAACATGGTGAAACCCCATCTCTACTAAAAATAAAAAAAATTAGCTGGGTGTGGTGATGGGCACCTGTAATCCCAGCTACTTGGGAGGCTGAGGTGGGGGCATCGCTTGAACTCGGGATGTGGAGGTTGCAGTGAGCCGAGATCACGCCACTGCACTCCAGCCTGGGTGACACAATGAGACTCCATCTCAAGAAAAAAAAAGAAAAGAGAGAATTTTCAACATGAAAATGTGCTAAATTTTGTTGAAAGCCTTTTCTGCATCTATTGAGATAATAACGTGAGTTTTGTCTTTAGTTCTGTTTATGTGATGAGTCATATTTATTGAATTGTGTATGTTGAACCAACCTTTTATTACAGGGATAAAACCTGCTTGATTATGCATACTGGGCCAATATTTTTATTTTTTGTAGAGATGAGGTCTCACTATGTTGTCCAGGCTGGTCTAGAGCATTTTTAAACATACCTTTTGACCATTTGTATACCTTTCTTACATTAATTTTTTATTTTTAATTTTTGTGGGTACATAGTTGGCATATATACTTGTGGGTTAGCTGAGATATTTTGATACAGGCATGCAATGTGTAATATAATAAGCACATCAGGATAAATGGGGTATCAATCACATCAACCATTTATCCTTTGTGTTAAAATCCAATTATACTCTTTTACTGTTTTTTCTTTGAGATGGAGTATCCCTCTGTCACCCAGGCTTGAGTGCAGTGGTGTGGTCTCGGCTCACTGCAACCTCTGCCTCCTGGGTTCAAGCGGTTCTCCTGCCTCAACCTCCAGAGTAGCTGGGACTACAGGCACACACCAGCATGCTTGGCTAATTTTTTTGTATTTTTAGTAGAGATGGGGTTTCATCATGTTGGCCAGGCTGGTCTCAAACTCCTGACCTCAGATGATCTGCCCACTTCGGCCTCCCAAAGTGTTGGGATTACAGGAGTGAGCCACCGCACCTGGCCAATTATATTCTTTTACTTATTTTAAAATGTACAATTAAATTATTTTTTACTATAGTCACCTTGTTGTGCTAGCAAATACTAGGTCTTACTTAGTCTTTCCAACAATTTTTTTTTTTTTTACTCATTAACAATCCCCACTTCCCTTCCCAGCCTCTGGTTACCATTCTTCTAGTCTCTGTTTCCATAAGTTCAATTGTTTTTATTTTTAGATCCCACAAATAAGTGAGAACACACAATATTTGTCATTCTGTTCCAGGCTTATTTAACTTACCATAATGACCTCCAATTCCACCTGTGTTGTTGCAAGTGACAGAATCTTATTCCTTTTTTATGGCTGAATAGTACTCCATTGTGTATATGTACCACATTTTCTTTATCCATTCATCTATTGATGGATGCTTATGTTGTTTCCAAATATTAGCTATTGTAAATTGTGCTGCAGTAAACATGGCAGTGCAGATATCTCTTCAATATACTGATTTCCTTTCTTTCGGGTATATACCTAGGAGTGAGATTGGTGCATTTTACGGTAGCTCTACTTTTAGTTTTTTGAGAAACCTCCAAACTATTCTCCATAATGGTTGTACTAATTTACATTCCCACCAACAGGGTGCGAGAGTTTCCTTTTTTCCACATCCTCGCCAGCATTTGTTATTGCCTGTCCTTTGGATATAAGCCATTTTAACTAGGGTGAGATGATATCTCATTGTAGTTTTGATTTGCATTTCTCTGATGATCTTTGATGCTGAGCACCTTTTCATATACCTGTTTGCCATTTGTATGTCTTCTTTTCAGAAATGTCTATTCAGATATTTAGCCCATTTTTAGTTTTAAAAATTATTTCAATAGATTTTGGGGAGCAGGTGGTGTTTGGTTACATGGATAAGTTATTTAGTGGTGATTTCTGAGATTTTGGTGCACCCATCACCTGAGCAGTGTACACTGTACTCAATGTGTAGTCTTTTATCTCTCATCCCTCTCCCATCCTCCCCTGCCCCGAGTCCCCAAAGTCCATTGTATCAGTCTTATGCCTTTGTATCCTCATAGCTTAGTGCCCCCTTATAAGTGAGAACATACAATGTTTGGTTTTCCATTCCTGAGTGATTTCACTTAAAATAATGATCTCCAACTCCACCCCGGTTGCTGCATCCATTATTTTGTTCATTTTTCTGGCTGAGTAGTATTCCACAGTGTGTGTGTGTGTGTGTGTGTGTGTGTATATATATATATATGTATGTATATGTGTATATATATGTATGTATATATATGTATATGTATACATAATCTAGATATATATATATATATAAATATATATATGTGTGTGTGTGTGTGTGTGTGTGTGTGTGTGTGTATAATTGCCTTTATTCCCTCATTGGTGAATGGACATTTAGGCTGGTTCCATATATATATATATATGTTGTTTTTGAGACGGAGTTTCACTCTTGTTGCCTAGGTTGGAGTGCAATGGTGCGATCTCGGCTCACTGCAACCTCCGCCTCCCGGCTTCAAGCAATTCTCCTGCTTCAGCCTCCCAAGTAGCTGGGATTACAGGCATGTGCCACCACACCTGGCTAATTTTGTGTTTTTAGTAGAGATGGGGTTTCTGCATGTTGGTCAAGCTGGTCTTGAACTCCTGACCTCAGGTGATCTGCCCACCTTGGCCTTCCAAAGTGCTGGGATTATAGGTGTGAGCCACTGTGCCAGGCTGGTTCTATATTTTTGCAATTGTGAATTTTGCTGCTATAAACATGCATGTGCAAGTGTCTTTTTCACATGACGACTTCTTTTCCTCTGGGTAGATACCCAATAGTGGGATTGCTGGATCAAATGGTAGTTCTACTTTTAGTTCTTTAAGGAATCTCCATACTGTTTTCCATAGTGGTTATACTGGTTTACATTCCCACCAGCAGTGTAAAAGTGTTCCCTTTTCACCACATCTACACCAGCATCTATTATTTTTTATTTTTAAATTATGGTCATTCTTGCAGGAGTAAGATGCTATCGAATTGTGGTTTTGATTTGCATTTCCCTGATAATTATTGATGTTGTGCATTTTTCCATATGCTTGTTGGCCATTTATATATCTTCTTTTGATAATTATCTATTTATGTATGTCCTTAGCTGACTTTTTGATAGGATTATTTTTTCTTCCTGATTTGTTTGGGTTCCTTGTAAATTCTGGATACTGGTCCTTTGTCAGATGCATAGTTTACAAAACTTCTCTCCCACTCTGTGGGTTGTCTGTTTACTCTGCTGATTGTTTCTTTTGCTGTGCAGAAGCTTTTTAGTTTATGTCCCATCTAGTTATCTTTGTTTTTGTTGCATTTGCTTTTGGGTTCTTGGTCATGAACTCTTTGCCTAAGCCAATGTCTGGAAGAATTTTCCTGATGTTATCTTCTAGAACTTTTATGGTTTCAGGTCTTAAATTTAAGTCTTTGATCCATCTTGAGTTGATTTTGTATAAGGTGAGAGATGAGGATCCAGTTTCATGCTTCTCTTCCACCTGCTTTCACCGTGTGACATATCTGCTACCCTTTCACCTTCTGCCATGATTGAAAGCTCCCTGAGGCCTCCCCAGGGACCTTTCTATCCCAGGTAACCAATAGGATAAATATATACATAAATAAAATACGGATTTGGCTCATGTGATTATGGAGGCTAACAAGCCCCAAGATCTGCAGCTGAAAAGCTGGATACCCAGGAGAACCAATGATGTAAATTCTAGTCTGAAAGCCAGGAGGCTGGAGACCTAGGAAGAGATAATGTTTCAGCTTAAGTCAGAAGGCTGGAAAAAACTAATGTCCCACATTAAAGGCAGTCAGACAAGAGGAAGAGGAATCCTCTCTTACTCACAGAAGGATCAGACTTTTTGTTCTAGTCAGGCTTTCAACTGATTGGATGTGGTCACCCACATTGGGGAGGGCCATCTGCTTTACTTAATCTACCAATTCCAATGTTAGTCTCATCCAGAAACACTTTCGGACATACCCAGAGTAATGCTTGACCAAATATCTGGGTACATCATGTCCCAATCAGATGGAAACAAAATTAACCATTGCAGGGACTGTTTTTATTAGTTAAACCTTTGTTTATCCCTTTGTGCTGTTGCAAAATCATATCTTTATCTTGAAACTGAAGTGTAATTGTAGCATTGAGGTGCTGGTAGACTTCCAATGTCTGGAACTTTCTAGGTCTGCATGTAGCATGCCCCAAGCCACATTCTATGCCCTGGGAAACCTCACTGTACCCTATATTCTAAAGTGGTTTTAGATCTTTAATTTTATGAAAATAATGTTATACCAACCAATTTTGCTAATTAAAGCAATTCTTAAAAAAAAGAAGTTTGTCAACAAATACATGCGCATTGAAACATTTCTGAAATGCAATAGAACAACTGGCTTCAAAAGACAAGGATTTTAGAAATCTTCATTTCCTTATTATGTTTGCTTAAAGGACAGCATTGCTCGAGCTGCTTGCTCATTCCCCTTGATGAGTGAGGATTTCTACTTGTTAAGTAAGGGAAATTACTAATTGTATTTATTTTCTTGTATGATGCTATGTCAAAGCAGAGTGAGGTTGAAAGCCAAACTATCTAGGGGCATTTGTCCTTTTAATTTTTCCCCCTAAATCCTTTTATTAACTCTGGTTCTGAACCTATTCTGTTTTCCAGAAGATGTGCAGGTAGGATAAATGAGAAATATACTAGGCAAAGGTCAATGTGGGTGGAGGGGATGAGAGTCCTGCTCAGAAATGCTCTGCTTAGTCTCCTCTGGAGTATGGCAGATGGGGAGGGGCACCATTGCTGCTGAGGTGCAGTCAGAGACCCATAGCTGTACGGGGAGCAGGAGGAGGCAGGGTTGATACCAGAAAAGATAACTAGTCACAGCCTGTGATCTTCCAACCTCACAATCCCCTGTAGCCTGCTTCTCACATATTAAATGTGTATCTGTGGTGTATGGGTGGCTGGGGATAGAGTCAAAGAGGTCTCATACAATGCAATGTGTTTGGCCCTAGCTGGCCAAGAGGGTAGCTCTTTGGAGGTTTGGTTAAAAATCAGGGAAGGGGAGAGAAGATGTTTACAGAATGGCAAGTAGAGATAGTAAGCCCTGTCAGGGAAGCCAAAGTCAGAACAAAGGGGAGACCTTGAACTCAGAAATGCTCTGGGTGCATCTCATTTGACACAACGAACCATTCCCCAAAAAGGCTTGTGCCCATCTCTTGCTCCTGTACCTTCAATTTAAAGGCTATTTGGTTGGCTTGTTATACACTGGAAGCCCATAGGGCCAGGAGAGACAAGAATAACGTTGGAAGTGTCAGCACAGCAGATCCTACAAAGTGGAGTCGTTTGAACAACAAAAAAAGCAAAGAGAACAATAGAAGACCAATTCCAAGGAATGGGGCAGAACAGAAGAGCCCTGTAACATCGGAAGAGAGATGCAGGAAACGGCATATAAAGCAACTGTGATTTCTCTAAAAGGGGGCTTTTGCTTTATTTTTCATCTCTCAAAAGGTGTCAACTTAAGAAAACTTCACAGCTCTTGTGGGCTGCTTGCTCTCAAAGGGAAATGAATTATTTACAAGTGTGATGAATAGTTCATCAAACCTTCCTCCAACAGGGTTGCTGCTTAGGCTCAGAGTAATTGGCCAGGAGCAGGAGCAGGGCAGGCCCTTTCCTCAATGGTTCTTTCTTCCCCTCTGGAGGGGGCCTTGAGTTGGGAGGATGAGGATGACTGCCTAGGGTGGATCTTTCATCCCAGGTAACAGAGGCAGACACGAAAACCGCGGTAATTCCCAGGACAGGCCTGCAGGAGGAGCCAGCGCCCTTCAGTGGAACAAGCTATCTTAGGAAGGGAGGGCTCTTACCTGGGAAGGCTCCAAGGAGCCTCAGATTCCGCCCTAAATCCCAATCTCCCATCCGGTGGAGCAGGCTGCAGGTGCCCCCAGGCCATTTCATCCTCTGCTTTCACTATTGCAGACCCTGGGGGGTTGGGGGTCTGTACAAGAGAAGGTTGTGTAGCAGAAGGAGAAGTGTGGTGCAACATCCTGCCACAAAGCTATGCTTCCAAGCCAGCCTCTGAACAGCCTTGCTTTCCCCTGCAATGTTTCCTTTCTCTTTCACCCCTTCCTCTCACACATACCACCCACCCATTCAGGTCCACACCCCTACACATTTAGTGGAAATGGTCAAAGGTTTAGGCCCAGCCTTATAAAAACAGATTCCAGACTGAAGAGGCTGCATCTTTTTAAAGGCAAAGAACACATACGATTAGAGTTTGTAAAATCACTGACAACTGGAGGAAGACAGACAAAAACTATGCCTGGCCTCAGCCTGATCAGTAGATGAGGTGAGAGGCAATAGATATAGCACCTCTCTTTAGTCTGTCAAATATGGGCACAAATCAGGGCTTTGCTCCTAAGCTGTTTGACCAACCTCACTGCAACTGTGCTGCAACTGTGCTGCACTGTGCTGTGCAGCACTGGGCTGCAACTGTGCTGGTCTAGACCGTGGCCTGTTAGGAACCAGGCTGCACAGCAGGAGGTGAGCTGTGGGCCAGTGAGTATTACCACCTGAGCTCTGTCTCCTGTCAGATCAGCGGTGGCATTAGATTCTTGTAGGACCAGGAGCTCAAACCCTATTGTGAACTGCGCATGCGAGAGATCTAGATTGTGTGCTCCTTATGAGAATCTAACTAATGCCTGATGATCTGAGGAGGAACAGTTTCATCCTGAAACCACCTCCCCTCCCCCACTGCTGTCCATGGAAAAACTGCCTTCTGGTACCCAAAAAGTTGGGGACTGCTGCTTTAGACCCTTCACATAACCTCTCTGAGCCTCAGTTTCCCTGTCTGTAAATTGGAAATGGTAATATACATTTCACAAGGATATTGGGAGGATTAAATGAGCTAACTTTTGTAAAGTTCTTGGTCTATAGTAAGCATTTGATAAATGCCAACTATTATTCTTGCTTTTTATCTTATCCTCATATTTCCACATTTGTCATAGATCATATGGGGAACTGGGCGGAAGAATTGGAATGAGTCTGGGAAAATCAGCTCCTTACTGTTAGAGAAAACATTCATATTCCCATCCTATTTCTTCTAGCAATGGACGGCTCTTCTCGTCAAACTGCTGTTGCTGTGCTAATGATAGTGAATTCTCTCTCCCTCCGTCCTTCTTCCCTTCCTCTGCTTCTCCCTCTCCCTCTCCTTCTTCTTCTGCTTCCTTCCTTCCCTTCTGCCTCTTGTATTCTGGGGGAATTTTCCTGAGATGTTGTGAAATGTCTGCTTTTTAGTAACAAGTTCTATTATTAAAGGATTCGTGTTATATTACTAAGCCCATTTGGCTACAGCTTCATTGCCTACCATTCCAAACCTAACTCCACTTCACACAAAGAAGAGTAATTTAACTACACACATACAAAAATAAATGTCCCATTGGACTTCTGTTCTTCTAAAAGATTTAGAAAATTATTTAGTACAATTACTTCTAATATGCACCCATCAGTTCTGACATGGTTCTGTGAAAAACAGTTGTGGTCATTTCACTCAAAGTAATGGATTAAGATAATAAATCTGACAAGGCCTGCCTAGCAAAGTTAACATTGAACCAGTATAGTCCTTTTACCATTGTTTGTAATTACCTCTTTTGACAGAGAAAATGTTCTGAGTAGGAGCAAGTTACGTCTCCCAATGAATGTGAAAAGTTGCAAATTTGGGGCCTCCACGTGTAGGAAGCTCATAAGCTCAGTTGCAAAAAGCTCCTGGCAATTGCTGCTGGGTGTTTTTCACTCAGTGCCACAGTGTTCTCTGTGGATGAGGAGCAGTAAGCTTGCTGTCAGCTAAAGAGCCTAGGATAAATGCAAATCATCCTCAGGTTTTTGCATATGAGAAGCAAGTGGCCAGGAGACTTCCAAATGCCCACTAATAGGTTATGGCTGTATGTTGATTCATACATCCACCCAATGTTTACACCTAGCATCTACAGAATTCTAGGCAATTGAACTACAGAAAGGACTAACACACGGTTTCTGCCCTCAGGGAGCTTACAATGTAGTCATGGAAACAGGCACATTTAATGAGTCTAAATTTAGAGACAAATACTGGATACGTCTGACAAACTTCTGTGGTGAGTCCTCTATGCCATCTGTCTTTAATTATCTGACCAAATTCACGTGGAAGAAGGATTTGATTTGCTCTCCATAACCAATCAAGTCAGAGCAAAGAATTAATAATAAAAATAATTCGACTTTTTGAATTCTGCCTTTGTACCAGGCACTTGACACACATTGTCTCATTTAATCCTTATAGCAACTATAATAGTCTGCTCAGGCTGCCATAACAAAATACCATTGACTGGGTGGCTTAAACAACTGAAATTTATTTTCTCACAGTTCTGGAGGCTAGGAAGCCCAAGATCAAGGTACCAGCCTACAAGGTTCCTGGTGATGGCACTTTTCCCGGCTGGCAGATGGCTGCCTTCTAGCTGTATGGTCACATGGCCTTTTCTTGGTACCTGTGTATGGAAAGGGGAAGTGGGAGAGTTTTAGTGTTTTTTTAAGGCCACAGTTATATAAGATTGGGCCCTGCCTTTATGCTCTCACTTTACCTTAATTACCTCCTAAAGATTCTATCTCCAGAAACAGAAACTGAGGATTAAGTTTTCAACATATTAATTTTTTGGGGCATACAGTTCAGTCCATAGCAGCAACCTTATGTCTTAGATTATTATCCCTGTTTTTCAGATGAGAGAAAACCTGCTCAGAGAGGTTAAGTAACTTCTCCAAGATTACACAACTAAGAAGTTGCAGAGATAGGAGTCTATGTCTGTCTGACTAAAGGACAACTTTTTTTTTTGTGCTGTACTGTTTCTGTTTTGCTTCTTGAATCAGTGGCATCTCCCACTCCACTGTGTAGTACATTTTGAGTCAATATAAGAGAAGACTTTGATGTTTGGAATAATTAGAGCTGGTAACAGGGTCTCCATCACAGGCAGTGTTAAGCAGTGTATAGATATTGTAGAGGAGATTCTTGGAGTGGGTGGAATATTGTACCAGAGCAATGATTTCCAAAGTGTGCCAAGTGGTGGGGTGGGCCTTGGGGTGCCTACCCCACATCTTCTTCAATCAAAGCCACTCAGAGTTCATCTACTGAAACAATAATCCAACATTTATTGAGCATTTACCAGGTACTGTTGCATGAACTTCCCATGTATTCATTTATTCAATCATTTGCAACAGTACCAAGAGGTAGGTACTGTTATTACCCCCATTTTACAGATGGCAAAACAAAAACAAAAACTGAGGCATGGAGAAACAAAGAAACTTGTCCAAGGTCACACAGGTAGGGTAAGTGGAGGTGGGATTTGAACCCAGGGCTGCCCAGCATGACAGCCTGTACTCAATAAGCAGTATGCCAACCATCTTCTCAATTTTGTTAGAAATACTGAGTTTCTTTGAAAGAATTCATATGAATAAAGAGTGATATGGATTGAAATTTTTGAAAATCGCTGTCTTTTATGGAATTTTCAAGTTTCATTGGTTCAATAATCATTCTCTGGGTTGAGATGGTCAAGAACCTCTGGTGACACTTTCTACCAAGATAAGACCTTGGCTTCAGCCTCTGACTGTGGACTTGAATCTTTCTTTCAGCTTTGTTAAGCCAGAATTTGCTAGGTTTGGCCATGGTTATACCTATAGACTGGCAAGTTGCCACAGCCTGACTTGGTCTCCCAGTTCTGAACTTGCTCTCTGGCTTACAGTGCTGTGGTTGGGTCTGTAACATTTCTATACACAGAAACCATCCATCAGTCCCACCCAACCTGAGCATAAACTGGGATTAAGGTTCACTGGACACAGTGAACTGGTGGAACATGTAAGCCTCAGGAACCTCCTCAGGAAAGACTTCCCTGAAAAAGAAGGAGCCAACCAGGAGTGATGAGCCTGACCCTGCGAGAAAGCCCTCATCATCAGAGTAGAGGGGAACAATCACTGTACAACATGGTTGTCTGTCTCTCAGATTTGTCTCCTATCCAAGACCACCATGGACTCCTGACTCAGTGCTGTGAATAGGAGGCATGCACATAAAACCTAAGAGCACTGGTTCATGCAAAACTCCATAAGACGCCTAGGCACCAGTATTGCTGCTTAAGTGTGGCTCTAACAGAATCAAACCTGAATAACAAAGTCAGTCATTTAGTTACCAGTATGGGTTGTACACCCATGGTGTTCACAGTCCAGTGCTTGGTTTTCTGCTGAGTAAGAAACATGAGTTTTTATCAGCAAGGGAATACAGTATAGGGGAAGAACATAGTCTTTATCTAATGGTGTCGAGGAGGAAGAGAAGAAAAGTACAGCATTAGACAGAAGCATGCATGGCCAGAAAGCATCTAAATGTGTATAGACTGCATATAGTCCTGTTATCAGAGATTCATCTTCCATATCTTCCCAATGGGACTATTAATACCTACCTTGCGGGGTTGTTGGGTAGATTAAATAAAAAATGTATATAAATGGATATAAAATGTCTTGTTCAGTTCCTATTAACACAAGAGCACTGATAAATGGATGATATTATTCTTATTGGTTGGAGTAATAGTATTGTTACTATCTTATTATTAGCACCCATGAAATATGTTGTTCTAAGTAGCAAAAAATATGAATCTAGGGACAGTCTAAATAGTGGTTATGTTTTATTTGTCAGTACCAACGTTAGGAGCTTAATTCTTGTGACCTTCCTATTGAATATGCTCTGGATGTTACTTCTGTCTTACTGTCTGGGTAGGGATTTCCCTGAAAGCAGGGATTTCATTCCCACCAAATTAGAAACTTGCTATGGAAGAGAACCACATCTCCCAGCTCTACTGGAGAGTCTACCATCAGATATGAGGCAGCCTGAAAATTGGGTGTGAGCCTCCAACAGTGGATTTTAGTTTTCTCCAAGGACATAGATACTATCTTTTATCTAAAGCCCACAGGTGGTCATTTGGTACATGATGTTCCTGAGTGGAATAAGATAATAGCATTCTCCATTTTATTACTGGCTAATGTCTTGGTATTATAGTTGGATTGAGCTACAGTGAGAAGGCAGAAAAGGGATGGGAGCAGGTAGGGTCCAGATGCCTCATCATAGTTGAGTTTCTATGGAATATCAAAAACCATTTTACCCTCCAAAATTTTGCAGCTGCCAAATGTCCCCAGACACTGCACTGAGATGTTTTCCTTTATTTTTAAGCCTAGGCACATTTCAGGCCCTATTGAATGCATGTGCTTCCAATTGATTTACATTTAACACATCAAAATGTTGTTTTGTAAGAGATTTGATGTCCAAGAAGCCTGCTGAGCTGCTTTTATGATCATTTTAAAGCCTTTTTCTTTGAAGGGATTGAAACCTGGGTGGTACTCTTTGTTGTTTCCAGCCTCAGATGGCCAGAGACTGCTGGAGTAGTAGAGGGTATCCTGGGATGGCCTGCATCTTGTAGAGTGACTGGGGGTCTGGGAGAGGCAAGAGGATGAAGAGGGTTGTGGATCAAATGTGGATGGGGCACATTCTTTGTGCATGACCAGACAGACATCTGAAGTCCCAAGTATTGCCTGTTAAAACCAAATTTGAGTCCTAGCTGTTTCAATGAATCTTTATTTCTTCTTGTTTAGACTTTATCTTCTTCAATTTCTTAACCTTTATTGTTCAAACCACAGTGCAGGACACAGAAAATTTGCTTTACTGAAATGTTACTGTGGCCGGGAGATGTGAAGTGGGAGGTATCTGTTGGAAGAGCAAAAAATGTAAAAGATGTAAAGTGCCATTGGAGATGCAAGAATGTTACTTACAAAGCACCTAATCTTGTGGCTCTAAACACAAATGCCCATAAGTGTAGCTTGTGAGTGGAAGGCATTAGGGAGTGGGACTTTGGAGAAGCAGAGCATGTATTCTCCATCTAAAATCATTAAAAATATTTGAACACTGTCCAGACCAAACAGAGCATATCAGAGTGCCCAGTTCACTATACAGTCTCCAGTTTGCAGTACCTTTATCTAAATCAGCCCTCAAATCTATTAATGAGGAAACTAAAACTTGAGAGCTGCAAAATGCACCTAGTACTTGAAGCCCGTTTCTCTCCTGAATCCTTTACCTCATTGATACACCAAAGCAGCAAAATTACTTGTCAAAATGCACCCAGCTAGTAAGTGGCAGAAAGAGACTCAAACTTAAGATTTTGGAGTGTAAACACTTCAAGTCCAGTGCATTTGGTCATTGTCATTATACTATGCTATCTCCTTAGATTAAACCTTATAAGTTAGGAAAAAATTACATATATGTATTTCATATATATATATGAAACCAATGAAGGAAACTTATGAACCACACAATGCCTAGTGCTGGTAGTTTAGTTGGGGGAAGATTGACAAATTGACAGTGGAAAAAGAATAACAAAGTGGCTGGGAATCAGAAATAAGGAAATGTAAAATATAAATTAGAAATTGGGGATGACTCAGAGGAGGTGAACCTTGAATCACTTCTGAGCTGGAAGTGACAGAAAACTCAAGAAAGCTTAGAGGCAGGTGTGAGGTGGGAGAGTGATGGCAGCAGGCAGTCCCTTTGAAGAGTTAGGTGAGGAAGTCTTAGACAAACATGTAATCTAAAGTCATATGTGGTTAATATTCCAGTTAACAGTTTAAAAGCATATCTGCGACTACCTAAGCTAAGAAGTGGAGGAGAGAATATTTGTATTCACCTGGAAGCTTTCATTTTAAGCATTATGATGTGTGCATGTGTGTGTGTGTGTGTGTGTGTGTGCGTGCGCTTCTGTGTGTCTAGAAATGTAAGTCAAATACTACCTTGTGTCTAAGATCAAATGTTTGACAAGAAAATGAGTTACACTGTGTAAGTATATGATGTCACCTCCATATATATAGCTAAATTTTGACAGATAGCTTCTCCTGGGGAAAATTGTGCCATCCACAGGCATCATGATCCTCATTTAATTGCTGTCTAATTTTTTTTTGAGACTAATTTTTACCTGCAGTTAGAAGTTGATATTATGTGCACCTGTGAGGTACCATTTGAGGCCCTCTGTTTTCCTAACCAACTGTGTGATACCATTTTTTGGAGCTGACACCATTTAATAACACCCCCTCCAAAAGCAGCTTTCAGCTAAACTTAAGGAAACCATGAAAGGTTCCTTACTTCAGGACATAGTCTTCTTTTACATATTGAAGAGGCTGGTTTAAGTCTCAGTCCACAAATTTAGGTTTCTATAGTTCAACTTCTGCTTGGGTTCCTAAACCCATAGGATGGCCAAACTCAATATCATTCTATGCAAGGATCTCTCCTTTCCCTAGGGTTGTATGCACTGGTGAGCCATCTGATCCTTAATGTCATCTACTAGGTAAGTTGCAGCTTTGATATCCCTCCACCTGTCCCCTTCAGCTCTAATGGCTCTCTTTGATACTTCCATGCTTCATTTGAGGACTTGGAAATCATTCTGCTCCCTCCTGGCCATAAGCAGGCACAGAAATTTATTTCCTTCTTCATTCCCCAAGGCTTTTGCCAGAAGGCAATTTGCAAAGACCCTCTTGCTGGGTTCCAGTTATGTCTATAGTCTCAAAATTTCTCTTTTTCTCCTATCCTCCTCAATAAACACATTCACTTTACTCTCTGTCCTCTCTAGTGCCCTCAGAACTTAATTTTTTGGACACCCAAACTGATCAAGTCTTTTACTTCTGCTTTTGTTCAGTCATATCCCTCCCCGAGGCAATGAACACAAAATTGTGGAACTGATGGAATTGGGAAGGGAGTGGTGGTCATTGGGGTATAGACTGGACTACTAGGAGAAAAAATGATTTCAAATAATATTATCCTGATCTAAAATCTAAATGATTTAAAATCATCATAATCACCACCACCACCACCATTATCATCATTATTATCATCATCATCATCAGTATTCTTTGTTACCTAAATACTCCTCTTGACCGATTAGATGCACTTTGAGTTACTTCTCCAGTAATAAAATTAAGCTTTTCTGCAGCTAATCATACCATTTTTATTCCCGGGAGCTGCTGGGATTCTGGAATTTGGCACCAGGGGAAGTCTGTTGCCTGGAAACTAGGCAGAGCACCCCATAGACAAACTGTCCGTATCCTCTCCCCGTTTAGTGTCAAGTACAGTCATTACTCTGCATAAAGATGTTGTTTACTAAATTCATTTTTAAGGGGTACTATGATTTAAATGTTTGTCCCCTCCAAAATTCATGTTGAAATTTAATTGCCATTGTGACAGTATTGGGATATGTGACCTTTAAGGGGTGTTTAATCATGATGGCTCCTTCCTCATGAATGAACTAATGCCATTATCACAGGAGTGGGTTTGCTATTGTTATCACAGGAATTAGTTTGCTCCTCCTTGATCTCTTTCTTTTTTTGGCCCTTGCACCATGTGACGCTTACTGCCATGTTGTTATGCAGCAAGAAGGCCCTCACCAGAAGCTGGCACCTTTATATTGGACTTTCCGGAACCGTGAGCCAATACATTTCTGTTCATTATAAAATACCCAGTTTGTGGTATTCCGTTACAGCAGCAAAAAACAAAAACAAAAACAAAACAAAACAAAACGAAACCAAACAAAAAACTAAGACATCCTGAAACAGCAGTGTGTGTACTTCTTGGCTTTTATGAAATTGCTAGTTAGAAGTCCAGATGTTGCAAATATTTTCAAATCTTAATACTTCAGATGGCAAATTGTGTATATACACATAGAAGTGTTCACATAGGGAGGAGCGTCAAGAAGGCATGCAAACAACAGATAGAGAGAAATGAATCAATTAGTCTAGTATAGGGGCCAATGGAAATATTGTTTCAAAAAAACCAATAAGTACTCAAATTATGGGTAAGAGCAACAGAAAGAAACTGATGCCTGGAGGGATAAAATTGGAAGCTTGGCTTTGTTTTCAATAAGAGACAGAGGTTAGTAGGACAAGAGAGAAAACAACAGCAAATGTTAATTCAAAGCTCATTTCCCCTTCCTTGCCTTCCTCTCACCCTAGCTCCTTGTCCCATGGTGAGAAATAATGATCATGTTCCACACTTGGAAGAATGGGTAATGGGAAGCATGGTGAGAGGAAATGACTTTCTCAGCTAATTGTCAGCAGTAGTTGAAGGACCCACAAGTGGTGTTTCTCTGGGTGCTCTCGCATACATGCTTCCAAAGCAGACTCTGGTTGGTTAACTTAGCTGGTCAAAACCCTGTGGCAATAGAACCAAGGTAGTTGGTTTCTTCTAATTTGGGTCTGGTGGCTTAACTCTGTTCCCCAGCTACAGATGGAACTCAGGCCATAAGCTTTAACCTCATATATAGTTTCAGCCTGAGCCTAGCCTTAATCCCAGAAAAAATCTCAAACCTGGTCACAGGTAGAGCCCTATCATTGGCCAGAGGCTGAGGTCCTAATCCTGATCATAGGCTGACCTCTAATCCCTATCATAGGTTGAGCTCTTAAACCCAGCCATAGGTTGAGCCCCTGACCTTGGCTAGCTACCTCAGATATATGTATTATGGGGCATCAAAGGGATCAGGAAAGAAGGTAAAGATGTAGTGTATCTCCATTATTTCTACTAAGAAAAGGAACTTACTCTATTAATAGGACATGAGTAACCTATTTTCCTGTGATAACAAATGATATATACATGTTTTTATTTATTAGAAGCCACAGGGAGAAGCTTGCTGGAGTGAGAATATGAGAACTATTGCCTCTAACTTTGAGGATGGAATTTAGGATAGATGTGATAAAATCTCTTTGAAAATGTATCTGCCATTTTATTTCACTTGTTAAAAAGACAGCACTGGTGTTTGTTTTGCTCCACTCTCTCATGTTTAAGATACCAAGGGCAATGCCATGACAGCAATTTATGAAAATGCACCTAGTACTTAAAGCCCGTTTCTCTCCTGAATCCTTTACCTCATTGATACACCAAAGCATCTAAAGCCTCCAACATTTGAATCACTTCTTTGGGTTTTGACATGGGTAGCTTCTATTTTATTGCAGATCTTATTTGGGGTATTTCCCATATATAGATAATGATAATTAAAATACATTTAGAAAATGAGTCTATTCTGAGTAACCAAAATAAACTGTTTCCAGCATTCAAATCAGTCCAAAAGTTGGTTGGTAAAGTGTACAAGAGTTTTAAATACAAACTGGAAAAATAACACTTACAATGGAGTAAATCTTACTTGATAGTTAAAAAATATTTAATGCAAGTTTGAAATTTTGCCTCAAACATCCATACAAGTATAGGGAGAAGTTGGTAGCTAACAATAGTTACCTAAAAGGCAGTCGTATCAAAAGCAGGGGAAGATTGGGTGACTCTCCACTTCCAGGCAGTAATTGATCCTAGGTAATTGATCAAAGTTTGCTAGAAGGTAGAGTATTTCACATATGCTGCCCAGAGACAAACTTCTGACCTGCTTGAAATTTCTAGTTGAAAATGTATATATCCTTGCAAATATTTTCAAACCTTAACACTTCTGATTATAAGGTACTCCCATCTATTAGGGAAGCATGATATGTGGATTGCTGTAAAAGATGGTGGTATTATAGAAGGCTACTACATATGTAACAAACCTGCACATGTACCCTAGAACATGTACCCTAGAGCTTAAAGTATAATAAAAAATAAAAATAAAAAATATATACCTATCGTCAATCTCTCCCTCTTTTCTCATCAGTTTTTAATCAATCTCAAGTTGCCTTCTTACTATAAAACACAACAAAAATAATCCTTCAATCTCATATTGTGTTTCTTAGCCAAAATTTATCAAAAAGGGTGCGCTTACTGTCTATACTTCCTTAGCTGCACTTAGTTTTTACTTTAAACTTTATTGAAGTGTAATTTACATACAATAAAATGCACACATTTTAAGTGTACATTTAATGAGTTCTGAAGAATTCATAAACCTATGTACCCATCATCACAATCATGCTATAGAACACTTTCATCACCCCAAAAGTCAATTGCCTCTTCCTAGTTAATTTTCTACCTCTCAGCCCCAGAAAAACTCTAATATTCTTTTTGTTGCTATAGATTAATTTTTTTTGGGGAGGGGCAGGTTACTATCAATCGAGTATAATGTGTACCTTAAAATTTTTAATTTATTTTCTTTTCAGATAATTTGTTTTTCTTCCTTTTGATTGAGGTATAATTGACACATAAAAATTACATAAATTTAAGATGTGAAACATGATGATTTGGTATGATACACATTGTGCTCAGAGTTACCTTTTTTGTGGTAAGAGTACTTAAGATCTACTGTCTTAGCAAATTTAAATGTAGTCACCATGCATTACATTAGATCTTCAGAACTTATTTGTCTTATAACTGAAACTTTGTACCTTTTGACTAACATCTCCCTGTTCCCTCCCCTCACTCCTGCCCCCAGCATTTGGCAACCACCATTCTACTCTCTGCTTCTGTAAGTTCAACTTTTTTAGACATATTAGTGAGACCATACAATATTCGTCTTTCTGTGTTTGGCTTACATCACTTAGCATAATGTTCTCCAGAGTCATCCAAATTGTCACAAATAACAGAATTTTCTTCTTTTTTTGTGGCTGACTAATATTCTGCCACACACACACACACACACACACACACACACACACACAATATACACCAAATTTTCTTTATCCATTTGTCCACCAATGGACACTTGGATTGTTTCCGTATCTTGACTATTGTGCATAATGCTGTGATAAACATAGGAGTATAGATATTGCTACAAAATACCAATTTAATTTCCTTAGAAAATATATGCAGAAGTGGAATTGATGGATCATATGGTAGTTATATTTTTAATTTTTAAGGAATTTTCATACTGTTTTCCATAATGTTTGTACCAATTTACACTCCCACCAACAATTTACAAGAGTTCCCTTTTCTTCACAACAACATTCTTTATATCTTGTCTTTTTGATACTGGTCATTCTAACTGGGAGAAGAAAATATATCACTATGGTTTTGATTTGCATTTCTCTAATGATTAGTAATGTTGAGCATCTTTTCATATACCTATTGGCCATTTGTGTGTCTTCTTTGGAAAAATGTTTCTTCAGGTTCTTTGCCTATCTCCTAATTGGGTTATTTGGGGACTTTTTTGGCTATTGAGTTTTATGAGTTAGCATGTTTTTTTATTCTTATATATCTGACTTTCACGAAGCATAGCATTTTTGAGATTCATCCATGTCATGGTGTATATCAGTAGATTGTTTGTAGATGCCCTTTATTGGGTTATAGAAATTCCCTTCTGCAAAACTTGCTAAAATTTTTTGGGGGAATGGATGTTAGATTTTGTCCAGTGTGTTTTCTGCACCTTTTAAGATGATCGTATGGTTTTTTAGCCTATTAATATGATGAGTTATTTTGATTGATTTTCAAATACTAAACTAACCTTGTAATAATAGGATAACTATTGACCCATTTGGTCATGATGTAGTATCCCTTTATACATTGTTGAGTTTGTGCCATCAAATTTTGTTAAGAACATATCTGTTCATGAGGGATATTGGTCTATGGTTTTCTTTTCTTGTAATGTCTTTGTTATATTTTGTTAACAGTAATGCTGGCCTTATAGAATGTTTTGGAAATATTTATTCCTTTTTAATTTTCTAGAAGAGTCTGTATTGAATTTAAATGTTTGATAGAATTCTTTAGTGAAACCATCTGGGTCTGGAGTTTTGTTTCTGGGCAAGTTTTAAACTATAAATTCAATTTAAAAAATAGATATAGGACTTTTTAGGATATCTATCCTTGAGTAATAATAGTATCTGTTTGAGCTGTTTTGAGTAGTTTCTTTCTTGCAAGAAATTTGTCAGTTTCATCTGCTGTAATATTTATTAGCCAAAGTTGTTTATAATATTAATAGCTTTTTAATAATTGTAGAATTGGTAGTGATGTTACCACTCTCATTCCTGATATTGATAATTTGTTTCTTCTCATTTTTCCTATACAGCCTGGCTATATATTTATCAATTTTATTGATTTTCTCAAAGAACCAGTTTTTGACTTCATTGATTTTTCTCTATTGTTTTTCTTTATTTATTTCATAGATTTCAACTCTGATTTCTATTATTTCATTTCTTCTGTTTATTTTGGATTACATTTGCTTTTTTTTCTAGTTTCAAAGATGGAAGACATTTCTTATACTCAAATATATTTATTTAGTGCTATAAATCCCCTGGTAAGTACCATATTAGCTGTATCCTACAAGTGTTTATAAGCTGTGTTTTTATTTTTATTAAATTCAAAATACTTTCTAATTTCCCTTTTGATGTTTTAATTATTCATCATTTATAAGTGTGTTGTTTAGTTTCCAAAAAAATTGCAATTTTCCAGAGGTTTTTCGGCTATTGATTTGTAACTTAATTTCATTGTGATCAAAGAAGATTCTTTATGTGACTTAAATAATTTTAAATTTATTGAAACTTGTTTTATGGCCCAGATTATTGTCTATCTTGATAAAATGTTCCATGTATACTTGAACAGAATGTGTATTCTTCTGTTGTTGGGTGGAATGTCCTATGCTGATTATATGTTATTATTTCTTATCTATCCTTGTTGATATTCTGCCTGGTAGTTCTATATCAGTTGCTGAGAGGTAGATATTATAGATCCCAACTATAATTAAAGATCACATCATTTGTTTCCTATCTCTCAATAAATATTGTTAAATATTGTTGTTTGTTGCTTGATGTTCAGTGTCTGAAAACTATTGTTTCATATATTTTGTCCTTTTTTGTTAGTTCCATGTATATGTGAACAGAATATGTATTTTTCTGTTGTTGGGTGGGATGTCCTATGCTGATTATATGTTATTATTTCTTCTCTATCTTTGCTGATATTCTGTTTAGTAGTTTTATCAGTTGCTGAGAGGGAGATATTATAGATCCCAACTATAATTAAAGATCATTTATTGCCTTTATCTCAGTAAATATTGTTTTTTGTTGCTTGATGCTTAGTGTCTGAAAACTGTTGTTTCATATATTTTATTCCTTTTTGTTAGTTGTTTCAGGCAGGGGAGTGAGCTTAGTCCCTGCTATTCCATCTTGGCCAGAAGTGGAAGTTCCACAAACATTTATTTTTAAACATGTTCAAATTTCGCTTTCATACTCATGCTACTTGAAACTGCCCTTACAGGGGTCACCAAGAACTTTTTGTTGACAAATTGAATGGATGATTTCCAATTCTCTTATTTACCTCTTGGAAGCATTTGACTCTGTTTACAGGACTTTGATCTCAGAATAGTTTCTACCTTTGACTTCTGCAAAGATTACATATCATCTTGGTTTTTCTCCAAGCTTTCTGGCAACCTTTCTCAATCTACTTAGTTATTTCATTTTCTTCTACTTGTCTCTTTAATTTCAGTATTTTCACAAATATTAATTGAACTTCCCCTGGATGCTAGATGCAGTGCCAAGTGTTACAGGGTCCTCAAACTCAGTACACATCAAACCAAAATCATCTTTCCTCACTTCTTACCCTGACCTTATTTTCCTATGTTTCTTATCTCAATAAGTGCTATCCAGTGGTCCTACCTGGAAACTTGGGAATAATCCATCATTTTTCCCTCTCCTTCACTATGCCTACCTTACATTCATGCCTGATAACAGGGAATGATGTCTATAAAATATTACCAGGGCAAGGCAATCTGAATGGAGGGAGGGGCAACCCTGACGAAACTACATATTAGTACAAGTTCTATGTAAAGGTTTTTATCTTTTCCACCCTTGATGGGGAGACTAAATAGTGTTTCTCACTGAAGTCTGTACTCACTCTCAGCAGTCCCATTCCCATTCAATCAGTCCTCAAGTCTTTTAGGTTGTACTTATTTAATATCCTTGAAACTGTCCACTTTCTACTGTCTCTCTGGATACCTCCTTAGTTTGGGACTAATGGCCAAGGCTACCACTCTAAACTAAACTACTATTCTCTCTTGCCTTAACTACTATAAGAGCCTCCTAAGTGATCTCCCTACTTCTACTCTTACCCTACTTTTCTCCCAATCCATTCTCAATTCAGTAGCCAAAACTGTCCTTAAAAAATGAAAATCAAATCATAGCATTACCTGCTTTAAAGCCTTATAGTGACTCTTCTTTGCTCTTGCTTTGTAAATAAAATCAACACTCCATATCAGGGTCAATAAAGCCCTGCAGGATCTTGACAGTGCCTTTTTCTCCAGTTTCATCTCTTGCCATTCCCGGATGGTCACCACTTTGTCTAGATAATTTCTACTCATCCTTAAGATTCCATCTCAAGTGCCCCTTCTTCCATGAAGACTACTCACTCCCTGATATGGTTTAGATTTGTATCCCTGCCCAAATCTCATGTCAAATTGTAATCCCCGGTGTTGGAAGTAGGGCCTGATGGGAGGTGATTGGATCATGGAGGCGGTTTCTAATGGTTTAGCACCATCCCCCTTGTGCTATCATGAATTTGGTTGTTTAAAAGCATATAATATCTCCCCCCTTGCTCTCTTCCTCCTGCTCCAGCCATGTAAAATGTGCCTGCATCTCTTTTACTTTCTGCCATGATTGTAAGTTTCCTGAGACTTTCCCAGGCATGCTTCCTGTACAGCTTGTAGAACCATAAGCCAATTAAATCTCTCTTTTTTTTTTTAAATAAATTACCCAGTTTCAGGTATTTCTTTATAGCAGTATGAGACCAGACGAATTGCATAAGTAAAAGGAAGGCAAGTACTAATAGCCAAGACAATGGGGAAAAGGCCCAGAAGGCATTTCAGAGTCCTCCACAACAGCCCCTCCTATCACAGGCCCTGAGGCCTAGGAGGGAAGAACAGTTCCTTAGGACACTGCTCCTGGCATCCTGGCAGCTCCAACTCTGGCTGTGGCTCAAACGGGCCCAGGTACTCTGGCTGTTGCTTCAGAGGGTGTAAATCATAAGCTTTGGTGACTTCCATGTGGTGTTAAGCCTGCAGGTGCACAGAGTGCAAGAGTTGAGGCTTGGGAACCTTCACCTAGATTTCAGAAGATGTATGGAAAAGCCTGAATGTCCCAGCAAAAGTCTGCAGCAGAGGTGGAGCCTTCATGGAGAACCTCTACTTGGGCAGTACAGAGAGGAAATGTAGGGTTGGAGCCCCCTCACAAAGTCCTCACTGGGGCACTGCCTAGTGGAGCTGTGAGAAGAGGGCCACTATCCTCCAGACCCCAGAATGATAGATCCACCAACAACTTGTACTGTGTGCCTGGAAAAGTCACAGGCACCCAACACCAGCCCTTGAGAGCAGCTGTGGTGGCTGATCCCTGTAGAGCTACAGGGGTGGAGTTTCCAAGGCCTTGGGAGTCCACTCCTTGCATCAGTGTGACCTGGATGTGAGACATGGAATTAAAGGAGATTATTTTGGAGCTTTATGACTGCCCTGCTGGTTTTGGACTTGCATGGAGACTGTAATACCTTTCTTGAGGCCAGTTTCTCCCTTTTGGAAAGGGAATATTTACCCATTTCCTATATCCCCATTGTGGAAGGGACTTGCCCTGTCTCAGGTGAGACTTTGGAATTTTGAGTTAATTGTGGTATAACTTAAGACTTTGGGGGACTGTTGTGAAGGCCTGATAGTATTTTGAAATGTGAGAAGGAAATGATATTTTGGAGGGGCCAGGGGCAGAATGATATGGCTTGGATTTTTGTCCCCACCCAAATCCCATGGTTAAATGTAATTTCCAATGTTAGAGGTGGGGCCTGGTTGGAGGTAATTGGATCATGGAGGCAGTTTCTAATGGTTTAACACCATCTCTCTAGTGCTATCATGAGATATGGTTGTTTAAAAGGATGTAGCACCTCCCCTCTTGCTCTCTTCCTGCTCTAGCCATGTAAGATGTGCCTGCCTCTCCTTTGCCTTCTGCCATGATTGTAAGTTTCCTGAGGCCTCCACAGACATGGTTCCTGTACAGCCTGTGGAAGCATGAGCCAGTTAAACCACTTTTCTTTATAAATTACCAAGTTTCAGTTATTTCTTTATAGCAGTGCATGAACAAACTAATATGCTCCTTAAAGTTGGTTTTGGTGACTCTTCTCTGTGGTCTTGTAGCACTCTTGACTTACCCCTATTTCAGCACTCATCATAAATTAATTATAATTGCCTGCTTAGTTAATTGCCTCTCTAGCTTGATTGTGAACTCCTTGAAAGCAAGGACTCTTTTTTTTTTTTTTTTTTTTTTTTTTTTTACTTATCATTATATTCTCAATGGTGAGCATGATTTCTAGCACATAACATTTTAGGGACATATGAATAAATGGAAATGTAGCCTACATTTTAAGAGGAGGTAGTATTTTAAGTGTGTTCCAAAACTACACCAAGATCGCCCTCAGATTCTCTTCTCTATTCCTGAGGGTGGTGCAGATGAAGAAGAGAGTACTTCCTGTGGAGTGATCAGGGAAGGCTTTACAGGGAAGTGGAATTTGAGGTAGATTTTGAAAAACAGATACGACTTTTTCTAGGTGATTGTGGAGAAAGCATTTTTAAACCCCAGGAACAGTATGAGCAAAGACATACAGGTAAGGTTGATTGTACATTGAATGGGGTAGAGCTAATAGTTTAGTGTCATTAGGAGAGAGGGTTGATATAGGCATGTAAAGGGAGACAAATATAGAAAGCTAGGTGGGGGCCCTGAGGTAGGATACTTTGAATGGCATGCTAAAGGGTATGGATTTGATTTCATGGGCTCTGAGGAGTATTTTTCTTATGCTTATCATGCATTAAAGACTTATTAATCATGTAAAAGGATTGGACAATCTTGAAAACACAATATGTTTTTTTTTTCCTGAGAATATATCTTAGAAATGGCATTATAAATAAAGGACTAAAAATGATTTACTTTACAAACATCTATTTTTGCAGACAAAATTTTGAGTGTGCATAATTTTCTTTAAATGACATGAAATTGAAATATATATTAAATTCAAAACAAATGATTTTTAAAAGTATTCATTGTTTGGACCATCCTTGCCATGGCTTGCTTTTTTGCAGAGGTAATTGACAATTAACTACACATTAAATAGACAGACTATCAGGCTGATTCATGATGTCTTGCCCCCTGCCAAACACCTTGAATTATGGTTGTAATTCTTGGAGTCAAATGTAGTAATCAACAATATCAGTTGTTAGCTGTATATGAGTTAGTGGGGTGGTGATGGTGGGAGAAGATGAATCACTGGGCTATAAAGCAGAACTGAACTCTAGTCTTGCTCTGACACTGGCTGTGTGATTTTGGAGGAGTCATTTCACTTCTTTGTACTTAAATTTCCCCAACTGCAAAATAAACATTTAACTCTAACATTGTGTATGATTTTTTATTTGTCAACATTACTCAACCTAAACATCTTTATTTGCTGAGAGAAAATACTCTTTCTCACACCAATTTGTTTCTAGTGAGTTACTCCTATGATCACTTAGCCAACTTATTTGGTTCTGATTAGTAGAAACAAAACAAAAAAAATGAAATCATTTTGCTTCATATAGCACTTTATCAAAAATGGCTCAAGTCAGTTCCTAAGATAGCTGATCTGCATTTGGAAGCTTTGTCTCAATCTCCTCATTCCTTCCTCCCTTCATTCACTGTATTGAGTGATCTAACCCACTATTGCAAAATACTGCTCAAACCTATGTCTCTTAGTTTTGGCCTCTCTTTTGAAATTTGGATTTGAACTTCCAACTGCTTATAGAATATTTTCACTTAGATATATCCTGCAGGCACCTCAAACTCAAACTTCCAAAATGAACTCCTCATCTCCAAAAAATAACAATGACAAAATGAACAAAAACCAAATGCTGTTATCTTATTGTTCCCTAACTCAGTTACATGAAACATGTAACTTAAAATTACCTGTGCTTCCTTTGTCTCCCTGATGCAGAATCCCTAAACCTAATCAATTACAGATATCTTACATCTCTCACTTCTTTCCTCTCCTTTCATCTCCTATTGCCACTGCTCTCAAGCAGACCTCAGTCTTTTTTACTCTACTCTGTGGCAGCAGCCCCCCAAATGGTTCTACTCTTTCCACTTCTATCTGCATTTCATATTCCCATTAGAATCATCTTTCTAAAGTATAGCTGTCGTCGTGTCACTCTCCCCCTCATAAACTGCCACTGTCTCCATTCTCATTGCCTACAGGATAAAACACAAATGGTTCTGCTTGGCATCTGAAACCCTCTACAATTTGGCCCAGCCTACCCCCTCAAGCTTATGTCCTCAGGCAGGCTATGCTCTATATTTGAAACATATACTATTCTTTGTCACTCTTATACCTTTGTTGATGCACATATTTCCTTCTGCCTGCAATGTATTTCTATCACTGCCTGGTAAAACCTTGCTCATCCTTCAGTTAGTTGTGTGTGCTGTTCTTCGAATATTTTGTGATTCTTGATTATTAAATTTCCTTTATTGATGAGATTTCCTGCCAGATTGCTGCCTCTGTTTATGCAGTTCCCTGGGAGGTGCCTGTTGGGGCTTGTGCCCTCTTTACAGTGAGAGTAGAAGATGGATAGAGATGCTTTTAATGTGTCAATGGGTAGGATATTTTAACAGTTGGCAATCAGGACATGGTCACTCCCCTTTCCTTCCAGAAGTCATCAGCCTCTAGGGACACTATTCTGTCTCCCTGACTCAAGCACTGCTTCTGCCTGAAGACAGATACCCCCATTGCTGTTGCCTGACTCACAGTGGGGACAGAGCAGGGGAATGCACAGAGGTTAGCCAGTTTGTCTACTACAATCACTTCAGTGACCCTTTTAATCTCCTTGTTGGCTTCTTCTATGCCACACCCTTGTCAGATTTCATGACCTCCAAGTGTGAAGCACCCTTTGTGTAGCTTCTACCCTTTGTGAAAACAGATCCTGGTACCTAATCTGTGCATGTCATAGGCTGCTGTTTTCCTATTTAGTTTGATTTGTTGGTTTTCAGTTTTGCAGAGATTCCTCAGATTTTAGTCCCCTACTGATGTATCTTCTTGATTTTGAGTCTAGTATTTATCTCTCTCTCTCTTTCTTTTTCTCTTTCTCCCTCTCATTTTAGCTTTGGTGGAGAAAATGGTATGGAGTCAGAAGGTAGGAAAACTATCATGTGTATTTAGTCTGCCATTTGAAACCAGAAATATTAATTATTCTCCAGATCTCTGTGCAACATGACTTACTCCATAAAGTCATTCGAATTACTCTTTCCCTTGCCATTCTTCTACCATATTCATAGAAAACAGAGAAAAAATTCATATGAGAACTGCTGAAAAGAAACATGACATTAAATATGTATTCCCAACTAAAAAGTAACTCTCAATAAAATTGGAATTATTGGATAGTTCTTAAAATGACTTAAAAAGGCTTAAAATGACTGTATGAAATATACAACTATATGGGTGTGTGTATATATGTGTATATGTGTGCGCGTGCGTGTGTGTGTGTGTATGTGTGTGTGTGTATAACTGATATGGTTTGGCTGTGTCCCCACCCAAATCTCATCTTGAATTGTAGCTCCCATAATTTCCACTTGTGGAAGGGACCTGGTGGGAGATAATTGAATCATGGGGGCAGTTTCCCCCATACTGTTCTCATGGTAGTAAATAAGTCTCATGAGATCAGATAGATTTATAAGGGGAAAACCCTTTTTCTTTGCTCTCATTCTCTCTTGCCTGCTACCATGTAAGATGTGCATTTTGCCTTCTGCCATGATTGTGTGGCCTCTCTCCCAAGACAATAGGAAAAATGTCTCCAGGGCATGTCAGAGGTTTTCACAGCAGCCCCTCCCATCACAGGCCTGGAGGCATAGGAGGAAAAAATGGTTTGATGGGCCAGGCCCAGGGTTTCCCTGCTGTGTACTTGGTGCCCTGCATCCCAGCTGCTCCAACTGTGAGTAAAAGGAGCCAAGGTACAGCTCAGGCTATGGCTTCAGAGGGTGCAAGCCCCAAGCCTTGGCAGCTTCCACATAGTTTTGAGCCTGTGGGTGCACAGAAGTCAAGAATTGAGGTTTGGAAACCTCTGCCTAGATTTCAGAAGATGTATGGAAATACCTGGATGTCCAGGCAGAAGTTTGCTGCAGTGGTGGGGCCCTCATGGAGAACCTCTGCTAGGGCACTGCAGAAGTGAAATATGGGGTTGAAGCCCACACACAGAGTCCCCACTGGGGCAATACCTAGTGGAGCTGTGAGAAGAGGGCCACCATCCTCCAGACCCCAGAATGGTAGATCCACCAGCAGCTTGCGCAGTGTGCCTGGAAAAGGTGCAGACACTCAATGCCAGCCTGTGAAAGCAGCCAGGAAGGAGATCACTTTGGAGCTTTAAGATTTGACTGCCCTGCTGAATTTTGGACTTGTATGGGGCCTGAAGTCCCTTCATTTTGGCCAATTTCTCCCATTTGAGATGACTACATTTACCCAGTGCCTGTACCCCCATTGTATCTAGGAAGTAACTAACTCGATTTTGAATTTACAGCTCATAAACAAAGGGGACTTGCCTTGTCTCAGATGAGACTTTGTACTATAGACTTTTGAGTTAATGCTGAAATGAGTTAAGAATTTGGGGGACTGTTGGGAAGGCATGATTCATTTTAAAATGTGAGAACATGAAATTTATGAGGGGCCAGGGGCAGAATGATATGGTTTGCCTGTGTCCCCACCCAAATCTCATCTTGAATTGTGGCTCCCATAATTCCCACTTGTTGTGGGAGGGACTCGGTGGGAGATAATTGAATCATGGGTGTAGTTTTCCCCATACTGTTCTGGTTGTAGTGAATGAGTCTCATGAGATTTGATGATTTTATAAGGGGTTTCCTTTTTCACTTTTCTGTCATCATTTAAGCTGTGCCTTTCACCTTCTGCCATGACTGTGAGGCCCCCCCAGCCACGTGAAAATGTGAGTCAATTAAACCTCTTTTTATTTATAAATTACCCAGTCTCGGGTATGTCTTTATCAGTACAGTGAAAACGGACTAATACAATAACCAAAAGCCAAAATCATGTTAAATGGTGAAACACTAACTTTTAGTAGTGAAAGACTTCTATGAAAGGCAGGAAGATGGTAAGAATTAACTTTGTTCTAGAGGTTTTAGTCAGCACAATTAGATAAGCCAAAGAAGTAGGAAGTATAAAAACTGGAAAGGAGGAAGCCAAATTATCAAATTTTTACTGGTATGATTAAATATCTAGAAAACACAAGAGAATCAAGTTAAAAATATAGTACATAGTAAGATAATTCAGACTCCTCAGAACAAAATTAATATATACAATTGACAAATATCAAATATATGCTTATATAATAAAATAATCCCTTTTGCAAGTGTAAGAAAAATGGTAATGGCCTAGAAATAGATTTATCAGCAATGTACAAGATCTTTTAGAGGAAAAATTGGAACACAATGAGGAGGAATCTAATTGGAGACTTGAACCAATGGAAAACCTATATCATATTCTTGGGTTTGAACACTGAGTATCATAAATGTGAATTTGACAATTTTAATATTATCTGAATAAGAATAACTACAGAAAACTAAAGTTCATGTAGAAAATTAAACATGCAAGTATATTGTGGAAAAACCTGGAAAAATTTATTAGTGGGGAGCTGTCCCTATCAATCTTAAAATATCATAAAACTATAGTAATTAAACCTTTAAGATATTGGCACAAAACAGACACACAAATCAATGCAAAAGTATAGATTAATCAAAAAATAGACCCAAATATATAGAGGAAATTCATATATAACAAAGATAATATTTCAAATCAGAGGAGAAAAGATAGATTATTCAACAAGCGGTATTGGGTCACCTGGCTAGCCATCTGGTGATGATTTGGAGTAGCCAAAAATAAGGTTGGATTCTTCCTTCTATCTATGCCAAGTGAACACAGTTACCAGCATAGGTTATATCCCCAGTAATGTTCACTGCCATAAGAGATGTCTACAATCAGAACCATGATACACTTATTACGTTTACCAGTAACTGCCATACCAACTAGCAGCCATAGGCACTATTCAACTCTAATCCCAGACTCCATGCCTATCATCAACAACTATATTCATTGACAATCCCTGTCACCAGCAGCCATACCTACTGCAAGCTGCCTTGCAAGTATCCATCAGCAGTAACCACACCACTGGTCCCACCCACCACCAACCATATTCAGTACCCCTCCTTGTTATCACCTCTTCCCTACCTTGACCTCTTTACCTTCTGGACTGCTTTTGCTCATACACATTCCTTTGCCTATAGTGCTTCTACCCTCTTGTCTCCACCTGCCTCACTCTTTACATAAACAAGACCAGCTCACCTTTCTCCTCTCAGCTTAATCTTTAGCCCTTCAGAATAGGCTGGGACCCCATTTGATTTGCCCATTGTATTTGCCTTTTACATAGTTTAATCAATCAATGAACTAATTGTAACCATTTATTTAAGTTCTATTAGGCTACATTTATATTTTTTTCACCACTGTATCTCTCAGAGCCTAGCACAGTTCCTAGCATATCATTGGTGTTCAAAAAATATTTGTTGACTGACTCACTGACTGTATGGGACTGTTTATTCTTGTGCTAGTCCTTCAGGTTGCTCTGATGGTACAATTGTATTGGACCTTGAGGCCTTTCTTTTCCCCGTGTCTCCCAGCCATCTGCTAAAGACTTGAAATTCCTATGATTCCTTACTTCTCTGTGTTGAAGCTTTGAGAATACTTGTGAGAATGCAAATATAGTGACCACTGATTGTTCCCAGCAAAGAGAGGTTAGACTAGATCACAAGGCTTTTGGGTTGAGAGTTAGTCTAGTTGGTTATGATGTTATGGGAGGAGGGACCTAGGAAGAGAGATCCCTCAGCATAAACTCTGGGGTGGGAGTGTGAAGGCGGTGCCCAAACACTTGATATGAGGGAATTGAGGAGCCAAGGTGTGGGTGGGATGGAGAGAGGCAGTGATGCCACAAGCCAGGCTCTATTTATAGCTCAGCTTACATTACAACGTGTGCACATTGTTTTGGTTTCTATATAAGAATTTTTTTGGCAAAATTTGGCGCTTTTTTTGTGGGGAAGACAAATCCTAACCTTTTATCAAGTGACACTGTGAGATTTATAATTAGATAATAGTGGCTGTCTCTTGAGGGGACTGTCAGTTTGCAAATGATTCTCACCAGATTATGGTGGGATCAATAGGAGCTGAATAATTAAAATTCGATACTACTATGTCTCTCTCAATAACACTGTGGAGAATGATGTATGACAGATTTAATTGAATTTGTCAGACACCATGGCTATATGCATAGATCACGGGGGATATTTTTAGAGTTTAAATGTATTTGATTTTCTGATGAGTCTTGCAACTGGGCTTTTAACATTCGAGGTTCCTCCTGAGCCCTGAGCTGCTGTGCTCTGGGAGTGCTGACAAGGCCAGGGAACACTGACCTGACTTTGTGCTGAACGTCAAAAAGTTTAAACATAAAATGGCATGGTGGAGGTGGCTGCTAACTCAACGCATGGAGAAAAAGTTGATTTGGGGGAAAAAAAGGTCAGGCAAGAGAACAAAATGCTTATTACCTAATAATTTTCTTTCTCATGGCATTTGGTTAGCAATTGAAGGGACAATTCTGGAGTAACCCAGGTGACTTGAGTTCTAGCCCTTCTGGAGTAATGTCATCTGTTTGCCTTCTCTATTTTGTAATATTATCAGGGACAAATAGGACACAAGATTTTAAAGCGTTTTGTAAAATGTTATGCACTGTGAGGTAATATGAATATGTTAAGTATTATATCTAATTTTTTCTAGTATTGCCTCTACTTCTTCATTCATAAATCCATTCATTCACTTATCCATTTAATCACTCATCCATCCATTAATTCAATAGACTTTTACTAAGAGTGAACTCTGCCAAGGTCCTTGTTCTTGAGGGGTGCAACATCTAGTAGGGGAACAAACATGTATACAATTAAGTGCTATAAAGTGCTATAGGTGTTATGGTAGAAGAATGTCCTAGTTGTAGGGGCACAAATCTGGTCATGGTATGGATATTAGGAAAGGCTTCAGAGAGAAGGTAAGCATGATTTGAGTTGCGAATGTTGGGTAGGTGTTCACCAGGCAGATGGTGGTACAGGAAAGAGCATTTAAGGTGGAGGGAGCACCATAAACAAAGGCACAGTCTAGAGTGCTTTAGGGACTCCAAGTAGTTTGGTGTGGTTGGAGAGATGAATGTGGAGAAGTTAGTGGGGATGGCTCATGAAGTGGCTCATATGGCATTTGAGGGTACTGGATCTTTATGCTAGGGGCAGTGGGGAGCCATTGAGGGGCTATAAACAAGGAAGTTGTATGGAAAAGTTTACCTTTGAGTTAGAACCCTCTGGCATCAGTGTGGAAGGTGGATTTGAAGGGAGCAGGGCTAGAGGCAGAGTGACCAGTTAGAAGGTTATTATAGTGGTTTAGGGGCGAGACGATGCAGATCTGAATTATGGGTTTAAACACTAGGTGAGTGATGACTTAGTCATTTCAGTGCAGATACCCAAGATGGGGAAAGGTTTCTGGATAAACTCCTCTTTTGTGACAATTTATGAACTTCCCTCCAACTTTGGCTCTGTATCTGGTATTCACAATCTCAGGGACTACCATCCTTCCATTCACACAAGTCAGAAACCTACTCCTTTCTAATCCTTGACATCCAGTTGTGTAGACTGTACTTCCAAAATCTCTCTCAGTCCCTGCTGCCACCATCCAAGCTCAGGCCACTGCAATAATCCTATTATCCCCTTCCAATCTGAACTCCACACTATAGCCTGTAAGGCTGAGAGAACAAGGGACGAGAGTGGTATAAGATGGGTTATAAATCATCTGAGCCCCAGTGTCTTTATAATACAGGGAAAACAAAGTAAACAAAGTTAGTCTGAGAAGTGTTTGGCAATCTCATCTCAGTTTGTGGCAAAAGATTGCACTCATTTTTGGTTCATTGAGCTGCCTGGAGACAGGCCAGTTCCTTTTTCCTATCGAAGGTGGTGTAGGGTAATGATTTATAGAATCTTAGTTTTGATATAGCTATTTCCCTTCCTCTTATAGGGAAGAGGTGGGCATGTCTCACCTATTTTTAAATTTGGCCAACAGATTCCTTTAACTTTTTTTTAGGCCAATTCAAGTCTCCTTTCTTTGGTTTACTCACAGTTACACTCAAGCATCTGTACCATTTTTTCAGTGTCTCTCATTTATGATACCTAACTTTATTCTTTTCACAGATATTTATGGAACTAGCACTATAAATAGGTAGAATAGACAACTGTGCACATGATGGGACTTCACAGACTCATAAGGTGTTAAAGTTGGAAGGGGCCTTAGGGATCACATGTGTCAAGCCCCTGGAAGCAATGCAGTCAGACACAGACATGGATGAAAATCCCTCTTTTACCACTCAAGCTCTGTGGTCTGAGCAAGTGATGTAACCTTTCTGAAACTAACATTCCTTATATGTAAAATAAACATTGTACTAACTATTTGGGAAGATTAAAGGAATTATTGATGTAAATTGCCTGGAGCACAGTGTCTAGCACATGGTAAGGAGTCTGTAAATTTTAGTTTCCTTGAACTCTTTCTTTTCATTGCGTTAAAATGACACATTTAGGAAACTGAGTCTCAGAATACTGAGACTAAGAGAGAAATGTCATCATAAGGATATACAGCTAGGTGGAGTCCAGATTAGAACTTAATTCTCCTGTTTCCTTGCTCTATTTGTGGTTATGCTTAGAAAAACCCCTGCTCTGGTGCAGGAGCAGGTTGAGGAGGTGGTCGGGAAGACTTTGTGTTGTTGGTCCAGGAGACAGGGGCAGAGAAGAGTGAGAGGAAGACAGTGAAGCCAGTGAAGCCAGGTTTCGCCTCCCTCTTAATTTTGCTAAGGACTACAATTGCTGCTTTTGTCCCAGAACATGATGTGTCTCATTTATCTGGAGTGAGTTTTCTTACAAAGAGTCAGCATATGGGGCTGCTGGAAATAGGGGTGTACCTGATACCTAGAGGGGGCTTCTCGGCTGCATGTTGGATGATAAGAGAAGTCAGCTGGGAGGAGTAATCCGCACCGAGGGAATAATTGAGAAATGGCTTGATTCAGAAATTCTTAGAAAAAGACACATGAATGAATCTCCAACAATTAATAGCATGCAGGACTTAGTTGTTTTAGAGTGAACCACCTTGAGGTCATTCAGATCTTTTTTTTTTTTTTTGTATTTCATATATGATATCATTAGGAGACTGAATTTTATTTTTAAAACTATTCTTCACAACTGAAAGCTACAACAAATGGCAGAGGTTGCATGTTTCTTATTTGAGTGCTTGTAAGGTTACTGTTCTCAAACATTTATTGTCTGCTCTGCTTATAAATATTTACTTTCATGAATATTCTGGCACCATGGCTCAGTTCCTCTTTTCTCATTATGAGTAGAGGCAGGGTTATATTAGCAAACATAATAAAAATCATGTTGATATTGTTGACCATGAGGTTCTGAGGTCCAGCTGGAGTAGGCTCTGTTTATTTCAATTTATTTGTTCACCTACATAAGAGATTCTGTTGCTGCTCCTCCCTGCCTCTCATCCGCCTATCTTTTATTGATGGATTATAAATTACAGTTGGCAACTTGGTGTCCTTCCTAAAGCAAGGTGATAGTGTTGATTTATAATCAGTTAGATAGGATGAGTCCTTTGAATTATGTCTCTATTGGTGGGGCATGATAAGATTTCTCTGTGGCAATAATAACTTTTTTTTAAATAAAATCTTCTTTTCCTAATTGAATACCCTTTATTTCTTTCTTTTGCCTGACTGCCCTGGCCAGAACTTCCAATACTATGTTGAATAGGAGTGGTGAGAGAGGGCATCCTTCTCTTATGCCAATTTTCAAAGAGAATGCTTCCGGTTTTTGCCCATTCAGTATGATATTGGCTGTGGGTTTGTCATAAATAGCTCTTACTATTTTGAGATACATTCTATCAATACCTAGTTTATTGAGAGTTTTTAGCATGAAGGGCTGTTCCATGTCCTTTGCAGGGACATGGATGAAGCTGGAAACAATCATTCCCAGCAAACTAACACAAGAACAGAAAACCAAACACTGCATGTTCTCACTCGTAAGTGGTAGTTGAACAATGAGAACACACGGACACAGGGAGGGGAACATCACACACCAGGGCCTGTCTGGGGGTGGGGGACTAGGGGAGGGATAGCCTTAGGAGAAATACCTAATATAGATGATGGACTGATGAGTGCTGCAAACCACCATGGCATGTACATACCTATGTAACAAACCTGCACGTTCTGCACGTGTACCCCAGAACTTAAAATATAATTAAAAATACACACCCTAAAAAATCTTCTTACTTAGTGTCCAGCCACAAATAACATTCTTATGGTGGCCAAGGTTAGAGGACTCAGTCTGTGGTCAGTGTTAGGGGTTCAGTCTGGAGCCAGGGTTAGCTAGGTGCCAGGGGACACAGTGAATGGTTAGTTCAAGAGGGTTAATCCCCTCTTGAACTTTTTCTGTAACCCAGAAGGGTATTTACTTTTATGATCTACCATCTACCACATTCTACTCAGAAAATGCAGCCCCGAGGGAAGGGATCCCTGAGCTGGAAAGTGGAGGGCAAAGGAAGGAGGAGAGAAAGTCAGAAGCAAATCCAGGCTGGGGTAACACATGCAGCAGCTGCCACTGTGGGAAGCTCAAGGGCATCGGGCCTTGCTGGATCGACTGTGCAGGAAGAGAACATGGAGGCTGAGGGCCTGTGAGACAAACCTCACCTACTTTACAACTTTGTCTTTGACACCGTCTATAGAATCCAGCACTTTGTCTGGAGGGGTTTTTAAAGGAGATATTTTGGAATAAGACATGTGGAGTGACAGCTATGATGTTTGTTTCCTTCACCCTTGAAACCATGGGCTACCTTTGAAGTGTTAACCACCTTGAGCAATCTCTTGGCCCTGTTGGTAGTCAGGACCTCTGTATGTGGGGACCTCCAGTCTGGTCACGTAGGACATTGCTTAACCTGGAGGTCTGAGCCTGCTGCCAGGCCTTTCGCTTGGGAGAGTTTTTCACAGGCTGCTGGATGTACTTCTGGATGTGATAATCAGGGAAGGTAAAAGGTCTCAGAGGAAAATCCTTTTAAAGGCATTCAACTTTAGTGTCACCAGAGATGCCTAGTGCAGCTTTGTAAAAAAGACAGGAAATGCCCTTGGTGTCTGCCAGGGAACATATTCTGGAAAGCAGTTGCAATGGCAGCTAGGTTAACAAGGAACTGGTGAAGAATCAGGAGTCCAAGAGGACTGTAGCTTATGAGTGCACTAAAACGGTGATTTCCAAAACCACTTGGAGATTCCATATGGCCTAAACATGGAGATTTTAATTCATTCCATCCTAGGGGCTAGGGAATATATGCATTTAACAAATGCCTCAGGTAGCTCTGATGCCACTGGTACTCACAACTATTGCAGTAACAATACATTATTTCAGATTCTTTGAATTGGGCCTTGTGGATGCTCTGATATGAGTTGAGCTGAAATTTCTGTTGGGGTTTGTGACGAAAGGGTTTCTTTAACAGTGCAGCACTGCAATCAAGTTCAAAATAGGGAGAATGGCTCAGCTGTATAAAAGAATACTCCAATTCTACAAGAACCAGATGTTTGCAAGCACAGTTGGATTATTGTTTTGTGTACTACAAATTAGTACTCTATGTACATTTCTGATAAGTCTTTTCCTTTCTTTGTGGTAAGTTTCATAAAGGGCTCTTAATATACAATGCTTGCTTTTGCAACTTTAAGTTAATATTGAGTGAAATAATAAAAATCTGCTTCTGGTACATGCGCACATACACATACACACAAGCTACGCAATTCAGATTGACTTCCATACAACTTATCTAAATGACTAATTTTTGATGACAGTAGAATTGAAGGTCATGAAGTGAGGAGTGCAAAGGGGAGAATGGTATTTGAATTGTAAAGAAAGACAGACTTCAAATAAAGGACTTTCGTGCTTGATGTAGAGATCACTAGCAGTTTTTCCCCCGGGAAAATCCTTTTTTCATCAAGCCTAAAGCATTAAAAGCCAGAAAAGAGGGAGGGAGAGCAAAGGGGTGGGGAATGAGAAACTAAGAAAGGGTTAAAGAGAGTCCAAAGGATGTACTGAGTTTGAACAAGCCTCTGAGGTCTTCGGATTTCTTTTGTTTTGGTGATGTCTTGGGGACTTTGTCAACTTTCTCCATCAATGACCTCCTCTTAATGTCCAGACAAAGTTCATGGTACATAGGAAGATTTGGAAACAGAGAAACAGATGGAAGGTAGCCCAACCCCAATAAATCTTCTACAGCCCATTCTCCATCAGCATCCCAATTCTGTCCTTGTGCTACCTCTGGGGGTAGCTGTATTCTTTGCATATAGCACGTTAATCCATCTTGTTCTCTACCTCCCTGTCCCTTCTCCAAGGCCCATAGGTTCAATCAGCTACTTGCCCTGCCTTTGGGGGAGTGGTGTCGATGTAGGCAACTGTACCTATAATTAGATGACAGCAAAACTAATTATAGAAAATTGTGGCCCCAGAATAGGAAAGCCCAATTAAATCAAAACTAGGGAATATGGATCCTCAAATGGCACAAAAGTGGTGGAAGGGACAGGTTGTGGGTGTAGATGGTTGGGAAAGTACAAACTTGTCCCATTTCCTTGGACCTCCACAAGCTAGAAGGAATAGGTAACATAAGATGGCAAGTAGCGGAAGCTGGGAAAAAAGTTCAAGGAAAATTTTGTTGTCTATCGTAATTTGCAGTCATAGATTTTTTTTTCATGGTACAAATCATAGTGCTATTTATGACAGGATGTCTCAAACTGTAGTGTATACGAGAATCACCTGAGGATCTTGTTAAAATACAGGTTCTGATTCTGTATGTCTAGGAAGGGGTCTAATATTCTGCATTCCATGGTATAGGTGGGGGTGACTGGAGAAGGCTTAAGGAGGAGGTGGGTCTTGAGCAGGCCACTGAATGATAGGATGAGGTTTGGCTAAATAGTGAAGCAAGCTAGGGGATGTCCTGTGGTGCAGGGGTAGGAGAGGCAGTCTGAAATAAAAGCACTGAGGATGGAGTAAGCATTTTATATGCCCAGAACAAGGAGAAGTCGAATTTTGCAGGACAAAAAGCTTATTTGAGGAAGATGGTGAAGCTAGGGTTGGGTAGATAGAGTGGAACCATTTCATGGTGGGCTTTGAATGCTGGCCTGAGGAATTTGGGCTTTATCCTGGCATAAACAGAATCAATGAAAGATTTCGAGCAGAGGAATAACATACTGAAAGCTGTACCTTCAAGTGAATTACTCTTACAGCACTACATAGGATGAATCAAATGGAAGAGAACCTTGGAGGAAGGTAAAATGTCAATTGCAGTAAGATAGATGTGAGGGGATGAAGCCATGTATCAGGCTGGCAGTAGAAGATGTGGGGGAAAAAAGTCATCAGACTGGGAAACAGTAAAACTCTGTGACTGACTGAAGGTCCCCCTCCTTCAAATTACTTCATCCAGAAAGACTAAGAGGCTGTGAGGCCAAGGTTTATCTGACCAGTGCATTTCTAAAGCTCTTGTTAAACTCCTGAAAATCAGACTGTGAAGTGAGCTGGTTGCTGTGAACTTGTGGGAGAACCAACTTTCTATGATATTGCCAGAGGGGCTGAAAGGTGATGTTCTAAACGGTATATAAAATTCTGAAACGATAGGACAAATGGATGCCAGTAATCCTTGTGAGATAGTAACTACTAATGAAACACAAGGTCATAGATAGACCTTGGAGAAGCTAGAAATGAAGCAAGCAATTTTGGTTGGATTTTGTTTACAAGGTGTGTGTAATTGGAGACCATACTGACAAGAGTTCAGCTATAAACACAGATTTCATCTAGAAGCCCTTTGAGGACAATGCCTTATATGCTGTGGGAATAAAGGGTTAAGATGAAGAAATAATTTTGGGCTCTGTCCTTATAGCATTTGTGAGCCCCAAGCCTGACTGGCCAGATGTTCCTCTGCCCTTTTCAATAACTGCATTGTATCCCCACAGCATAACAATCATTCAGGATTTGTTTCATTGTTCAGAAAAGTAAGTGACATGTGCCCCTATTCCTGGGCTGTGAATTGAACGCAGCACTGAAAAGCCCCTTCCTCTGTCTTAAGTTTTTCTAATCATTAGTTTGCAGTGGGGCCTGAAATGCCCACTGTGCAAGTCACTTTAAGGCACAGGACTCTGTGAAAAGGCAAATATGTTAAACCAGTAAAGATTACTTTTACTACCTCCTTATCATGGAGAGAGCCTCAAGTGAATAGGGATATAGGACAGGGAAGTTATAGTGAAGGGAAGCGAAAAGTTCTGGATGATGACACCATGTTGGGAGAAGTCTTCTCAATATGGATGTGAGTGGCACTAGGTACTTGTCCTGCCTCTTTTGCACAATTGTGGGAGAAACAATATGTATATATAAAAAATAATCCTTTTGGAAACTGAAATCCACAGAAACGTCCTGGGCTGAACAAGGACAGTCATTTTGATGTTTGCTAAATTAAATATATCCCTGGATCTCATAATGGAGGGTCACTACTGCCAGCCTCTGGTCTAGATGCATCCTCTTACAAAGAAACCTCTGTGTTGCCAACGACCCACTCTCAGACTCCTGTGTGAGCAGTGTAAGAATCAGATTTTTGTTCTTTTCTGCTGGCTTTTCTATCCTAAGTGGCGGAAAGCATTGGAAGCATTGTGGACTTCACATGAAACACTTTTGGAAGCCATTGACCAGATGTCTGTATTGTCTCCTCAGCTGCTTATAGCCATCCCTCCAAAGATGAGAGTTATCTTACAATTTTTTCTGTGAATCCTCAACTGTCTCTATGATGGCACTGTCCCAAGGGAGGGGAAAGGGGAGGGGAGCAGGAGACAGCAGAAGAGTGGGACTTTCTCTCTTTTCTCCCCCACCTTGTGATTTACAAGGAGGAGTTGATTTGACTTTCAATCAGCCTCTTTGTGTCATTTTCCTTTCATCTGAGGGCTTACTCCTCACCTTGGTCTCTGCTCAGTTGATCTGAAAAGAAGCTTTCTCACGTTCCTTTTTTTGGACATATTGTGCAGATTTCCTATTTAAATGGATGCTTTGTTCTCGGGGTTAGGGGAGAGAAGGTAGGATTATTTAAAAATCTTGCCAGGAGTCCTTGAGGAAGCAGGCTGGAGTCCTGTTTGCAGAAGTCAATAGGCTTGTTGTAAGCAGGCATTGTGTGTTCTAGCATAGGCGGCTGAAACAGATCAATTTCAATTTACTTGTCCAGCAAAAGGAGCCATTATTTAGAACTGAATGGCCTGAGCTCCCATAATATATTGTGAAAACTTATTGTAGTTTTTACTGAAAACTAGCTTATGATGAAATTATTTGTTTAGAAGCAAAGTGTGGATGTTTATAGAATATAAATTCTGGAGTTATTGATTAGAGGCAGCTGAAGAATGAGTCACATTTCTTTTCTAAATGTGGTGGTTGGATGATATTGATATGACGGACATTGATATCACAGTACGTTGCTGGCTGGAAACCTGGCAGGATCTTTATTTTGACAATAAGCACAATTAACACGAGGGGAGGGTGTTTACTAGTTAGGGAGATACCATAGTAAAGGCTGAAGTTCATTCACCTTTAAATAGCAAGTTGGCTCATAAATTCGGTTCCCTTATGAGAATGTCTGTCACAGGCTCTATATTTTACGTTAGCTATAGAGCTTGGTATATTACCAGTAAACTGTTGAAACTACCTGTAGGAGTAATATTTAAGGCTCGATTCACTGAAGTTCTACGTTTCCCTTTTTGCACAGTTTACATTAAAAAAACACAACAACCAAGATATTTGAGCTTGAAACATGATTTATGTCTCTCCCCCCAGTTAACTGATCACATATTTTTCTATTTTTCAGGACTTTCTGTGCATCTTGTGTAACTTCCTATTACTGCTCTTCTGGAAAATGACTACAGTCTATGTATTGAGATTTTCCAATGCCATTTCATTCCTTTGCCATTGCCATTTCCATTCCTCTGCCATCACTGTGGTCTACTAGAACTTCAGATTCTGTTCAGTTGATGTAGTTGGATAGAACACTGGGTTGAAGAATAATAACTGCTGATGACTTATCATCATTACCTCAGCTCCTAGTAATCTTGTACCATTTAGTTGCCTTTTTATCTCTCCTATTTTCTTTTATTTTGTGGTTATTTTGTTTCTGGTAGTCTTTGTTTCCCTTCAGCTCTAGTAGTGTTCCTTGAGGGCTGAGGCTGTGTTAATTGTTTTGTTATCCCCCACAGGTATTAACATTTGTTGAATTAATGATTGCATTGGCTTACACAAATATTGTAATATCTTGCATTAGTATTGCAAGTGTTAAAGTTGCCACTAAAATACATTCCATGTGCACATAATAATAATAGTGGGCATTAATTAAATCTTTACTGTGTAGCATTCTAGAAACTTTGCATATGTTATTTAATCCTTCCAATGATACCATGATATAATGTTATTTGTATTACCATTTTATAAATGAAGAAACTGAGGCTCAGAGATGTTAAGTCATTTGCCCACCATTACCAGCTAATAAGTGGCAGAACTGGGAACTCAGGTCTGCATAACAGCTTTTTGTGAATTTCTCATATATATATATATATATATATATATATATATATATTTTTTTTTTTTTTTTTTTTTTTTTTTTTTTTTGAGACGGAGTCTTGCTTTGTTGCCCAGGCTGGAGTGCAATGGTGCGATCTCAGCTCACTGCAACCTCCGCCTGCCCAGTTCAAGTGATTCTCCTGCCTCAGCCTCCCAAGTAGCTGGGATTATGGGCACACACCACCATGCCTGGCTAATTTTTGTATTTTTAGTAGAGATGGGATTTCACCATGTTGACCAGGCTGCTCTTGAACTTCTGACTTCAGGCAATCCACCCGCCTTGGCCTTCCAAAGTGAAGGGATTACAGGCTTGAGACATTGCACCCAGCCTCCAAAAAATATATTAAGACAACCTCCATACCCACTTATTGTGCCACCTTCTCCCCTCACTCTGCATAGGAAAAATCTTTCAACTTCTATCGTGGTGAGCACACATTTTACGGGATCTATGATCTATTCTGTGGGGCTAAGTAATGATTATTACAATGATGCAATAAGCCAAAGGATGAAGATAGGCTTCAAATAAGTATGGACTATATAGATCTATTTATTTACTTCTTTGGAACAATCAAGCTCCAAAATATTATATATTATTGAGTTCTGAGAGTGTCAGTTTAGAGGTTATCAGAAATCTTCTACAAATGATGAATAAATTGGCCAAAAAAGTTGCATTTTCCAAACTGAAAAATCTATCTCCAAGAGTCTGCAATTTTGAAATGATTAGGGATAGGTGACCTGGCAGAAATGCTCCTGCCAAGCAGGCTGTACAATTTGTATCATTTGCTTCTAGAAACAATCACCTCTTGAATTGTATTAAATAGTGTGTGTTTTTTAACAGCTGTATTGAGTTGTAATTCACATACCATATTATCCATTTAATGAATACAATTCAATGTTTTCAGTATATTCACAGGGTTTTGCAACTATCAGCACAATCTACTTTTAGAATATTTTTATCCTCCCACAAAGAAACCCTGTGCCCTTTCAGCATCTCTCTCTATTTCCCTATAGACCCTGCTCCCCAGCTCAATGCAATCATGAATCTACCTTTTGTCTCTATAAATTTGCTTACTCTGAACATTTCATATTAAAAGAATCATTCAGTATGTGGTCATCCGTCATTAGTTTCTATCACTTACCATGCTTTCAGTTTCCTCTGTTTTACAGTATGTTCCATACTTTGTTCTTTTTTATCGCTGAATAACATTCCCATTCTGTGGATGGATTGTCACTTAACTTTCTGGATGATGTCTTTTGAAGCACAAAAATTTAAATTTTTATAAAGTCAAAGTTTTTGTTTATTATGATTTTGCTGTCGTAGCTAACATTTCATTGCCAAATTTAAGGTAATGAACTTTTATCCCTGTGTTTTCCCTGAGAGTTTCATGGGGCTTGCTCTTACAGTTCAGTCATAGATCAAGTTTGACTTAATTTTTGTATATGGTATAAAGTAGAGGTCTAATTTCATTTTTTTTGCATGTGGATATCCAGCTATTCCAGCATTATTATTGAAGAGACTACCTTTTCCCCATTTATTGTCTTGGTAACCTTGAATAAAGTTAACCACAAATGTAAGGGTTTATTTCTGGACTTTCAATTCTATTCCATTGATTTGTATGTTTATCTTTATGTCAGTACCATGCTGTTTTGATTACTGTAGCTTTGTAGTAAAATTTGAAATTAGGAACTCTGAGTCCTGAAACTTTTTCTTTGTCCAGATTTCTTTTTTTTTTCTTCTATTTTTGACCCCTTGCATTTCAAAATGAATGTTAGGAAAATTATGTCCATTTCTGCAAAAAGAGCAAAGTGGTCCTTTGATATATATTGCATTAATCTGTAGATTCAATAACAATATTAAGCCTTCTGATCCATGAACATGATGCTATTATTTATGATGGCATTTTTTTAAAGTTTCTACACACAAGCCAGGCATGGTGGCTCACACCTGTAATCCTAGCACTTTGCAAGGCTGAGGTGGGAAGATCACTTGAGCCCAGGAGTTTGAGACCAGCCTGGGCAACATGATGAGACCCTATCTCTACAATTTTCTTTTTTTTAAATTAGCTGGGCATGGTGATGTGTATCTGTAGTCCCAGCTACTTGGAAGGGCTGTGGTGGGAGAATCACTTGAGCTCAGGAGATCAAGAGTGCAGTGAGCTGTGATCTTCCCCATGCCCTCCAGCTTAGGCAGCAGAGTGAGACCCTGTCTCAAAAAAAAAAAAAATTCTACACACAGCATTGATTTGTGATGCTATTGTAATTGGAAATGTATTCTTTTTAAAGTATTTAAATGGACAGATAAAATTATATGTATTGTGTACATCATGATATTTTGAAGTATACACACATACATTGTGGAATGACTAAATCCAGCTAATTAACAAATGCATTACTTCACATAGTTATTATTTTTGTGGTGAGAACACTTTATACCCACTCTCGTAGCATTTTTAATAATACAACATATTGTTATTTATTGTAGTCACCATATTGTATAGTAGATGTCTTGAACTTATTCTTCCTATCTAGCTGAAATTTTCTATATTGTGTCCAACAACTTCATTCCCCTCCCTTCACCTATACACACAACCACTTCAGCCCCTAGTATCCATCTCTCTGCTTCTAGGAGATGGACTCTCTTTTAGATTCCACATATAATAAGATAATGTGATATTTGTCTTTCTGTTCCTGGTTTATTTTACTTAACATAGTGTGCTCCAGGTTTCTCTGTGTTGTTGCAAATGACAAGATCTTCTCCATTTTAGGACAGTAATATTCCATTGTGCATATAAGCCACATTTTCTGCATCCATTCATTCATTGATAAAATAGATATGTTTGTGGGAGAACGAAGGGTCCAGGGCTTCCTATCCCATCATCTTGCTAATGATATCCTAAGGCAATTTGGATATAATAATAACATTTATTTTAATTATAATTAAGGATGACCTTTGGGGATATGCATTGTGATACGATACAACAGAGTTTTTGTGGGACTTTATAGGTGAAAAGGGTATTCTTCTCTTTCTTTCCTGGTTACCTGAGGTCACATGTGTCATTTAGGGCCTTTTTGGTTATTTGGCCAAGGTTATCGAGCCCTAATGGTTATTAAATATTTGTATGTATTTGAGAACACATCAGAAATTGGGGACCCAGTCCCTGCATTTGAGGGCGGAGTAATACGGAAAGAAGATTCATTTCAGATATTTTATTCACTATAATTTATTATCCCTGTCTCTCAAATGACAATATTGAGATCAAGGGAAGTAAAGCGACTTCTGCAAGGTTGTGTAAAAGTTTATTGAGAAAGATAAAGCTAAAACACAAGTCTCTTATGTGGATAGTCATATAGCCACACTTAACTGAAGGGAGATTAGGAAACAGTCTCTCTGTGTGCTCAGACAAAAAGTGGAGAACAGATTTTGGTGGGCAGCTAGTAACATCTTACATACTCTGATAGTTCATGTTAGAAAAACAAGATGGAAGACATATGGAGGCAGTAGATAAAGGAAGAAGAAAAGAGGACTTGATGAAGTAGTCCAGTGTTCTCATAGTTTTTGTGAATGTATGTATACAATAATAGTGTTATTCATTCAGGCACTGGGTTAGTGCCTTTTTGAATTATCATATTTAATGCTTACAACTTTGTGAGATAGTTACCATTATCACCACCATAAACATGAGGAAAGTAAGGCCCAAAGAGGTAGGCTGCTTCTTCATATTTACACAGTTAGTATAAAATAATAAAGGATGATTATGAAGCCAAACCTGTCCAACTCCAATCATTCGGTGGTATTGTATTTTTCTGGATTTGGGTTATAATGTAGGAATGTATTATTTCTGTTTGGGAAGATTAGAGAAAATTTTATAGAGGAGGTTAGGATTTGAGCTGAGCCTTGAAGAATGAATGGGGTTGATTTTTAAATACTGTAGAGGAGCAGGGAATTCCAAGAAGAGGCCTCATGAGCAAAAAATTGGAAGCGAAAGTATGTTTGAGAGATAAGGGGTACAGTGAAGAAGTTTCACAGGAGAAAAATGAAGGTGAGCCTGGGAAAGAGTGAGAAGATTTAAATGTTAGACTAAGGACTATGGACTTGATCTTATAGATAGTGGAGATGAATGAAGTACGTTGAGCAGATGAGTGTCAACATCATGTTAGTTTTACATACACGTAAAAGGCTAGGTGTAATTTAAGGGATGTTGGAAAGCCCTTGTGGCCCTATTTCCTCACCACTTATAACTTTCTTATTCAAGTATCATATTATTGAAATTCCACTATTAGGGATTTCTTTCTTAGGGTTAGACTGTCTGCTCTCTTTTAAAATGGAAACAGCTCTGCAAAGAGTAGCATGTTGTCATTAAGATTTCAATATGAAGGTCTTCATTAGTTCTTTTCATTCCCTCAGAGCAGAGGTTCTCCCAAGAGTATAGAGTGCCTGAGTGAGAAGGGGAAAAGGTGGTACTCTGAAAGAAGAAAGAAGAGGGAGATTCTTGCCAAGAAGCCTCTGCCTGCTTCTGGCTTTGAGTTTGAGCCAGCGCCCAACTCCAAACATTTGAATTACTAACCAATTAGATGCCTGCACCTTCTATTGAAGAGGGTGTAGACTAAGAGATGTATTTTCTTTCTGCGCAAAGGTTTCACTTGAAAATAAATCACTATCCATTGTAAGACTCCAAATCCATACATTGGCCTAGTCTAATTCTCTCTCTAAATCAGGTCTTAATGTATTGGCTATGAAATAGTCATAGAAATAAGGATCATGTGTTGGTGTGAGTATATACATGCATATATATGTAATCATTATTTCTGGGCCATATTTGTATGGCCATATGTGTGTATCCTTTTGTGTTATAAAGGTCTAATTATTTAGCTTTCAGTTTTACTACTAAGTTAGTAGAGAGCTTCTCTTGATTATCTTTTGAGAGGAAAAAGCCCCTCTGCTGAGAGAGGTCTGTTTTAGCTTAGAGAACTTACGGCAGTAGGCAGAAAGGAAAAGAGTGACTGGGCATGGAATTGTGAGAGTTAATGTGAGGTGTGTGGAAGGAATGTCCTCAGATGCCTCAATCACAAGTGGGTAGACTACACTGGGAGAGAAGGGGAGGTAGAGTAATAAAGGACAATCAGGCAGAGGATTGAACTCTGACACATATCTTCAGGACTCCAGGACTCTAGTACTGGGAAATGGGGATTTTACAGATCACGGACAGTGCCAGCCCCTAAAATCTCTGCATGGTTCCACATGAAAGCCACTTTCTGTGACAGAACTTTTGAGTGTATCTCTTGAGTAGTAAACTTTAGTAGCAGTCTGAGTTGATTTTTTTCTCAAATAAAATGTTGTTCTCTGTGTGTGTGTGTGAGAGAGAGAGAGATAGATAGATAGATAGAGAGAGAGAAAGAGAGAGAGAGAGAGAGAATGAGATCCTGAAAACATGTGTGTGGTCAGGGAGAGCTGCAGGGCCAGGTTTGCTTTGCTAAAACAAGTTCCCAAATGATAACTGTCACTGAACGTGTTAGCAACAGGATTGAGAGAATGATACCAAAGTTATGTGTACTCAAAAGCCTGTTCTACAGGCGTGGTCTGGGCAAATGTTACCTGGCTCTATAACAACTTCAGTTGGATTGACACTCCCCCTTTCTTGTCACCCTGACAAGTCAGAGATTATCATTGCTGAAGGAAGGGTAGCTGTTTCACAGGCTGGGTGCAGTAGATGAAGTGAGCTGTAGTGGGGTGTATTAGTACATTTTCATGCTGCTGATAAAGACATACCCAAGACTGGGAAATTTACAAAAGAAAGAGGTTTAATTGGACTTACAATTTCATGTGGCTAGGGAAGCCTCCCAATCGTGGTGGAAGGCAAGGAGGAGCAAGTCACATCTTACACGGATGGCAGCAGGCAAAGAGAGAGCTTGTGCAGGGAACTCCCATTTTTAAAACCATCAGATCTCATGAGACTTATTCACTGTCACTAGAACAGCATGAGAAAGACCTACCCCCATGATTCAATTACCTCCCACCAGGTTCCTCCCACAACACGTGGGAATTGAAGATGAGATTTGGGTGGGGACACGGCCAAACCATATCATGTAGGAAGAAGAGATAGAAAGATAGCTGAGAATATATCCATAAAATGCTGGAAGAAGGGAAGCTTAGGAATCATGTGGCTTTTCTTTACCTAATCTTACCAAATGACCTGACAGGCTTTTTTTTAAGCTTCAGGCTAACTAGTCTCAACTTGAGTTCACATCGTCCCAGGCTGGGAATTCTTTCTCAAGTCTTAGGTCCCTGATTCCTAATTATGACTTTTCTGTACCATATAGAGGTCTCTAGAACAGCTTGGGACCTAAAAATAGTAACATAGTTACTGGAAAACATATACCCTCATGGAACGTGGGAAGTGAGGAAGGAAGTGACAATGAAATATAAGTCTTTTGGGGAATTGTTTGCTGGAAACAGAATGTCATGGATTGCATTCATTCAACATGCTTTTATTATAGTGTGTCCAAATGTATTCTTTATACTGGGTTTGTGGGGTGTCCTTTATCTCCCAATCCATTCTTCACACAGCTGCCAGAATGCTCTAGAACATTAATCATATTATAGCACATCCTACATAGAACCAGTCTTCCTAATATGGCATTTAAAGTCTTTCTTGGTCTTGCCCCTGCCTATTTATCCAACCTCTTTTTCAACATGTTATGTCTCTTATGCTGCTGGTAGATCTTCACCCATACTATTCTATTTCACGTGTACGTGTCTGTCTTTATTCATAATGTCCACTCTGCTCAGGATACCCTTCCCAACTAACTCCCTTTTTTCAAGTTTCAGCTCAGGTTCTATCTCCTTCAATAATATTCTCTTAACTCCCAGGTCCCTCCTCTCTGCTCCAATAGCACCATAAATTTTCCTCTTTAAAAAACACTTAACCATATAATATTCAAATGATTTCATTATCATTTCAGGAGAAGTTAGTAAATGCTGACTGGGCCTAATGTTGATGAATAACTTGGTACATTTTGGAGGGGCCCTAGGAAGCTAAAAAACTTAGATTGATTATTTTATTAACCATTTACCACTGTATACCAAAAGAACAACTGTAGTGATTCTTAATCTAAATGTTGGGACTAAAGCAGCAGTGGCTAGCTAGAGTTTGCTAATTCAGAATTAGTATCTGTGAATTTGAAAGTCCCTGTGCAGAGGGTGGGGGAAGAAAAGATGTTTCTGCTTTTTTTTGTTGTTGTTGTTAGATATGCTAGACCCAATTCCTTCATGTGACCTGAGAAGATGGCATGGAATGTTTGCACAAGTACCAAATGGCCGATTTGTTCACTGCTGTTAAATTGCATGCCTTTTAAAGGCCATTTATTTGCTTTGCCTTTCTTGCCACATAGGTTTGTAACATTAGATCTAAGAGGAAAAAGGTCTGTTTGCCTTAGATTTTGGCTGTGTCCCAGGGAGGCAAAGTTTTACGCAGCCTTTCAACCAGCAGCATGAAGGTTTATTAGAAGTAAAAAAAAAATGCACTTGCTATTCTTTCAGGGCAGTTAATGGAGTTACTTCATATAAAATCTCAACAATATTTTCTGTTTCCCAGAAAAAATTATAATAAGTATGCAAGCATGATAGATATACCGTTAATAGTTTATACTAACACACAACCCATGTTCAATTCACTTCAGACGTTTAGTGTTTACTGTGTTCTAGCTATATGTTAGGAATTCAGGAAAGCCTGAATTCCTGGAAATGTGAGACAAAGTCTCCATTACCAGAAAATCTTCACAGTATGATAAATGCAATAAAAAGTGAAAAGATATAAGCTACAGAATGAGCACAGATGAAGCATGGGTGAACTTTATTTAGGAGATCAGGGAATACTTCTCTGAAGAGGGAACTTCTGGCTGTTCTTCATGAATGAATGAGTATTCACCAGATAGACATAAGGCAGAAGGAGGGAGAGGTAATCTATGTGGCAGGAACAGCATATACAAAGGCAAGGAGAAGCAGCAAGGCTTGTTCCAGGAACTATGCATGATTCAGAACTGCTAAAGCATGAAATGTTAAGGCTTGGGTTGTGCAGGCAGGAGCCCAACTATGAAGTACCTCATACACTTTATTTTGTACGTGGTAAGGAGCCAGTGATGGGATTTAAGTAAGAAAGTTATGTAAACTGATTTACATTAATTTACTCATTCAGGGTGTCAGTTAATGAGAATTGATTGAGCCACTACTATGTGCCAGGCCCTCTGTCAGGCACTGTGGGTATGGTCTTTCTCTTGATGGAGTTTAAGGTCAAGTGGGGGAAAACAGATATGGTAAAAACAAATAGAAAAATGATGAGTGCACTGAAGAAGAGGAACAGAATGTAAAGGGACTAATCTACTTTAGAGGTGTGGGGATGGGGAAGAAGTAACAAAATGTAAGTAGACATTAGCTAAGCAAATGGGGAAGGAGAGAACATCCCAAAGACTGAGGGAGGGAGATACACAAAATGCCTGAGGGAAAAACTAACAAGCTGTTTCAGGGTAAATGTAAGAACACCAGGGTGGCTGAACTATGAAAGGCCATAGGAAAAGAGTAGCAGATGAGGATAGGTTGGTTGGTTAGTCTTTGATTGTTTTGATTTTATTATTATTATTATTATTATTTGAGATGGAGTTTCGCTCTTGATGCTCAGGCTGGAGTGCAATGGCACGACCTTGGCTCACTGTAACCTCCGCCTCCCGGATTCAAGCGATTCTCCTGCCTCAGCCTCCAGAGTAGCTGGGATTACAGGCATGTGCCACCACGCCTGGCTAATTTTGTATTTTTAGTAGAGACGGGGTTTCTCCATGTTGGTCAGGCTGGTCTCAAACTCCCAACCTCAGGTGATCTGCCCGCCTCAGCCTCCCAAAGTGCTGGGATTATAGGCGTGAGCCACCACGCGCATCCTGTTTTGATTTCACTAGATTGAAGAATGTTTCTAGCAGCAGAATAGGGAGTGCATTTTGGAAGTGAAAAGTGGAAGTGCGAAGAAGGAGTATTGCAGCAATCCAAGGGAGACTTGACGAGGTCCTGATTAAGGGCAATGGCAGTGGGAATGCTGAAGAGAGAATGGAAGGATAAGCTGTTTAGGTGGTAATATCAATATGACTTAATAACTGATTAGATCTGAGGGTTAACAAAGAGGGAGGATTGGAGAATAACTTGGTTTTCTGGCTTAGTAAGTGAGAAAATGTGGGCCACCAACCAAAATAAGAAATATACACAGCATCCCTGGTGTCTGTCTGTACCTGCTGTGATTCTGAGGGCTGCCCGATTTGCAAATTATTTATTTTTCTTGCTCAATTAAACTCTGTGAAATTTAAAAAAAAAAAAAAAGAAAGAAATATAATAGGTTATTTCAGCTCTGGTATGGATTCCAGTTGCTGATTGTTTACAATGGACTTTGAACTTCTGGCCTCATTCTACTGGTCAGTACTGGTGCCCTCTATCAAAAAAAAATGTATTTTTATTAAATTAAAATGGCACATGAGTATAGTAAAACAATTCAAACAGTATAGAAATGCATAAAAGAAAACTAAAAATTTCCCCCTTCATCCACCCTAGTCAATTTCCCCATAGGTAAACTCTTAGTAATTTCTTCTAGAAAAATATTGTTTGCACTTATCAGCGTATATATGTAGTCTTTGTAAATTTACATACACAGAATCTTACAAACTGTTTTGCACCTTGCTTTTTAAATTTTAACATATTGTGGAAATCATTCTATATCAGGACACACCTCATTCTTTTTAACGACTACATAATACAATGTTCCATTATGGATGTAGCCTACTTGAATTAACCATTCTCTCTATTGAGGGATTTAGGTAGTTTTCAGTTTTTCTCTGTTATTCATGCATTAAATAGATATTTGTTGAGGGACTACTCTGTGCCAGAGGTAATCCTTGCCTCTGTGGAGTAAACAGTCTGGTGGGGAAGATAGTCATTAATTAAATTACAGAAATGTTGAATTGCAACTGTGACACATGCTCCAAAGATGCTCTAAGAACCTGTAATAAAGTATTTGACTTAGTCAGGGAGGCCCTAAAGGGCTCTCCTGAGGAATTCATGCTTGAGCTGACTATTGAAAGATGAGTAGGAGATAACAAAGAGGAGAAAAGAGCATTCTAGGCAGCATACAAAGAATAGATGCACTGGTCATTAGAGAAATGCAAATCAAAACCACAATGAGATAATATCTCACACCAGTTAGAATGGCAATCATTAAAAAGTCAGGAAAGAATAGATGCTAGAGAGGATGTGGAGAAATAGGAATGCTTTTACACTGTTGGTGGGAGTGTAAATTAGTTCAACCATTGTGGAAGACACTGTGGCAATTCCTCAAGGATTTAGAACCAGAAATACCATTTGGCCCAGCCATCCCATTACTGATTATATACCCAAAGGATTATAACTCATTCTACTATAAAGACACATGCACACGTATGTTTATTGCAGCACTATTCACAATAGCAAAGACTTGGAACCAGCCCAAATGCCCATCAATGATAGACTGGATAAAGAAAATGTGGCACATATACACCATGGAATACTATGCAGCCATAAAAAAGGATGAGTTCATGTCCCTTGCAGGGACATGGATGAAGCTGGAAACCATCATTCTCAGCAAACTAACACAGGAACAGAAAACCAAACATCGCATATTCTCATTCATAAGTTGGAGCTGAACAATGAGAACACATGGACACAGGGAGGGGAACATCACACACTGAGGCCTGACGGAGTGTGGGGGGCTAGGGGAGGGATAGTATTAGGAGAAATACCTAATGTAGATCACAAGTTGATGGGTGCAGCAAACCACCATGGCACATGTATACCTATGTAACAAACCTGCACGTTCTGCACATGTATCCCAGAACTTAAAGTATAATAAAAAAAAGAATAGTTGCATTTTAAACTTCAGTATAAAATAGGAAATCCTTATTAACCAAATACATATCTGAGTCCCTAGAGTTAGTAAAAAGTTAAAAATAAAGATTTTTATGGAGGAGCAAAAGGCATTAAATGATATGGTTTGGCTCTGCGTCCCCACCCAAATCTCATCTAAAATTATAGTCCCTATGTGTCAAGGGAGGGACCTAGTGGGAGGTGATTGGATCACAGGGTCTGATTCCCCCATGCTGTTCTTATGATATTGAGTTCTCATGAGATCTGATGGTTTAAAAGTATGTGGTAGTTTCCCCTTCTCTCTCTCTCTCCTGCCACCATGTGAAGAAGGTCCTTGCTACCCCTTTAACTTCTGTCATGAAGTTAAAAGTTTCTCTGAGGACATGTAAGTTTCCTGAGGACTCTCCAGCCATGCAGAACTGAGTAAATTAAATCTTTTTTCTTCATAAATTACCCAGTCTTAGGTAGTTCTTTATAACGGTGTGAAAATGGACTAATACACTAAAGCATAACAATATTTTTTAGTTAATTGGCCATTTAGGACATTTTTTTCCCTACTCAGCCATCTCTACTTAACACTGGAGTCTATCCTTGCTCAACACATAAATGTCTTTGTCAATCTCTACAATAGAAAGAGAATGTAAATCAATGGCAAAGTGAAATTTTAAATATTGTAAAAGACACAGACTTAATGAGGTTGATGAAAGTGAGGGAGATTTGCTTGAATTCCACAAAGCCATTGACAGGTGAGACTTGGCAGAGTTATCTTTTGAGGGACAGAACAAACCCATGCATATAGTGACAAGATGGCTAGGATGAAAGAGAATGATTGGAATATCAGGAATTATGAGAGGTCCTTGGGAAAACTGATGAAGCCCATTGATATTTTGTAAAACTTACTCTTTATGATCCTGCTATGAAATAATGAGAACGATGCCTTTTTGCACTATTATACAATTTTGTCAGAAAAGGCATACCAAAAAAACCCCACAACCAATATTTGATTTATGTAATGCTCAAAGAATGTGCTTGTAGTTGCATTAAACCTTTTTAAAAATTATAAGATAAGACACCTTTTTGGAGGTTTAAATTTAAAAAAAAAAATTTCAATCAAACATTCAAAAAATTAGTGATGATATTGTGGTTCCTATTTTAAGTAGACTTCCTTTAAGTGACCCCTTTTCCAGTAGTGGTTATTTCTGGATACATGGACTGCCTCTATTGCCCAATTATCTTCCCCAGAGGTGGCATCAATTTGCATTTCCACCAACAGTGTATGAGAGTGCCTGTTACTCATCTTGGTGAGCTTTTGAATTATTGACGATCAGGTGGGTGAATAAAACATCTTCATTGCTGTTTTTATTTGCATTTCATTAATCATGAATAAGGTCAAACATCTTTTCATGTGTTTAATGGCCATTTGTATTTCTTTTTCTGATAACTGCCTGTTGCTATTCTTTGACTGTCTTTTGTGGTGGTGGTGGGGGGGTTGTTCATCCTTTTGTCATTGATTTGTACAAGCTTATTGTAAACAATAAACAAAGTCATTTATCATATATGCTGCAAACACTTTGTCAATGTGTCTTTTGTCATTGTTTCTGACATTTTCAGAATTTGTAGTAAGCACAGTTTACATTTGGATTCTGACATTTGTATTTTGCTTAGGAATTGGTTTCAAATCAAGTGTATAAATTAATCCCCTTATGTTTTCATCTAGCATCTTTTTTACTATTAAAACCTTTTGTCCATTGAGGATTTATTTTGGTATAATAAATGAGGAATGAATTCAGCTTTTCTGTGAAACAGTCACAAGTGCAAACATCATCAAGTGAATCATCCATATTTTCTTTGCTGATATGAAATGCTACCTTTGTCATATATTAAATTTCCATATGTATAGCAGTCTAATTCTGGACTCTATTGTGTTCTGTTGGTCCACTTATTTCTTCTCTATTATCAAACTCTTTTAGTCTTTGCAGGTTCACGGTGTTCTTAATTCTGCTCCTTTATGCTCCTCTTTCAGAATTTTTCTGGCTATTCTTGCTTATTTTCTGTCTACCTCGTCTGTTACAGATGACAGAAATGTGTTAAGATCAACTCCTACTACTGTGTTTTTGAAGATTTCTCATTGCATTTTATGCAGTTTATGTGCTATATATTCTGATTCTGTTATTTGGTGCATGAATATTTATGGCAGTTATATCCTCATTGTGGATGGTGTCCTTTATCAAAGCCCCCTTCCCCCCTTGAATTCAATCTTCTCTGATATTGATATCATGACCACTGGTTTCTTCTTTCATCATTTTTATGATATATAATATGTTTTATAGTTCAGTAATGCTGTTTTGATTCACAGCTTTTTTTTTTTCTTTTTACCTCTGTAATCTCCCTTTTCATCTTATTCTTCTCATTCCATTGTTTTATCATTTGTCTTTGATGTCTTGTCTCAATGACTCCATATTCTCTTGAAATTTTTCTTTTCCTTACCAAGGAATGTTATTTTCAAGTGTGGATTCAGTATCTGTATTCCCATTTCTTCCTACTCTCCCTTGCTTTCTCCCACTCTCCTGCTCATTCCTGTAGTATTTTTGCAAAGCTGTCATTCTATAATCTTTTTGCAAATCTGTCATTCTATATCTTTTTATTGTACTCATGTTTAAATTAAAGAATTCTCTGAGAAATTCTAAACATAGTGGGATAAATTTCTCTTCACTCCCTTGGCATTTTGTACCTCCTTAAGAGCCTCAGTTTGAATGCTAGGCATTGGGTGTTCTAGCCACATTCTGCTGCCCAAGGGTCGTCACAATCTGTGGATTTCTGATTTCCTCTCTGTAATTTCCTTAAAATGCCTGTAACAAGATTCATCCCACTTGGTTCAATGATTATCCTTACTAGGATCCTTATTATGATCACAATCAGTTTGAGGAAACTTTAAAAAAATACCAAGGCTTGGACTTCACCCTCTAAAAGATTCTAATTCATGTGATCTGGCTTGAGGCTCAGGAATTGGCATGTTTCAGCAGCTCCCCATGTAGTAACTCTAATACAAAGTTAGGACTGGGAACCACTGACCCAAATAGTGACACCACCTATTGCACATAGAGTATCTTAGGCTTCAAGTTGTTTAAAATGAAGTCCTCAAACCTTTCTTTCCAACAAATACAATTAATGTCAGAAGTCAACTTTTCCCATTTTATCCACCCATTCTAGGGAGTAGAGAAAAAAACCACTATAAAACCTTTGGGTTTTTGCCACAGTACTGTTATCCTGCATGCTTGAAGGGAGAATTCAGCAGCACATGGCCATGAGCTTCTTGTTTCTGAGCCCTTTACTTCTTCAAATAATTTTATCTTATTTAATTCCTTGTTTGTTTATTATCTTGTCTACTCTCAGTTATTGCTAAAGAAAATTATCTATGGATGATTCTAATTGTTATGTCTTCTTACAGCAGGATCTGCCCAAATCTGCAAAAACCAAAATGAAGGTTAACTGACTTCTGGTCTTTGCTGAGATATTGAGGTTCATAGCGAGTGGCTTCTCTTCTTGTGAGAGATTTTCCAAATCTTTTCCTTTCAATCTAGTTTCAGGACTTTAAAAAATCGACTTACATTATTTTCACTGTACTAATTCATAGCAGATAGGGGCTTGATGAGAGCTATATCAATGAAAACTCTGTTTCTCATTTCCTTTACTGCAACTTTTCAAAGACTGTGGTGTATGAGCCTTTGCATGTTTGCTGCTTTATTTTCATATTTTATATTTATTATTATTCTTTTTGTTAAATTTTGGGAGTGTATTTTGTTTGAACTAGCTTCACTACACCCTCTTACCCTTAGAGCTCATCCGTGCCGTCTTTATTTATCAGCTTCATTTGTATTCATAAAGTGCTGTAATTCTTGGTTCTGTGTCTTCCCCAATCCCCCCTGGTCTAGGGTGTCCAAAAGCCTATATTTTCTAAACTGTGATGTGGTTTAGAGTATTTACTCCGATACTAGGATGGCCTTGTTTTTGAGAATTAGCCACAAGCAATTAACAGTATAGGCCGGGTATAGTGGCTCATGCCTGTAATCCCAGCACTTTGGGAGGCTGAGGTGAGTGGATCACCTGAGGTCAGGAGTTCTAGACCAACCTGGCCAACACGGTGAAACCCTGACTCTACTAAAAATACAAAAACTAGCCGGACATGGTGGCGCACGCCTGTAGTCCCAGCTACTTGGGAGGCTGAGGCAGGAGAATTGCTGGAACCTGGGAGGCGGAGGTTACAGTGAGCGTAGATTGCACCACTGCACTCCAGCCTGGGCAATGGAGCAAAACTCTGTCTAAACAAAAAGAAAAAGAAAAATAAATTAACAGTATAGGCAGTTCAATTTGTTATTCTGTTGCAAAACATAGAAATAGTCTATTGTCATATTTTCTACCAGGATGTAAGACACAAAAATACTTCAGGCAACTTTTTAGAATAAAATAAACCTCAAAGGTATGACTTGGGAAAATATGGTAATTCAACTGACATTTCAGAAAAGTTTAGTTCAGATCTGCCCACAAAGGAGTTAGGAAAGGCTACCTCTATCCCTTAAAAGAATTTGCAGATATGTATTCTTCTCTGGATGATATTGAGCAGTGATGTTAATTTGGCCTCAAGGTTAATGTTTCTTGGTATAAATGACCAAAAGAAAGTTGCATCAGATGTTTTGTCTGCTTATTCCTTCAACGAATGTTGATTAGGTGCCTTCTATATGCTAGGCTCTGTTCTAGATACTAGAAATATAGCATCCATATCAAAGAAAAACATCCCCTGCTCTTCTAGAGCTTATATTTTGGTAAGGGAGATAACAAAAACAGGCAAAAGAAAGACCATATTTTTATCAGGTACTGGGGACAAATAAGGATGATTAAAGGGATAGAGTGATGAAGTGGTATTGGGGGCTACCTTAGGTAAAATGGTCCGGATAGTCTCTCTGCTTAAGTAACATTTAAGCAGAGCTTGTTTCGATGTCTGTGGTGGTATGTGAGTGGGAGTGAAAAAATAGTCACATAAGATGCACTATGAAGAAGGTAATCTCCAGTTGTATAATTTTTGTGAGCTACTGAATGCTATATTTTTAGCTCAGAGATTCTAAATGAAGATTAATATAGTAAAGGCTCTTGGAAGTTCCACAGAAAAGAAACTAGTTAACTTTGTATACCCTAGTGTTTTTCAAATATATTCAATGACATTTGTGTGTAATTCATACCCCAGGGAAGGAGGTGTAACTTTTAAGAAATTCTGGAAAAATGTGATAGGATAGCCACAATGTCTCAAATGCAGAGAAGTCCCTCTTTAACTGAAACCCAATTATTTAGAACCCACAAGTATGGAAATGTCTGCGCTGAATCTTCCCCTTTCCACCACCCTGTCCCCAACCCACTTTGAGGAAAAAGAGGTAGATGTTAATAAAATAGGCTGAGATAGAGGATATAAAACATCAGAATTTTAAGAATTAAAATAAATCCCACAACTACATTTTCATGGAATTCACTGGGCTAGAATACATTTAGCCCAGTGTCTTATCATTACTGTAGATATCATCTTGTGCTGTATGTTCAGCAGACCCTGAGGTGCAGCAGATTTGTGGGTACTCAAAGAGGAATTCTGCTATGTTTCACCAGCTAAACTTTTTCAGATACAAAAAGAGGGAATCATTTTAGGATGATTTTCCATATTGGGGGTTGAATCCAAATTCTTTCTTAATCTGCATAGTTAACCGGAAATTATAAATGATCCCAAGCCCTCACTTTCCAATATCCATTTCATCAAGTTTTCAGAGGTGACCACTAGGTGACTGAGTGAGGCCAGGGTCATGGGGGTGGCTACTTTCAGTCACAGTCCTGAGTGTATTTGCTGAAATGGGCAGAAGCGTTTAAAAATACACTGGGCAATATATAGACTCTGTCAATGAGGAGAAGAAAATTTGTGGTGCTGAAGTTTCTTTCCAAACTCCTGTGTATATTCAAATGTGTTTCTACAGTTTAGGCTGCCATTTTCAGGGTTTGATCTATGAGACAATAAAGTCTTTATTCAAATTCAAAGAGTCCTTAAAAGATCTATATCTTAAGGTGTTAGCCTACTTTCAGAAGCATTAATTTAGTGGTTCCCAAACCTCATTGTACATAATAATCCCCTGGAGTGATTGCTAAAAACAGTTTTCAAGGTATCTGTTCCATAGAGATTCTGGTTTAGTAGGTTTGGAGTGTGGCCCAGTTATCTGCTTTTGTAACAACTACCCAGGTGATTTTGATGCAGTGATTCAACTATCACAATAAAATAAACATAGATTGGTTCAAAGCTCTCCCATCCACATCCCAGAGGCCTACATTCCTTGCTTTCATTTTGGCTTTAACACTCTGGAGCACTGCCATCAATAATCATCTGCTTTGTCAGCACTGGCACTGGTCCTCCAATACTGTCTCTTCTGTGATGAGCTTGCTTCTTCTACTGAACTATATAATAAAAAAGGCTATAATAAAGCTTCTTACTGGGTCTCTAATTTTTGAAGCCAGGAGGTCCCCTTTCCATTTCCCCATATAATGAATCTTCAAAAGGGGACATAGTCACAGCACACTTCAACAATTTTTTGAGAGTCTGAGGTTCAAGGTCAAGAGGAAGATGTTTTATGCTTTCAAAGCAGTGTTATTAATGGAGACTTTAAGACCTTTATAACTGGAAAGATTTCTCAAGAGGTGTCACCCTCAGGGATTCATAATCCAACTTCAGAATAAAGATTGAAATGTTTTTTGTCCTCAAAACTCTAACACTGTGTTTAATAATTTTTACAATGTTGCAAAACCAAATTGAATGCACCAGTACATAAAACGTCATTTAATATTCTAGGCAATTCATTTTTAAAGAGGAACTGTCAATATTTTGACAAGCTTCAAACTTAACTTATTCTTACAAATGTCAAGGTTAAGCATCAAGTTTATCTCATCAATCTTTGTAGTTTTACAACTAGGAAAGAAACTAGCTAACCTTATCTTAAGGGTCATAAAAACATTAATTTAGTGAATCAGCAGATCTGAAAAATCTGTCTCTTGTTTGTTCCTTTACGTAGGCTATGGCATCTGAATATTGTTATATTATCTTGGAATTTGAATAAACATTGTTGAAAATCCAGTCTTTGGGAGAGCATACATGGTTATCATTTCTACTGTCTGAGAAACCGCAAATATCTTCTCAAACAGTGATGTCTCCTGGGTTGGATGGTGAGCTGGTTGCAGCTCACTCTACCTTCTTTTTTTAAAAATTTTATTATTATTATACTTTAAGTTTTAGGGTACATGTGCACAACGTGCAGGTTTGTTACATATGTATACATGTGCCATGTTGGTGTGCTGCACCCATTAACTCATCATTTAGCATTAGGTATATCTCCTAATGCTCTCCCTCCCCCCCCCACCCCACAACAGTCCCTGGTGTGTGATGTTCCCCTTCCTGTGTCCAAGTGTTCTCATTGTTCAGTTCCCACCTATGAGTAAGAACATGCGGTGTTTGGTTTTTCGTCCTTGCGATAGTTTGCTGAGAATGATGGTTTCCAGCTTCATCCATGTCCCTACAAAGGACATGAACTCATCCTTTTTTATGACTGCATAGTATTCCATGGTGTATATGTGCTGCATTTTCTTAATCCAGTCTATTATTGATGGACATTTGGCTTGGTTCCAAGTCTTTGCTATTGTGAATAGTGCCGCAACAAACATACGTATGCATGTGTCTTCATAGCAGCATGATTTATAATCCTTTGGGTATATACCCAGTAATGGGATGGCTGGGTCAAATGGTATTTCTAGTTCTAGATCCCTGAGGAATCGCCACACCGACTTCCACAATGGTTGAACTAGTTTACAGTCCCACCAACAGTGTAAAACTGTTCCTATTTCTCCACATCCTCTCCAGCACCTGTTGTATCCTGACTTTTTAATGATTGCCATTCTAACTGGTGTGAGATGGTATCTCATTGTGGTTTTGATTTGCATTTCTCTGATGGCCAGTGATGATGAGCATTTTTTCATGTGTCTTTTGGCTGCATAAATGTCTTCTTTTGAGAAGTGTCTGTTCATATACTTCACCCACTTTTTGATGGGGTTGTTTTTTTCTTGTAAATTTGTTTGAGTTCATTGTAGATTCTGGATATTAGCCCTTTGTCAGATGAGTAGGTTGCAAAAATTTTCTCCCATTCTGTAGGTTGCCTGTTCACTCTGATGGTAGTTTCTTTTGCTGTGCAGAAGCTCTTTAGTTTAATTAGATCCCGTTTGTCAATTTTGGCTTTTGTTGCCAATGCCTTTGGTGTTTTAGACATGAAGTCCTTGCCCATGCCTATGCCCTGAATGGTATTGCCTAGGTTTTCTTCTAGGGTTTTTATGGTTTTAGGTCTTATGTTTAAGTCTTTAATCCATCTTGAGTTAATTTTTGTATAAGGTGTAAGGAAGGGATCCAGTTTCAGCTTTCTCCATATGGCTAGCCAGTTTTCCCAGCACCATTTATTAAATAGGGAATCCTTTCCCCATTGCTTGTTTTTGTCAGGTTTGTCAAAGATCAGATGGTTGTAGATATGCAGCATTGTTTCTGAGGGCTCTGTTCTGTTCCATTGGTCTATATCTCTGTTTTGGTACCAGTACCATGCTGTTTTGGTTACTGTAGCCTTGTAGTATAGTTTGAAGTCAGGTAGTGTGATTCCTCCAGCTTTGTTCTTTTGACTTAGGATTGACTTGGCAATGTGGGCTCTTTTTTAGTTCCATGTGAACTTTAAAGTAGTTTTTTCCAATTCTGTGAAGAAAGTCATTAGTAGCTTGATGGTGATGGCATTGAATCTATAAATTACCTTGGGCAGTATGGCCATTTTCATAATATTGATTCTTCCTACCCATGAGCATGGAATGTTTTTCCATTTGTTTGTAGCCTCTTCTATTTCATTGAGCAGTTGAGAAATGTGGGTGTACTTAAGTGTAGCAAGTGTGAATATTGGGGAAGTTGATGCTCAAGAGGACCATTATGAAATCCTTTATTTAAAGCAAATACATGAATTGATATTTCCTGTGTATTTCCACCCTCTTACTTATGTCTATTCAAATAATCCCTACCCTAATACTTTATAAATCTAGATTTTCTCATAGTGAATTTCCTTAATATAGAATATGTGGGCCATGCAAAGCCCAGATGGAGATGGCCTTTGTGATGCAGAAATAGGATTTGGTATTTGGACAAATTTCTATGTTAGAAAAGAATGGTCCTTGTTGTTGTTTTGGTGCTGCATGGTTGTTTTCCCCATCACAAAAACTGGAGTTTGTGATTAGGAGTTAGTAGTCTGCAAAATGAAACCCAACTGGGTTGCCGAGAGGCAGCCAGCTGCAAAGGAAAGCTCAGGCAATTATGGGTTTGAAAGAAGAATAAAAGATTTCCCTAACCATTCATGATTGTATAATCAAATCTGTATCTGTCAATTGCTAGAGTCAGATCATGGAGTTTGCCTATGATTACATAATCTGAAACCCAGTACGTGCAAAACCCATTAAAAGAAATACTTGGGAAAATGAGCAAGGTACTATACAGAGTTTGAAATTGCCTTTCATAAGTTATCTCTGAATAATCAAATCTAGGGAGAAGACGAGCCAAGTGGGAAGTGATGGACATTTTGCTAAAGAAGAAAATAAGCATTTCTATGTTATTGTTTCTTTCCTCAAATGATTGTTATAATAATAATAATAATTTTTAAAAATCTAGCAAAGATCTTGCTTCCACCACTTGTGACTGAGAAATCAATAGATAGTATTTCCTAAAACCTCCACTTTAGTCCGCATTCCCAAGTGCAACCCCTCCTCTTCTGTCTTTTCCTTTCCTCAAATAGGTTTTATTCAATTAACTCTTCTATTTGGGTTGATGCTGATTTTCTTCCCTTCTCTGGGTCTTGCTACCTATGCAATATAGATGTGGGAAAGGAAATGTAGATAAGATGGTACCTGGCCCATTTTGTATCTAATCAGAAGATGAATGCATTTATGCTAGTAAAAGTGTACACAAGGCAGTGATCCAGGCACTCTATCCTATAACTTATATCATTGACTGTTCTGTACCAAGGAAATTGTTATCCACGACATATAGAGCTCACTCTCTTGGTCTAAACAAAACTTTTATGGTAGCCATATTGGCAAAACACTGCTGACATAAATTTTATATGGGGATAAAAATATGCTTGGAGGGGTGTAAATTTTATATGGATATATAGATTTCAGAATTCAAACCTGACAAATTGATGAGACGGCCAGGGAGAGCTGAATTTTCTTTTTTAAAAGGTGATAAAAATAACTCAAGGGCTGTAGACTAAGATAAAAATAAATGCTCTACATAATGTATTTGATGTAAGTTATGATGTCTTTCCTGTGGCTGTTCTTAACAGATTGGAAGGAAATGGGGCTATAATGCCACTGGGCCCTGCTTTCAGCCAGCAGAGGTAGTTGGTGTTGACTCCTTCCCACTGAAGGCTCTTCCTCCACAGTGAGTATAATAGATACAGGGGGATGGTATGAGGCACCAGTCAGTTCTTTCTTCAAGGAGGGACTATGCTGCACAGATACTGAGAATCAGGTTAACAGAGCTCCAGCTGCCAGTCCCTTCAAGATTTACGTCAGCTGCACGGGGTCACCTCACCCTAGGCCACACTACTTCTTGGAGCATCCATATCCAAGGTGGGGGATAAAAAGGCCTGATCATCCCAGCCCAACCTGCAACGACTCTGAAGGGCCATTCTAGCTCCAGAGCTCCCTGTGGGGTTGGCCAAGTCTGTCCTTAAGCTTGCAGTGCAGCTTGACATTTCCTTCTGTTCCTTTCAGCTTCCTTTCTTTCTCTTCTACAAGTGCTGCCACTGCAGGTACTCCTTAATAACCATCCTGGACGCTAAACTCTTTCTCGGTCTCTACTTCCAGGGAAACACAACCTGGGACCAGGGCCATATTATGACTTTTATGAGCCCTAGGCATTTTTGCCTTCATTTACCTATTCTTCCACAAGAATGTTAAAATTATATTTTATAATTGTATTGGTATAAGAATGAATATATTGATATTATATATTAAAACACTTTTTTCTACCTCAGAGTTAATTATTTCTTCTTATTTTAGAGCAAAGCAAAACATTTTTTTTTTTGTGGACCCCAGGCCCTGTGCCTACTATGCCTAATGGATTTGTTGGCCCTACTTGTGATAGGAGCCAATTGTGTACCAAGCATTAGACAAAATTATGAAGCTTGGGAAGATTGTTTTTATTGCTCTTTCTCTTTCAACCTTAGGTCATCAGATCCCCCAACTATTGCCTACTTTTCAGGGAAGCCAACCTATAGTGAGCTCACCTTTTGGAAAGGATCATTCCTATTAAGATGTGAATGATTGGTAAAGCTGAGGTTTCATTATTTTAATCCTACAAGAGTGTAGTTATGGAGGCTTGCTTTGTATAACAGAAGAGTTCTTGTTACTGATTGGGTCAATTTTCTTCTCTCTCCCCACCTTCTTTCTCTGTGCAAATTTCCTGTTGCTCCATTGAATCTTCTTAAGGGAACATAGATTGAGCCTCAGGCCTGGGAAAGGCTCAGATTGCCCTTACCCCTGGCACCATTTGTGTGTGGATGAGTAGGGAGGAGTTGAAACAAAAGTAAGAGGGACCACCTAGAATGACCTGATTGCCCTCTTCCTCTCAACTCCTTGAAATCATAGTTCCAGACTGATTAGCTATCTTCTTTTTTGGCCTGCCTGGGCACTGGATGGTTCTTTTTTTGTTGTTTTTAAAAATCTAGAAAATGAATATTTTTGAGTGCTTGCTATTTACCAAACATTGCTTTGGGGTTCTTTATATACATTATCTCAATTAAGTATAGCAGGATATCCTAGCTAAGCCTGATCTTGGATTCATAATCTAGCTGTGTGCTGAATCAGTGGCTCACACAGTATCAAACTACATTAACTGAAGCATCTAACAGGAAAGAGACCTAAGAGAAGTAGGCTGCTGTGTTTAGGTGACTAGGGATCAGAGATAGAGAATGGTTAATGGCAAGGGCAGTATGCCCAGAAAGGCAATAGATCATTTCAACTAAGAGCATAGATTCTAAATGCAAGCTACCTGGATTCAAATACTGACTCTGCCGCTTACTTGCTAAGTGATCTTGGGCAAGTTATCTAACCTTTCTGTGACTGTCTTTCCTTACATGAAAAATGCAGATAAGTACTAACTTCATTGGGTTATAGAAAAAAATTAAATCTATCAATATATACAAAACATTTAAAACAGTGTCTGACAATTACCTCCAAATATGTTAGCTAATGCAATTATGGGGTCTGTTGCCCTTACTGATCCCATGGACTGGTTTTCTTAGTCCCTATGTACCTAAAAACTACAGACAGAAGCTGAAGTTGTTTTTAGAAGCATCTTTGTGAGACCGAATACTAATAATTCTGTTTTGGGTCCAGCTGATAAAATACAATACACACCTGGGGAGAAGAGCACCCTCCTTTTTTCTGCATGGAACCAAAAGGTGTCATTTGGTATTTGGGGGGTTTGTGAATACTAAGAAATAGTCCTCTATTTCTTGCTCTAGATAAGAGCAAGCTGTACTCTTATCTGGAACCTGCTCCATGAGGTCAGGAGATGGATGCAGAAGTGACTGTTAACTTGTGGCAACAAATGATCAGGACTATATCAAGGTGGTATGGCTTGCTACAGTCCTTCCAATACTGCCTGCCCCATTTATGTGACCTGATGTGACTAGGCTCAGAACCTGGGATGGGGTTTGGAAGAGCAGCAGTTACCATCTTCTTGCAGGTAGATTAGATGCTTGGCTGAATCACCCTTTGTTCTCTGGGTACCAGACCCAGTGTGACCAGTACTATGGCTCCCCTCTAGTGAGCCTCTATCTGGAGACAAATGTTTTCTGGAAGGCCTTTACTGTAGAGACCTTTTCATTAACAGACTTATTAGGCAGACAATGGGAGATGAAGACAACTCAGAAGGGGTAAAATGTGGGGGTTGGTATGTGTTGATTTCAAATAAGTGTCTTTGCCAAAATGAAATAATTGCTGTATCTAGATAAAGCAGACTAAGTTGGAAAAAGCAAATGTTCTTGGCAGGAAGTCAATCACATGCTACACAATTCAATTTATGAGCAGCTACAGACAGCTTTAAAATATTTTTTGGCTTAAAGTGGTGTTGAGTTATTGAACCCCCTTTTGTTAAACGTTTATTAGCAATCCAAAATTACCAATAAGTGGATCACCAATTTGTTTGTCTTATTCATAAATAATTACTCTCCCTTTCTGTCAACTTCATCTTTCAGAATTATCATTACTAAGTTTTTCAGAATATTGGGGACATTGGCTTCTTTCCTATGATCTACTACTAGGGATCTGACTGGCCCATTGCCAATAAGCTGCCATCTTAATGGTGACCTTGAAAGAGATTGTAAGTAACATGTAACATAAATCTTTCCTATTCTAAAAACAAATAAAATCTCTTCCTTGATTTCCACAGTCCTATTCTTTCATTCTTTTTCTTCTCATCCTAACTTCTTAAGTAGATTACACTTATTGTCTCCACCTTCACACCTCTATTCCCTCTTCCTTCTGTTGTAAATTGGCTTCTGCTGTCATTATCCACAGAAACTCCACTTGCAAAAGTCAGCCCTCTTACCAGGAATTGTCCACTCATAATCTACGTGATGATGATTCCCAGATCTGTATTTTTAGCCCCAACATCTCCCTGAAATGTCAGCCTTATATATTTGATGGCCTGCCAGTATCTTCAGCGGGATGTCTCACAGGCAATTCAAACTCTATATGTCCAAAATGGAGCTCATCATTCCTTCCCATCAAATCTGTTCCTTCTTCTGATGTCCTGTTTTGTTACCCAGTTGAAAAGTCATATTATACTCCTTTCTTTATTTCACTTTCTACATCTAATAAATCACTATGTCTAGTTGGCTTTCTCTTCTACATATTTCTTGCATCTGTCCTTTCTACTCTATCCCTACTAATGGTCTCTCATTTTAACTTCTGAACTGATAGTAGTTTCCCAATAGACCTCTGATATTCTGCCCTTCAGTACATTCTCCATGCAACTACCAGGCAGACCTTTCTGTTATGAAATCTGACCTTGTCATTTATTTGGTTAAAACTGTGCAAAGCTTCCCTGTTACCTACTGAATAAAGCTAAACATAATTCATATGACATATAAGGCCCTCCATGTCCGTATCCTGCCTACTTTTCCAGCTTTACCTTAGAAATGTATTTTATTCCTTCCTTATGCCATGCCATTTCTTGCTTTTCTACTTTGTATATACTACCACTTAGTCTAGAATGCCTTTCTCTCCCTATACCTAATTGATCTGTATGATTTGACAGATCTTTAAGATTCAGCTTAGGTCTATCTTCTTTTTTATTTTTATTTTTATTTATTTATTTTTTTGAGATGGAGTTTCGCTCTTGCTGCCCAGGCTGGAGTGCAATGGCACATGACCTTGGCTCGCTGCAATATCCGCCTCCCAGGTTCAAGAGATTCTCCTGCCTCAACCTCCCGAGTAGTTGGGATTGCAGGTGCCCATCACTGTGCCTGCCACCCCGCCAAGCTAATTTTTTGTATTTTTAGTAGAGACGGGGTTTCACCATGTTGGCCAGGCTGGTCTGGAACTCCTGACCTCAAGTGATTCACCCGCCTTGGCCTCCGAAAGTGCTGGGATTACAGGCGTGAGCCACCATGTCTGGCCAGGTCTGTCTTCTTTAGGAAATAGTCCGTCTGCCCTCTCCACCACCAAAGTAGGCTAATATCTCCTGTGTGGTCCCATAATACCATAATGATTGTGTATACATCTCTCATTTTGCCTTCCCCATATTGTTGTAATTCTTTGTTTATATATCTGCTCATCCCCTAGACTGTGTGCTCCTTAAGGTTACAGGCCATGCCTGTCTTGCTCACAGCTGTATCCTCTGCATCCAACACCATCTATAGTGTCTATACAGTAACTCAATAAATGTTAAAAAAAAAACAAATTAATAATCACAATAACCACTTCTATTTCTATAGCATTGTACTATTTATAAAGTTATTTTCTACATGTTGTCTTATTTGAATCAATACAGTCAGATTCAGGATGAAATGAAAGCTCTCCTAAAAGGGAAGCAATGTAGTGGAATGGGTAGGAGTTTATTTAGGTTTTGGAATCATATAGGTCTAGCTTTGAATCCTGATTTCACCACTCTCCATCTGTAACCTTTTGAGCAAGTCACTTAATATCTCAAAGGGTTGCTTCTCATATATGTAAAATGGGAATAATAATAGTTCCTACTTTATAGGGTTGTTGTGAGGATTACCTGAGATAATTCATACAAAATACTTAGAACAATGCTTCGCACATAGTAAATGCTCAAGAAGTATTATTATTGTTGTAATTATTTTTGTAGTATAATAATCATTGTTATCCCTCATCTTTTTTCCCGTGTAGATTTTCTTCTTCATGCTTGAGCTAGATCATTCGTACCATATATAAAGCACTTACAATAGTTCCTAGCATATAGTAAGAATTTAAAAAGTGATGCCTATTTTATCTATTGTTGTCCTACAGCAGTGCTGTCCTCTATACCTGCTGGTTCACACATAGGGCAAAAAAAGAATTACTTTGGCTTTAAAAAGTATTTATCTTTTGCCTTAAGCTGGGAAGAAGTAATCAATTACCATGTTCATGTCAACAAAATACCAATTATGACTTATTCTGAGTTAGTGACAAACTCTGTGAAACATTTTCTCAAAAAATTAAAAAATGATCGTGCCTCAAAAATTCAAAGAAAACTTACCTTTCTTTTCCAGAGAATATTAAAAACTCAAGTTATTTATTTTTTCACCAAATAGTTACTGAATTGCTACCATGGGTCAGGCATTCTGTTGAGAACTGCCCTCAGGAAGCTTGGAGTTTAGAGCGCAGACCTACTAAGTTAGGGTCTTTGGGTATGGGCACCAGATTTGACAGCAACTGTTCTAGGATCTATATGGAGATGTGTAGTCCCAGGAAATGAAGTTAAGATAGATAGTTTAAACCATAGGTTTAGCCTGCAATGCACATTTAATGTGGCCTTGGAATGTCCTATGTAAATTGATTTTTCTTTCCTACTGATCAACGCTGCCACTCCAGAGCTACTTTATCTTCATTTCTGATTGATCCTAAGTAAACATAGTTTTTCTTTCCCTTTTCTTTCTTTCTTTAAAGGATTAACTATACACTTTACTCCATCAAGAGTATTTGAAATGTCATCTGGAAAAAGAATTTGTTGAAGGAAAAGAGTAGGTGAAAAAGTCTTGTATAGCAAAACAGTTACTCAGTATAATCCATATTTACTGAACAGTATAGTAGACAATGCACTCAGTTCTAAGCCAATTTTGTTGCTATTTGAGCAAAAATTTCAAGGAAAAAAAATTCCTGACCCTTGGCCTTTTTTTTTTTTTTTTTTTTTTTTTTGACAGAGTCTCACTCTGTCACCCAGGCTGGAGTGCAGTGGTGTGATCTTGGCTCACTGCAACTTCCGTCTCCCAGGTTCAAGCAATTCTCCTGCCTCAGCCTCCTGAGTAGCTGGGATTATAGGCAAGCACCACCACGCCTGGCTAATTTTTGCATTTTTAGTAGAGACGGGGCCTTACCATGTTGGTCAGGCTGGTTTCGAACTTCTGGCCTCAAGTAATCTGCCCGCCTCTGCCTCCCAAAGTGCTGGGATTACAGGTGTGGGGCACTGTGCCCGGCCATTCTTGGCCTCTTGACATTGGAAAGATTGTGTCTGATTCTCTAGAGTGTAAGCTTCCCTGACAACTTTTGCCACTTTAGCTAGTGGCCTGGCATCCTGTTGAGGTTGTACTATGGTGGAAGTTGGAGTTCTGGGCTGCAAGCAACAGAAACACACTCAGGCTACATTAAATGAAAAGAGATATTTATAAAGAACATCAGGGACTCATTATAACTGAAGGGAGGTTGGAAAATGAGGTTTACAAAGAGAGGGAACTAAAGACGCTCTGGTGAATATAGTAACATTGCGTCATCACAGAAGTAGCTGGATTACGATGTGGCTGAGCTGCTGCCTCTACTTCCACAACCAAATACTGACTTCTGTTTTCTTGTTTCTTTTACTAAAAATTCAAACCTTTTGTAGAATATTTGATTGGCTGCATTTGTCACAAGATTTCTCCCTGGCTATATCAGGGGCTGGTGGAAGAAGGATCTAGACTCCTGAGTATTCACAGTGAGAGGTGGGAGGGAGAGGTGAAGCTAAGAATGACTCTCCTGCTAAGCCTACCCACAATGGAAGATAAATGTTTTCTCCAAAACTGGGACACTATTAGGACAGGATATAGATTCTGGGCAACTCCTCTCCTCAACTCCCTCTTATAAAGCTTTTATACTCACCTCTTCACTAACATGGTTCACCAAGGTCACCAATAATCAATAAATCACCAAACCCAATGTTAACTCTCAGTCTTCATCTCTTCACCTTTTAGCAGCATTTGTTACAGTGGATTGTTCTCTGTTTTTTTTAAGCACTTTATTCACCTGATTGCCAAGGTAGTGTTCTGTCCTACTTTCTCTTCAGCCACTCATTAGCAATCTTCTTTGCTGGTTCTCCTTTACCTCCGTGACTTCTAATTGTTGGAGTGTACTAAGGCTCACTCCTTGGATGACTTCTGTATCCTCACTCCCTTGACAATCTCATCCAGTCACATAGCTTTAATCACCATCTGTATACCGACTGATCATAAATTTATATCTTTAACAGATCCTTCCCTGAAGCCCAGACTCAAATAGCTAACTACCTAATGTTCATTTTCCCTTGGATTTCTGAAAGGCATTTCAAATTTAACATATCCAAAATCCAACTCCTAATCTTACTCCAAACCTATTCTTTCCTATTTTGATAATTGACAGTTCTATTTATCTAGTTGCTCGTTCCTAAAATATTGGCATCACCTGTAACTCTTCTCTTTTTCTCATATACCAATCTGTCATGAAATCTTGCTCTTATGTTCAAAATACATTCAGAATCTGACCATTCTCAGCACCTCTACTGCTACCATTTAGCTCCAAAGCATAATCTATTCTCACCTGGATTTTTGAAAGAGCCTCTTAGTTGGTCTCTCTGTTTCTACCCATTTATGTTCTACTCTGCTTACAGCAGCCAATTTAATCTCATTAAGGCATAAGTCATATCATAGTACCAGGGTCAAAATATTTCAGTGGCTGAGCTATTCCATCCAGGATTCTCATGTAACATGGACTGGGAAGTCTTTATCAAGTTATTATATGGAATACTTGCTGCCTAACAAATATATTGCTTAGTAAATGGATAAAAATTACTAAAAAATGGACTAGGCTCCACAAGGGCTGATATAGTTTTGTGTGACATTGATCAGAGAAGGTAAAGAATATACAGATCGATAAAAAATAGACTCCTCTGATAAGACTTGGGAAGTGAAATGTGCTATATGTCAGAGGCCAAGAGGTTGAAGAAAAAGCGACCTCAGCAGAAATAAAGATTATGGGAGCTGTATAAACAGGATCATTACCAACTAATTAGACAACTCTGAGAATTAAGATTTTATGTCTTTGTGTACTCTGGGCTCATTTCAATCTTGAAATAGAATACATTATGGAAAGAGTCATGGAGGTCATGGACATCCAGATGAATAGCTAGATGAAACCTGGCTGAAAATTTGCTAAATTTAGTGCACTGACAACAACCAATTGGGGCCTTTATACTCTGAGTTTGTATGTACACAAGAAAGTAAGGGGTTAGAGATAAGTTATGCAGGTCATCAGGTTAGCCACCTTCATTGGGTGATGCTGAAAGGAAGATGAAGAAAATGGATTTTCCAATGGATATGTTTAATGAACTGCCTAATTTAGGAACTGAGTTTGAATTTTGAAAGTGTACCCATTATTGGGTGGCAAGCACATAGGCAAGAATGAAGATAATGTTCCATGTGTCCAGTATCCTGGAGGAATAGAATATGTGAAATTATAATCGGGGAAACAGACAGGAAATACAGAAGCAGTTATTGGAACAAATGATTTCAACAGATTAGCAAATTAAGTATACAGCTGAAAAAGAAAATTAGATCATTTGTGACATAGTCCTGACATTTTAATCAGAATATTACCTAACTGATACATTCGCATTGGTAGAATAGAAAGCTAGGAATTGCTTTTTTTCTTCTTTTTGATTTATAATGTAATCTGAATTGATTTCTGAATAAACTCCCCAAAGAGGCAAGCCTGATAAGATTAATACTGAGGTCATTTGCTGGCATCAGAAAAAATATTGCTAATTGTTTCCTCATATGGTATCAGTGGGAGAGAAAATCCTTGTAGATGATGAGCCTTCAATAAGGGGAAGGCCACTGGATTTAAAGTGATAGTTTCATTCTTGTCTTTAGCAATAAAGCAAAGACCAAATGGAAGGAAAGGGCTGCAGATGTCTATAGTGTATAAAGTGGAAAACAGGAGAATAATTTAATGTGGATAGTGGTACTGATTGATACAACTCAATCCAGTGCATATTTATTGGGCATCTACTGTGTGATAGGCATCATGTTAGAGGCACCAGGGGATACATAAATGACACAGCTCTTGCGTTAAGCTGCTTGCAATTATACTAATGGTAAAGATAATTGCAAAAATAGTCATATCTACAGAGTTTATGTGTAACCCTAGGAGCATAAGTAATTGCTGCCGTGTTAGCTAAAGGCAGAATCTAACTGGTGGAGAAGGAGGATTTCTCCTCACTGATTTTAGCTTGGGGCTTATTGGGATTGACAGCGAAGATGATAAGGAGGAAGTATTTTGCAGTGGTCTGCAGATTAGTTGGGCAGCAGTGGTGGCACAGAGGCCTTATGGGAATATGCAAGATTACTGTTTGTCAGTTGCCCAGGGGCATCACTACTCTTCCTGACTCTGAATTTGAGAAAGATGGAGTGATTTGGAAGGGCTGGAGTTTTAGTAGGTCTTAGGATTGCTGTGTTTGTAATTGGGCTGCCCTCTTTCTTGTCATCATGCTTAAAGGCTGGCTGACTGATTGCTGGCTTGCTTCCCAATGGACTTTTCTGAGGTGGCCTATTGGCTGGCTTTCTTTCTTTCTTTCTTTCTTTCTTTCTTTCTTTCTTTCTTTCTTTCTTTCTTTCTTCCTTTCTTTCTTTCTTTTTCTTTCCTTCTTTCTTTCTTCCTTCCTTCCTTCCCTTGTTCTTTTGCTTTCTTGCTTACTTTCTTGCTTTCTCACTTCCTTTCTCACTTTTTTGTCTTTCTTCACAATTGTGTCCTCACAACTGGTCCTATAAACATTTGGTACATAGGGTTTGCTCAGTATAATAGAAATGCAAAAAGTGTGAGCACTTCAGAAGCACCAGCTTCTTCAAATTACTGCATAGTCATTTAAAATCATTCTTATCTATGCATTAAAGCAGAATTCCTAGTAGGTGGCTGCTATGATTTGAATGATTCCCTCAACAATTCATATGTCGAAAACTTAATGGCCAGTGTAACAATATTAAGAGGTGGGGTTTTTAAGAGGTGGTTGGGTCATGAGGGTGAAGAGCTCATGAAAAAATTAATGTTATTATCATGGGAGTGCATTAGTTCCCAAGAAAGCAGGTTGTTTTAAAAGTCAGCTTGGCTTGCTCTTGCGGTCTCTTTTGCATGTGATTTCTTGCCTTATCTCCTATCTATCATGAGATGACCCTCGCCAGATGATGACACTGTGCTCTTGGACTTCCAAGCCTCCAGAACCATGAGCCAAATACACTTCTTTTCTTTATAAATACCCAGTCTGTGGCCCATTCTGTTATAGCAATAGAAAACAGACTAAGACAGTGACTGTATAAACCAACTAGTTGTTGTGCCTATCCCATGGGTGCTTTCATATGTGTTGTGCCAATGTCTATAGGACAGGCCAAGTGAACTTTTTGTTAACATGAAAGTAGGGAATGATAAACTGGAGAAAAGAATTTGAAGAACAACTAAACGATAGGAAAAGCTGGCCCAAAAGGAATACGAAAACGAAGAGAGCATCAAAATTAGGAGTGAGAGACAAAGAAGAGATTATAGATTGTTAGAGGTGGCAGTGTTGATAGACACGTAATTCTTTTAAGTAGATAGCAAAGTGTGGTTTTAAGAGAATAAATAGAGGGAGAAAAGAGGAGAAATGAGGAAGAGTGGGAGTTACTAAGAGAATAAGAAATAGATAAAGAATGCTTGATTATCTTGTAGTCCACAGACTGAGGCCCTAAGGCCAATATGAAATTGCTAAGTTTCCTTTGGGACCAAGAACAGGATTGTAGGGCTCACATACAAACCCTTGAAGCAGTGACATTTTGATTCAACTTGGGACATCATGAAAGTTCTCAAAAACCCTAATATAATGGACAATGTTCATTGATTGTGGCAAAAAAATACGTCTGTTCTCTCAGGCTGAAGAGTCACCCTGTACTGTGCGGCAGGTCACAGAAGTCGAGAGAGAAGATTGTAAATTGCACTTTTGAACCTGGCCTCGAAGTGTTCATCCAGGCAGCTGGGCCAGGCTGAAGTGAACACGAATTCCGCACAGGCGAATAATGATAAAAAATGTCGTTTGCAAGTCTTCTCTGTCAATAACAAAGCTCATCTGTTTGTGCCAGCAAGACATTGCAGGCAGCCCATGTTTCAAATTCAGTTAATCTCAAAATAATTCAAAAATCAAAGAGCTTATTCAACCATCAAGATATACCAGATTGACTCACTGTGTATTCATAGAAGAGATTGTGTTTGGGGGAGGCGAAGGGAAGAATCCAATATCAGAATCAGTCAAAGAAGCACTAGTTTTTGTTCAGTATAAATTGTTTTCAGACCACACAACTGCACTGTGAATAGTAAGAAATATTGCCAAGGAATAGTTGATGATGGCATCATTTGCATTTTCAACTGGAGTAAAATATAGCATCTTGGATCTCTGCAATTAAGTGGTCTTTGCTTCTCCCACATATTTAGGTGTTTCCATCTCACTGGTTTCCCCTTCTAGTTGTTAATTTTACACTCTGCCCTTGCTACAGGCTGGTGTGGTATAAAAAGTTAGCAGGTAGCAGAGGCATCAGGTTTGTAATTTGTTACAATATTATCATCTTTATACTATTTAGTATGTGTATTAGCTAGTGCTTTGGCTCGTTTTTAGATTTTCCCCTTCTATTTTCTCAAGTGTTTCTCAACTAAGGGGAAAGGGCTGGGGTTTTATAACTCTTTGAGCCTCACTTCCCTCATCTGTGAGGGACTGTAATCATACCCTAGAAGCTTCTCATTAAGTATTAGCTCTCCACTCCCTAAATTTACCACTCCTAATTTTATAGATGTGGAGATTGCAACTAAGGGAGAGGTAAAGAGTCTCGCCCAAGGTCGCAGCCCTGTGAGTGCAGAGTTGCCAGCTCTACAAATGCACCCACTATCCTTTCTCAGTGTATTATTTGAAGCTAAGTGAATGAGATAAGGTAGGAGAACTGGTCCCCTTAGAAATTATATTGAATAGGGAGCATTCATTACTATATAGTGTACATTGTTCAATTTTGATGTAAAACACAGAAGGCAAACTGGATCAAGGTGTTAGAGGGGAATAGTTAGCAACATCTCTCTACTCCAAAAGGGGTGCTAAGGCTGAAGACAGTCCTTTTTCACTCATGTATATACTCAATATAGATCTACAATCTCCTGTTCACAATTCCAAAATCCAAGGTCTGAAACCTGAGCTTTGTGTCTCTCTCTCTCTATGGTAAATTTGGTCCCCCAACTCACTGACAGCAAAATCTGTCCTTATCTAATATATGAGGCATTTTATATTCTTTATTAATGCAACATGAAGTGAGTATTTATGTGATCCACTACAGATATATTAATGTGTTAAATTATGAGGTGATACCCCAGATCTTGTTGGGGGTGCAATTTATAGTATATAGCCCACATTATCTTTCTCAAATCTGAAAACATTCTAAATTCTGAAGCACTTATGGACCCAAGGTTTTTAGATATATGATTGTGGCTCTATAAATACGTATTTAGTCCCTTTAGTGTGCCAAGCACTGTACTAGGTGCTGGGAATGTGACTAGAAATGAAAATGAAGTTGATGCAGCTAACAATGATAGAATACTCACTCCATGTTGGGAGCTGTGAAGTGCTTATGTGAAATCTCTGATTTACTGGTAAGGCTTACCATGACACTTTGTAGCAGTTACTGTTGTAACTCATGGTTCCTGCCCTCAAGGAGCTTGTAGCCCCAGGAGGGAAAACAGGAGGTCTATGTGATAGAAGCTGAAAGAACTCTATAAGGGAATTTTATGCCCTCAAGTTGCTACTGCTGCCTGGGCTGAGACCTTGTCCTATCTATTGTCACACTGGTGAATAATGGAGTGGGAAAAGGCCCAGGACCAAGGAGAAAGGAGATAGCAAAGATGGAAAAGGAAAGATAAGGCTAAGAAAGTAGTGGCATGATGGCTCAGGTATCAAGTGACAACATTTAATGGGACATGATGATATCAGTCAAGGTAGGGAATTGGAATCTAAGAGTACGTTGCTTGCCATGGGATTCTGGCCATGAGCCTTTAATGCCCTAGTATAGATAACTGTAACAGATAGGAGTTTATTGCACAGCCTGGCTTGTTAGCTTTAGAGGAATGGATGAGGGCAAATCTTAATATGTAGCATCTCTTATTTCTCAGCAACTCCTTCCAAAGGCATGACTTAAGGTGAAACCTTAGGGCCAAAGATTTTCTAAGGGGCAGGAGCCTTTCTACCTGAGGCCTGAGGGTGACTGCCCAACCCCTCCTAAGTGAGGGTGAATTTGCCCATAAGTATATAAAATAGGGCCTTGCCATATTGCAAGGCTAAGGTCAAATTCTGAAATGAAAGAGAGTCCAACCTGATATAGCACCTGCCTATTTCTAGTGCAACTTTCTTTCTAATTGCTCATACTTGATGCAAGACCTGATCTATGCTGTTCAGGTGACCATCAGTTATAGGTCTCTCTTGGCAACAGGCCATGCTTTCTCTTCTCCCTTGCAGGTAATTGATGGGCTGAAGTGATTAAGCGTGATATACTACATTACAACCATCATTCCCATAACCAAGAAGACATGAGCACACAACACATCCTCAGTCCTTAACTGATAATTCTCATGAGCTGTCCAGACAGGGGCCATTTATATATTTGGCGCCCTCATTTTTCTTTCCTCCCTGGGGTTAGGTGCTACAGCTGGTAGGGCCATTAGTCCCTTGTCCCTGCTGGTGAGTTTTGGCCTGTGGCTGGCTTGTCTGTCAGAACATAAGCCTCGAGCACACAGTGGGTAGTAGGATGGTACGAGTGGGTAGAGAGGGGATCTGGAAACTAGCAATCCCCATCTGGTAAGGCAGAGGCTTTGAGGCTGACCTAACTGTAGGCCACATGAACAAGTGAACCAGGCTGGTGAGAGGATAACAAAATAACATCAGCAATATTTACTATTGTTGTTATAATAATTATCATGACAACTAGCATTGTTTGAATACCTACTCTGTGCTAGGGGCTTTACATTCATTATTTCATTTAATGGTTACAAGAACCTTGCAAAGTATGAATAATCATCCTTTACTTGCCCAATGCTGCACAGCAAAAGTATTGGAGAAGTTCGATTGAACTTCAAGTCTATTTCTGTCCAAAGCACATACTCTTTTTTTTTTCTTTTTTCTGAGACAGAGTCTCACCCTGTCATCCAGGCTGGAGCGCAGTGGTGCAAGCTCGGCTCACCGCAACCTCCACCTCCCAGGTTCAAGTGATTCTCCTGCCTCAGCCTCCCGAGTAGCTGGGATTACAGACACCTGCCACCATGCCCAGCTAATTTTTGTATTTTTAGTAGAGACGGGGTTCTGCCATGTTGGCCAGCCTGGTCTCGAACTCCTGACCTCAGGTGGTCTGCCCGCCTTGGCCTCCCAAAATGCTGGGATTACAGGTGTGAGCCACTGTGCCCATCCCAAAGCACATACTCTTTTAACTAGACTATACTGCCCATTCAGAAAAGTATCATGCAGCGGAGGTAATGTGCTTGGAATTCTCTGAAAGCAGAATTGGACTGAGGAGCAGATCAGCCAGGTAGCTGCCCAGAGCATCAGGCTATGGGGGCACTGATATAGCACTGGAAGATGTGGAAGAGTGAAGCTCATTAACTCGTTTCCATATGTGAATCCCTATATTATTGGATCCACCACCTTTAAAGCAGACAGAGGTCTTGAAAGAAAATAAAAGCACCCCTTACTAGATTGAACATATATCCACTGAGTAATTTTACAATACACATACAAGTTACATGAAGCACTGGAGGCCTTACTACCAATCCTCAAAACAGCCAGTTGCCTAAAGTGATTGTAGCAATCAGTTGAAAATCTGAAAGAGAATAATACATGGTCTAGTGCTGTGTGCCAGGAATGAGTTATTTTCCTGTCGAAATTTTAAACACTTTTAATATGCTTTACAATCAACTTTCTGGTTTAGAAAATTGCATTTAATAAATCCCTTAATTTGAACATAAAGAGGTATTTAAATTCATTAACAGAGAATCAAGTTCATGTTTGCTTTCATATTTCTCTACACCATTTTCTTTTTTTCCCCTCCACTCTGCTCACCTCCCTATCTCCCTCCCGCTTCCTGCCTTTTCTTCCCTTCCTCCTCCCCTTCATCTTCTCCACTGTTACTGCAGTTTGCTTCAGCATTGCAGCCCCATTAGCAGTTGCAGACCTACTCAATTCTTTACGTATATGATCTTGGACATCTCCATTCCAGGAACTGCCCCAGTTCCCTGCCATGGCAGTGGACAGTCCATGCTGTCTAGGCCTTACAGAAGATAAAGGGCAATCAGCATGGAAAGAAAATGTGTTCTTGGAAAAGGGGCTACCAGGTGCTCCAGCAGCATTGTGCTCCTAACAAAGCAAGGCTTTGATAGTGTGAAAGTAAGACATGTGGCTTGTATGTTGCGTAAAATGAAGCACGGTATCTTGAGGTGTTTCTTTCCTTCCTCCACTCTGACCCCAATACCTCCAGAGATCTTCACTTGTCAGTAGATGATGCTCTTAAAATCCTTTTAGCCCCCCATGTGGGCAGTACAATTGGCAAAATGTTGGGCAGTCCATGTTAGCAGTGTTAGCATTCTGGTGTCACCCAGAAACGCTGAGTGAAACTGAGAGATAGGGAGCATAAGCAATTCTGGTGGCACAGAAGCTGGGAAAGACTGCAAAGAGCCCATATAGTGCAATACCAATTGAGGACAGAACCATAAATGTTTAAAGTTAAAAGCAGTCCCAGAAATAATTAATGTAACCTCTTTTTTTTTGTGCAAACAGGAGATGGAGGTCTAGAAAGGAAAGTGGTTTACTAACCTTAAATAACAATTCAGTCTGTGGCACAGCAGGCCCTAAACCCTGGTGTCCTAACTCCCAGGGGAGTGTTATTTCCCCTATCTTATGACCATGGGCAATTTCAGGGGTCTGAATGGAATTGTATAAAACCATCACCTTAGGCAGCAGCTGTTAAAGCCCTGTCCCTTGGGTTTAATTTCCACTTGTGTACTCTATATCCTCCTTAGGTCAAAATGTGATCTGAACAACTCACTTAGCTAGCTAGGAAATGATTTTGCTGTCAAGGATTATTCTAGAATCTAAGTATATGGGATTCAGACAAATACAACTCTGCTTTTAAACTGTCATGTCTTAGTAAAAGAGAGTGAGGAAGGTTTAAACACAAATTGTTCGCTAGTATTTGCAATATTAATGAAATCGAATAAAGCAATATTAATAAAGGCAGTGGCAGTGTGGACAGGGACCTGGCTCCACACTTATTGATTTGTCTCTGAGACCCTTCAGACAATAGGGGAAATGGCATTTATTTGACACGGTCTTGTTTCATTGTTGTGGCTCCTTTTTCCCTATACGCTTCGGTTTGTTACATCAAAGAAGACTGGCTATTATGAGGTAGGCTATTTATGTTGAATGGAGAATCACAGTGGGTCACTTCACTTCTGGCATCCTTTTAAAAAAATTTCCAGGATGAGTGTTTTGGCTTGGTATGCTCATTGAATTTAAAAGAAAATAGAGCCAGTAGAGAATTTCAGGTTGTGCTCTCCAGGTACTAATTTTAATGAGGAGGGACAGGCTGGAAAGAAGACTTGTTCAAGGTCACATAATAAATCAGTGCTGAGTCAGGATTAGAACTCAGACCTTATGACTCCTAAAACAGTATGCTCATTGATGTAAGGAAGTGTTTTCATAAATTTTTCATAAATTATCATGTTATATTATTTTCAAAATAGTCACAGGGTCTGTGACTATATTGTACAACATATTTCTCAAATATCGTTTGTCTCCAGAAGCGAGCTCTAATTCTGAATCTGTCACTGACTTGGTGTGTGACCTTGGGCAAATCATTTAAACTCTCTGTGTCTCATTTACCTTCTCTGCCAAAACAGTAAACCAATACCTGCCTCATTTAGCTCGCCAAATTCTTAGAAGTCTCAAACAAGATAGCGGACAAGAGGTATTTTGTAAAGTGTGAAGTGTTGTGGAGATGAGATTATAGTAGTATTGACGGTTTAAAAATATCCCCAGAAGAGTTTTGCTTTTAGCAATGCAGACTACTGGTTTTTAGGGGCACATTATGACTCTTGTGGGCTCTAGGCACTTTTGCCTTCATGGGCCCAAAAATATTCAAAATTGTTTTATGACTGCATTGGTATAAAGATTGATATATTAATGTTATATATTAAAAAATCTTCAACTTAAAATTCCTTTTTTATTTTGTTTTTAAAATGTATCAAGATATATTTCTGGGTTCCTAAAAATATTGAGGGCCTTAGGCATGGTGTCTGCCATGTCTACCAAATCAATCAATCCTGCTGGTTTGGACCAACCCTCCAACTGGGGGCAATGAGAAAAGCTGGACAAAATAGCACTAATGTCCATTTTAAGGCACTGGGGATCTAACAAGGGAGTGAAGAATTGGGGGACTCAAGGTCAGTCAGAGAGAAGCGAGAAGCTCAGAGAGGTTAATCTAACATTTGGTGTCACTTTCTCCTTCAACATACTTCTTGATTCCAAAGGTATAGCTGAGCTGTTTACAATTCTAGGGGATAATATTTAAAGGTCAGGGTCCATCAAAGAGGAGGGTTTCTGGTAAAGCCCCTGGTTTTAGATTGAGACTCTGAAGGGCAACATCCTAGGTGGAAAGGCAAATCAGAAATAGACTAGCTCTTGCAGGGACTGAAGCCTGGCAAATAGTCATTTTAATATCTGATTGGGTTAAAGTGATATGGAGTTGTTCATGACCTTAGACTCTCAGTGCCTGCCACAAAACAAAACAAAACAAAAATATGAATCATCTCTGGAGAAAGATAACCTCATCTAAAGCCTCGAATTAGTTTTACAATTTTTCACGTATGATATTTTGGACATTCAGTCAAAAACAATCAGGCATAGGAAGAGATAAGACTGTATGACCCAAAACTGAGGTTAATCAACAGGTAATAGAAAAGATCTGCAAGGGCCTCGGGTAATGGAGTTATTACATACAGACTTTAAAATAACTGTGATTTATATGTTTAAAGAATTAGAATATCTATAGATGGCATTGTTTGTTCTAGACTGGAAATGAATTACAGAAATATATGTAGATAAGCAGTGAGGCATTTGTCTGTTTGTAACATTTGCCACACCCATCCCCTGTATGTGAATTTTACACTTGGAAAGCTGTCAGTGGGATCCAGTATGAGACGTTGCCATTTATGTGAAGCTTGGTTTTCCACGGACGGTTATGTATTCTTTGAACATTTAGGTTCCAAGTTCTTCTTCAGGTGTACAACATAGCACTCATTTTTATAACCCCACCCCCCCATATTTAGAATTTATGATCATTTGGAAAATACTGGGCTTTGTTTTATCTTTACGTGCAAAAACAGATAGTAAAACAAGATTGTAGGACGAATGCCAAATCTACTTTAACAGAATGAACTCTTTTTGAAATAGCCATTCTTTTTTTACATCTGCCTTCTCACCAATAATATTCTAATTACAAATGTGTCATATCTCTTAATTAAAGCTTGTCCAAGGCAGTCTTTTTACTAAAGCAGTTTATTAGCAATTAGTTTACATTTGTGCAAAATACTTGATATAATTATTTTTCTTTAACCTTTGTGTAAAAGTTAGACTCTGAGCAAATTCAGATAAATTCTATTCCCAAATAATCCGATTTGGTAAACCTTTATTCACATAAAAGAGAATCTGAATATTCAATTTTTTGTATTTCCCCAACTGTCTTTTTAGCAAAACGGAAAGGATAAAAGTGATGTCTTAGTAGGGTCTGAGGAAAAAAGGTAAATATTTTGAGACATGGTTTCAATTCTTCTTCTTTTTTTAAATTATACTTTAAGTTCTAGGGTACATGTGCACAACGTGCAGGTTTAGAGAATGATAGACTGTTTTCAATTATTCTTCTAAGGAATACTACTTATGGCAGAAGGAATGTAATTTGTTTTTTCAGCTAGGCTAGGTATGATTCAATGTGTTCAAAAGGAATTAGGCAGAGGAAGGAAGAAGAGTTTAGAATTTATCACTTCAGAGACAGTTTCAACTGACTGTAATGAAACAATTTCCCATTTGACAAAGAACCAAAATGACATTCAGAGGCCACTGGCAACACAGGTTTTCTTTTCTCCTATTCCCTCACTCCTCTACCTTCCTCCTTTCTCTGGGTGTGAAGTTCTCTCCAAAAAGCTGTCCTTGTTTTGTATAATCCTGTTGCTCTCTGAATTATTCCTTTTGCTTTATTGTGGCTTCTGATGGTAACAAATTTAGCCCTAAGATATCTTTTTATGGCAATTTTAGTTCCTACCCAGGAGCCTAACTTTTCCCATGGAACACAACATAGGTACAACCACTCAACTTCAGGAGAGGGCCAAATCATTGATTCAGGGGAATTTTTTTTTTCTGGGCATTTCATAAATCATAAGTAATCAAGTTTCTGAAAGTACACTCAAACCCCTTGTTAACTGGATATGATGGAATTCAGCTCACTGCCCTGTCTTCTGACAAAAATGACCACAAAATGAACAGCTTTTTACTGAGCATCAACTACATGAAAAGTTCACATTAAGAGCTGAAGGGAAATATAGAGGAAAGCACAGCAAGGAGTTCTGTCTTTATAGGAGTTTATGAACAAATAGAAGATAATGGCTATATGTGAGTAAGTGGTGTGAAGCCTTTGCTCTGCTCTATATTCAGACCTTATCTCTTTAGCCCCCACTGAGCTTAACATAGTTCCTGGTGTATTTTAGCCACTCAATAAAGGGATGTTAAATACATTAAAGAAATGAGTTAGTGTGGGCACTAATTTGGCATTAAACCACACACATACCTCTGGGACAGAGCTCATCCAAGGAGGGCTAATGCAGTGCTCACAAGGAGGCAATGAAATTTGGTGGTTCACTGACCATCAACTCAGCAGTAGATCTTTGATGAGATCATTTACTATTTGAGAATATGACAAAAACTATGAATACTGGTTCTAGAAAAATACATAAATGCACATATATGGTAACTTTTGAGTGCAATTTAGTCTTCCTGTGGATTCTCTAAATGTCTATGGTCCCGTGGTTAGGAACCCCTACTTTTCTGAATGTCTATTATGAGTCACGCACTGTGTGGGGCTTACACTGGGTGCTATGAGAGCCCAGAAGAGAGAATATTTATCCCAACCTGGTGATTCAGAGTAGGCTTCCTGGAGAGTTAGAGGCTGAGGCTGAGGCTGAAACCTGAAGGATAAACAGAATAGTAATAATAATAATAATTCACATGAGACCACTCAGGGAGACCTTTCCTATTCATCCTGTTGAAAATAACACCCTCTTCTCTATCTCATTATTCTTTCTTCATTTTTAATAGCACTTGCCACACTCTGTAGTTGTGTTCTTTTGTTTACATACTTATTATCAATGCCCCGACTAGAATGTAAGTGCCACAAAGGTAAGTGAATTCAATCTGTTGTGTTCACTGCTATATCCCCAGTGCCTGAAACAGTGCCAGACATGCTCAATTATTTGTTGAATGAATAAGGGCTTCCTAGGCAGGTGGAACAGCTTGTGCAAAAGCACAGAGACATGAGAGAATATGTGGAGACTATGAGTGATTCAATGCACCTGGAAGGTGAAATGTAAATGAGAGCAATGGCAGATGAGACTGAAGAGGAAAGGGGTATGTAGGTCATGAAGGACCTCATTTAAGGAAGTTGAACTCTCCTGTAGTTCCAATGGGGAGGACAAATCCATGTAGTCATTTGTGGGGAAAATATTCTAATCCCAGGAGAAAAACTGGGATGTGGGATGGGACAGGAAACAAAGTAGAATAAAATAAGTCCAATACAGGCTGACTTAGGATGTTCTGTCATAGGAACCCTACAGCTACTCCTTGCCTTTGACTCTGGCTTGGGTCTCTAACTATGGGCTGGTGTCTTGGACTTAGGCTCTGTTAATAAGAATAATGACGATGATGATAAAAGTAAAATTGCTATTGTGAATAGTGCCACAATAAACATATGTGTGCATGTGTCTTTATAGCAGCATGATTTATAATCCTTTGGGTATATACCCAGTAATGGGATGGCTGGGTCAAATGGTATTTCTAGTTCTAGATCCTTGAGGAATTGCCACACTGTCTTCCACAATGGTTGAACTATATGTAACAAATCTGCACATTGTGCACATGTACCCTAGAACTTAAAGTATAATAAAAAAAAAAAGTAAAATTGATCCACGCACTGTGCCAAACCATGTGCATGGATTTTGACATTTCATCTTCACAACTATCTTATAAAGATGGTACTGTTATATCACAATCCCTTGATTACAAGGAAATTGAGACTTGGGTGAAGCAAATTCCTCAATGTCGTACTTCAGCAAGTGGAGGAATAAGGATTTGGGATTTGAAACTAGGCAATTTGAGCCCAGAACTTAATTCTAACCACTAACCTGTATACTTTTCTAACAATTGAATTTCTGTCTCTGCCCTCAAGTTTCATCTCTGGACTTGGATAGATTGGTGCTACACCACTGGGCTTCTTGTCCTTAATTTCCATCCTCTATGCCCTATCACTTGCTTATGGGCCTTTATGGCCATGTCCTACTCTAGTCTATGATAAAACAACATCACACAAAGAATAATCAGATCCCTTATGACATTCAACCCTGAATTCTCTAGAGGTAGTTTGAGTGGATTAGAAATCATCTGGGCCAAATCTTGCTGTCAAATCAGTATTGATGTTGTCACTTTCAGTGATTTGTTGACAGAAACAGTATCTTTTATTAGCCTGATCCAGAGAAGGCCTTTTCTGTTAAAGCATGTGCTGGTGCCAGGGAATGTAGGAACTAGAAAGTCTATGAAGCTGTTTGTTGAATTGGTTTATATCATAATCAATATGTAACAAGGTAATTCTGCTAACAACCATTAACACTTCTGGGTTGCTTACTAGTTGCCAGACACTTTTTATAGCATTTTTCATGTATTTACTTATTTATTCCATGTACATTTATGAGATAGTTACCATTATTATCTGCATTTTCCAGATGAGGAAACTGACTTCCAAAGAAATAGTTATTTAAATTGCCCAAACTAAAGAGCCAGTAAGAGGTAAGGCTTGAATATGAATCCAGGCAAGTCTGGGTCCCAAACCTGCTCTTTTAATTAGACAGGCTGTTATTTGCAGGCTAGTTTCATAATGTTGTACAAGGGTTTGAATCATAATCCCAAAAAACACAATTCTGAATGCCATAATCCTGAATGTCAAAGTCCCGAAAGATCTAAATCCTTAAAGTCTAAAATCCTGAAAATCACAATCCCAAAAGATTGAAATTTCAAAAGTTGAAATCCTGAAAGTTGAATTCTGGGAAAGGGGTGAGTAGTTTTCAGTTGTATGCAGAATAGTTCCATCATGTTAGTTTCATCGTGTTAGACGGAATTATTACCTTGTTATTGTCTTTATTTTCACTTGTAAGAAAATTCACATAAGTAGATTTACCATGCGATATGGCAACAATGCAAACTTCAGTTTAAAAATGCATCATTTGCCAGCATTGGCATTCTTTCCAGCTGATGACATTCCAGGAGCTTTTAATGAATTAAAGCCACATTTGCCTGAAGAAGCCAGCAAAGTTACTGACTGGTTTGAGAATAGTTATGTGTATGGTAGGATAAGAAGATACTCACTCAACGATGTTGCTGTTTGATCACTAGTATTGTTTCTGCCAAATTTGTGATCTGTATATGAGTACATGCTGAACAGATTTTTGTATACCAAAACAACATAGAAGGATGGCACAGAATATGGGAAAATTTAATAGGGAATGCTCATGTTGGTGTATATTGAATCATAGAAGAATTTCAAAAAGAACAGTACCATGTAGAAAATGAATGTGAACGTATTCTCCAAGAACAGCCATGTCCCAAAAGAAAAAAAGCAGCTATTCGTCATGATGCAAGACTTCAACATATAGTTAACAATTGTGAATGTCTGCCAGCTCTTGTGGACTATCTCTGTGCAATTGCCTGTAATCTATCCCTGTAATACACTTTTTCATATGTCAAATTTTCTTTTTAGTTTTTTTCTTTTTCTCTTTAAGTTTTTTTCCACTATTTTAAATTGTTAGCATTATTTTTTACAATTCGCTATGCTATGTATTTCATCTTCGCATCATTTCCAATATTGAACATATCAATTATGTGAGACTTTTAGAGAGTTCTAATTTATTTTATGCATTTTTTGCAAATTTGACACCATGAAAATACATTATCCAAATGTTGACTTTGGTGTGAGCACTATGTGTGCATGTTGTTGTGCACACATAGTGCTCAAACCAAATTCCTCATGTTGTAAGGAATTGTTGACAATTCCTTAATAAATAAAGACGTGTCCTTTTTGTACATCTGTATTTGTGACTGATAAAATTTCTCCTCATCTTGGCTTTTTGGGCAACTGCATGTGTGGTGGTGACCCACCTCAGTTTCCGATAGATCTTGCCAATCAGGTTGTTCATCACAGTATTTCAGATGACTGCAGTTATTATCCCGGGTGCACAAAATTACCAACCATGGTGGTATGCATTTATACATTTCCCTTTTGACCTATTTCTTTATAAATGCAATTTGTCTGCTCATAACTGTTATATCTGTGTGATGGTGTATCGAGTGTTTACAGTTGAACAATATGTATGTTATTATTGCCTACTGTATTGTGTAAAGTGGCCTGTGAAGTATCATGTTTTTATATTTCTCAAATAAATCACCTTTTATAAATGTAAATAAATATTTTTTAAAGTAATTTAATAAATATTTTATTCAGAATTATATTTTTGGGATTTTGATCTTTCAGAATTTTAGCAATTTGGGATTATGGTATTCAGGATTGTGCTTTTGGGGATTTTCATTGACTTCTGTTGCACAACACACTTAAGAGACATGTATTGAGTACCTATAATGTACACAGCATTCCACTAGAAACTAAATTCAGGTGCCTTCGCATAATGCAAGAAATGATGGAGACTTAAACTAGGGCACTGCAAAGAGGTTTGGCAGACATTCCCTTTGGCAATATGGGAATGACAGAAAGTAAATGGTAGCTTGTAGATGGTGTAGGTTTGCCTATTTTAGGACAGAAGGACTTTAGTGAGCCCATGTGTGGGTGAAGGTGTGCAAATCTGGGAGAATGAAGAACGAAGAAGGTGACAGTGGCAGAGAGAGCAAGATTATGGAGATGATGAGAGATCAGTAGCACAAAGCAAGGTTTAGCTTTATAGCAGTGGAAGGCTATGTGTATATAATAAAGAGAAGTACAAACTAGAATGGCAGTTCACATACAATGGACATGTTTTTCTTAGTGGAGCAGGAGACAAAAACCATCAGCTAAGAATAAAAGCACCCAGAGTGTCATTGGAGTTTTGTGAATGGGTTGATTGAGGAAGATTTGAGAAGAGAAAATAGAAATGGCTGACTGTGAAATTAAAATATTTTTACCAAATGATGTCCCTCAGAATATTATTTCAGGAGACAATGAGAAAAATGTTTCTAGGGAAAATGTACTGGGAAATTAATCACAGTATGCATTTCACATTGTGTATGAGTATATTAAAGATTCTTAGTATTTCTGTAGTACAGAAATTACCTACCTTCATTTATCTTGCATTTTCCAATTTATTTATAGGGCAGTTAGTAGCCATTTCTTCACATAGTTATTATTAATATCCTATATCATCAGTGTTCCAGGGAATGCATTTCAGGGAATGCTGATATAGAGGGTTGATTTGAGATAAATAAAAAAACTGATGAAGTATATTGAGAACCTAGGTACCCAATCCTACAATGCATGTGTAATTGAGGCATTTAGTCCTGTCTTGTGACTTCAGCCAGCAATATGTTGTGGCCTGGAAAGTAGAGCAGAGAAAATGGAGAGTTGTGTTTGTCCAAGCATGGGTTTTGGCAAGGCAAAACCAGCAGAATGCAAAGGGGACAAAATAAATGAAGATCTAGTGAAAGTGTTGTTGATGAGGGCATGCATGCTGGGTCGGGAGGAGGGCAAAATGACTGAGAGGGGTAGGAGAAGTTGGGGGCCTTGTTGTCATAGTGACATCAAAGGATATTTCTGGTGGGAAAGAGGGAATGGGAGAGGTGACAGTGAAGGGAGAAGGTATATATAGATGTATTCATTATTTATTTAACAAATAGGGTGTAATAAACTATAAGTTGCTTCTGAGAGTTGGAGTAGGATGAAGCTGGAGAAAAGGCTGATATAATTGGCAACTAGGAGATCATTAGTTACTTTTAAGTGAGCAATTTGTACAGTACTAAGAGTTAATAAGGGGATGTGTGGTGAAGAGACGTACAAAATAAAACCTCATTGATTTTTTGCCAGTAAAAGGAATGACAAATGGGGAATTACTTGAGAACACTGAAGGACCAAAATGATAGACTGGATTAAGAAAATGTGGCACATATACACCATGGAATACTATGCAGCCATAAAAAATCATGAGTTCACGTCCTTTGTAGGGACATGGATGAAATTGGAAATCATCATTCTCAGTAAACTATCGCAAGGACAGAAAACCAAACACTGCATGTTCTCACTCATAGGTGGGAATTGAACAATGAGAACACATGGACACAGGAAGGGGAACATCACACTCTGGGGACTGTTGTGGGGTGGGGGGAGGGGGGAGGGATAGCATTAGGAGATATACCTAATGCTAAATGACGAGTTAATGGGTGCAGCACACCAGCATGGCACATGTATACATATGTAACTACCCTGCACATTGCGCACATGTACCCTAAAACTTAGAGTGTAATAATAATCAAATAAAAAAAATTCTGGTTTTGTTTGTTTGCATGTAGAGCAGGTGAAACTGGGGGCTTGAGGTAAAGACATTGGCTAGGAGGATTGGGATAGGCAGAAAGTAAGGAATAAAATAAAATAACCAGCAGCACTGAGGGTTTAACTAAGAAAAGTTAACATGGATTTATCTTATGATGTTTCCCTGGTTTATGTTACCTGAGGACAGAAGGGTTAGGGGATGGCAATGGAGGGGGTGAAACAGACCAGGAAAATGGAGAAATGTTATGAGGGAGCAAGGCAGGTTGTTCCTGGAAGGAATACCCTGAGGGCAGGGTATTAGTTTGAGTTCCAGGTGAGGTGAAGTTATAAATTTTGGTCAAGAAACTGGAAAGGAGTGGAAATGAAGGCCTTCAGAGTAGAAGGAGTCAGGAAATTCCTAGGTCAGGGTGTCATATGGATTAATGCAGAGAGAAATTAATGTCACCTTAGACAGGAGTCTGTGTGGGAGGAAATATTGTTAGAAGCACAAAATGGAAGAGGACTTGGGGGTGAGCAATGCCATCGTGGAGGAAGGGAGGGTGGAGGTGTACTTGGATTATAGTATGGGCTTCAATGGAAGAGAGTTAGATAAAGGAAGATGTTGGAAAAATAGAAGACAGGCAACCGACATGAGTGAAGAGAAGGCAGAACTCTCTTGGTGCACAGAAAAAGAGGAAGAGGAAGTGGAAGAGAGGCTTCCTTTTGAAATAGTCATGAGGGAGGCAGAACTCTCAGGGGAAAGCCTGCAGACAGCAGATAAATCAGAGGGTAGAAGGAATCCTCTGGGGATAGGTAGAAAATATAAGGAATGCAACTGATAGTAGAACACAGCTCCAGAGAACGTAGAAGAAAGGGATCAGGGAGTGTCGAAAGCAGACAGATGCCACAAAAGAAGATGGACTGAGTTGGAGAGTGCTGAAAATAAAAGAAGCAAAACTAGATTTGATGGTTTTATTCTGTGAGCAAAGGTAATGGCGAGTAATGGGGTATGAAAGGTGCAAGGCCTGAAGGCTTCAAACTGAGGCCAATTGAGGGGCAGGCATTCCTACCCTAGGAGGAAAAAAAACTGGCATGACTGACTAGAGGTAGCTTGACTCCCCATAACATATTGTTGAGACTGAGGGCTGTGCTGGAGTTGAGAGATACATCAATATGCTTACCTGGGCTCTTGAATAATGAGGATAGTACAGATTTTTTGAGTTGTGGCATCCCATGTCAAAGACCTTGATTCAAAGAGAAGCACGGAGTGTCCCCCTAATCCCATTTCTGGTGACAAGTGGATTCCCTATCTCTGTGGATTGGCAGTGCCTCCCTATGCATTTGTTAGATGAGTGTTTTCAGATGTACAGGGGCATGGGAGTGAGGAAAGGGAGCCAAAATCAATTTGTAAGGTTGCTTTCAGGGGCAGCTTTGGAAAATTGTGACACAGAAGAATTATTCATGGTACTTGGTATTTCCCTACCTTGCCTTTAGGTGCCCTCACTGCTTGCTGCCTGCCCACACTGTGTTTAGGGCTCTTGCACCACTTCCTGTTTAACCAGGGTGATTTATAGTAGCCAGTCCTGCTCTAAACTTTCTTGTTCCCTTATTTGAAAAACTTGATCATGTGCTTTCAAGGCCCTACTCTCCTCTTCCCAGGATGTTTCCCTGGTAGCTGACAAGTGAATTAGTGCTAAGGTAGTTAAATCGAATAAATTAGTGTCTTCATACCCTCAGGGGTTTTTTCCATTTCATTTGAGTATCTTAACCCAAAGAAAAAACTGACTATGGGAATTGAAAGCTCTAAAGTAGGGGAAGGAAGGTATGGAAGGGCTTCCTGGCCCTCAGATTAAATCAGCAAGATATTTAGCTCTGGAGGTTTCATTGAGCGTGGAACTGATTTTGTTTTCCAGAGCACTTGGGATTAGCCCTGGTTTCCTGTGGCCTAAAAGTAATGACACCCCAAACTTTTGGGTACAATGACTTGCAGCTGCTTATATTTTTGTTCTCTTTCCCATATACTGAGGCCTCTGTGGATTGTGTGGTAGTTTTTTTTCTCTTCCTCAGAAACTTTATACTCTAGCTTGCTTGAGGCATAAATAAGCTAAATCTTGCAAAGGGTCTTAGAAAGGTACTTCTCCCTAAAATCAATGCAAAGAAGCTTTGAAAATAGACCCATTAAGTGATTTTAACTCTGCATGAAAAACTATTTAGTCAGGTAAATCTAATTCTTGAACAGGCTGAAACCTGATTTTTCCATCCATTTTCCTTCTTCCAGCCAAAGAACCCTAGGTGTTCCCTAAAGAACGCAAATGTCAAAGTGGGTTTTTTTTGATATGTGTCTTCTAGGAGTGGGGGCTGTGACAATGGTCTTGTTGGTTTCAAGCAATGTCTGAGGCTCTTGCCAGCAATTACAGGCTTACATGCTCATAATACAAAGAGCCTAAAGTGGCACAAATTGCTGTCGAGAGCCAGCTCTAAGCAAAATGGAGATACCTTACTTTCTACTCAAGATTTCCATTTAATATCTGTTCTTTGGTAAGTGAGTGCTGTCCATGTATTTCCATGTCAGAGTTGTCTGTTCAGAATAGTAAAATCATGGGAAAACTTCTTTCATCTGTAAATTTCCCAGACTAACCTTTTGCTCATCCAACTAGCAACCTATTTATTTGACCATCTGCTTTACTCTCCACTTCTAGGCACCTCATACATAGAGACATTTACAAGTACAAAGGTGTTTCTTCTTTTTCAAGACACTGGGTGCCTTTAGGCAACCATTAGACAGCTCAGAGACCGCTATTGTGTCCGTTATTATGGACCCGTTGTACTGCACCATATTCTGTCCTATCCCACCTGCTGGCAGCTGTCATGTTAGAAATCTATCTAGCAAATCAATCTCTGCTAAGGTCCTAATACCTAATAATTGCCAAAGTGTGGCCTCTATACTTCCCCTCAGGCATATTTGCATTTTAAAAAAGAAACTTTTAGGACCACAAAACCTATTTTAAGGAATGACTCTCTATGGCATTAATTTCAGACATTTATTCTTTTTTATTTTATTTATTTATTTATTTTTATTATACTTTAAGTTTTACGGTACATGTGCATATGTGCACAACGTGCAGGTTAGTTACATATGTATACATGTGACATGTTGGTGTGCTGCACCTATTAACTTGTCATTTAACATTAGGTATATCTCCTAATGCTATCCCTCCCCCCTCCCCCCACCCCACAACAGGCCCTGGTGTGTGATGTTCCCCATCCTGTGTCCATGTGTTCTCATTGTTCAATTCCCACCTATGCGTGAGAACATGCAGTGTTTGGTTTTTTGTCCTTGTGATAGTTTGCTGAGAATGATGGTTTCCAGCTTCATCCATGTCCCTACAAAGGACATGAACTCATCATTTTTTATGGCTGCATAGTATTCCATGGTGTATGTGTGCCACATTTTCTTAATCCAGTCTATCATTGTTGGACATTTGGGTTGGTTCCAAGTCTTTGCTATTGTGAATAGTGCCGCGATAAACATACGTGTGCATGTGTCTTTATAGCAGCATGATTTATAATCCTTTGGGTATATACCCAGTAATGGGATGGCTGGGTCAAATGGTATTTCTAGTTCTAGATCCCTGAGGAATCACCACACTGACTTCCACAATGGTTGAACTAGTTTACAGTCCCACCAACAGTGTAAAAGTGTTCCTATTTCTCCACATCCTCTCCAGCACCTGTTGTATCCTGACTTTTTAATGATCGCCATTCTAACTGGTGTGAGATGGTATCTCATTGTGGTTTTGATTTGCATTTCTCTGATGGCCAGTGATGATGAGCATTTTTTTCATGTGTCAGACATTTATTCTTTTAATAAATATTTAACATGTGCCTACTATGAGTCAAATATTGCATTAGTAACAATGGATATGCAGTAGTAAAATGTGATTCCACCCTAAAGAGCTTACAGTATAGTATAAGCAATAGGCATGTGAAATAATTTTAGTGTAGTATCATAATAAGTTCTATGAAAAAGGTATTATTAATTCATTCATTCAAACTATGTTTATTGACTGCCTATTACATGCAAAGCACTGTGCTAGATACCAGGGAAATAGCAGTGAACAAACCAGTCTTTATCCTCATTGAGCTTACATTCTATTCCATATACAAGGCAGTACAGTTTGATACAGGAGGGAATGATTTGACTGAGAAGGTGGGCAGGGCTACACAGTCATGATATTTGAGATAGATCTAGGAGGATGAGTAGAAATTCATCTAGTCTATGAGATGGAAAAAAGCATTCTAGTCAGAGGGAATATCATGTATAAAGACATAAAAGCATGAAAGATGGACATATCACATCTTTGAGAAATGGCAAGTAGTTTGGAGTGTCTGGAGTACTGGCAATTATGTAGTGGAGCATCATGGAAATAAGGATGGAAAGACAAGTTAGGCAAGATAGTATACGATAGAAGCTGTACAACCCTGTTTCTGGATCAGATGGAACAGGTTCAAATTTGGGCTCTGCCACTTACTAGTTATGTCATCTTTGGGCAAATTATCAGATCTTTCTGAGTTTTGGTTTCTGCACCTATAGAATGGGAATAATAATTGAAACTACCTCGTGGTATTGGAGTGAGGATTAATTTATGTAAAGTATGATGTTTGTCAAGTACTTAGCACAAGGCCTGAGACACAGTAAGTGTTCAATAATTTGTAACTGTTGTTCTTCTATAAAAGTGATTGAATCACATCTGTAGGCAATGGGAATCTGCTTAAGCTGAATTCTTCATAAGGGAAGTGACTTGATCAAAGATGTATTTCAGAAAAACCACTCTGTCTTGAGAAAGAAGGAGAGATTTTAGGGGTTAGAGAGTAGACGCAGGGCACATAGTTAATAGTTAATAGACTAGTGCGACAATTCAGGAAAGAGACAACAAAGTCCTGAATAAAATTGAATCAAGGGAGGAGGAGAGTCCAGGGGAATAGAGTTGAATGAGATTTAGGGGATTGTTCTCTTAGTTCTTGATTTGCAGAGGTAGGAAAAGACAGTTGAGGTCAAAGATGTAATCAAAGAAGATGATGAGTGATTGGAAGGAAGGGTGATCCCTTTAACTGAAAAGTGGATTACCAGAGGATGGGTGTGGCTTTTTGGGGGGAGTGGGGGATTTCGGGGAAGAAAATTATTGAGACTATTGCAGCGAGTTTTGTTACATTTATGTCTGTGGAATATCTATCTACCTAGCAATTGATTTAGCAAGCAGATGAAAATAGGTGTTAGCTGATGAAATTATAGATGATGAAAGAGTAGTAGATGAGATTATCTAAATAGAAAATATTATCTAAATAGAAAGTATATTTAGACTGAGAACACAACCCCTAGCACACCAGTTTTTAGGGTGAGGCAGAGAAAATGGAACAAAGTAAGAAAGAACCATCAAAGGTATAGAAGGCAAAGAATTAGGAGTGTTATCAGAGCAAGGGACGAGAGTTTCAAAGGGGAAGGAGTGGGAAATAGTCTCAAATTCAGCTGAGAGGTATAATTGAATTGGAAATTGGGAGGATGCTGGGAACCTTACCAGAGCTGTTTTATTGGAGAAGTGAAGGTAGAAGCCAGATTGCCTGGGTTGAATACTCACCTTGACCTTCTTAGCCACCCTGCTCTATAACTAGCAAAGGGGATGAGGTCACCCAGTATGATGGTTAATATTGTTAACTTGATTAGATTGAAGGATGCAAAGTATTGTTTCTCGGTGTGCCTGTGAGGGTGTTGCCAGAGGAGATTAACATTTGAGTCAGTGGACTGGGAGAGGAAGACCCCCCCCTTTATCTGGGTGGGCAGCATCCAATCGGCTGCCAGCATGGTTAGAAAAAGCAGGTGGAAGAAGGTAGAATAAGCTGGCTTGCTGAGTCTTCCAGCCTTCATCTTTCTCCCGTGCTGGACGCTTCCTGCCCTTGAACATCAGACTCCAGGTTTTTTAGCCCTTGGACTTCTGGACTTACATCAGTGGTTTGCCAGGGGCTCTCAGGCCTTTGGCCACAGACTGAAGACTGCACTGTCTGCTTTCCTACATTTGAGGCTTTGGGACTTGGACTGAGCCACTATTGGCTTCCTTGCTCCTCAGCTTGCAGACAGCCTATTGTGGGACTTTACTTTGTGATTGTGTGAGTCAATTCTCCTAATAAACTCCCTTTCATATATATCTTATTCTGTTCCTCTGGAGAACCCTGACTAATACACCCAGGATATCATAAACCATAAATTTGGAAGAAAGAGTTAAGACTTCAGTCTCGTATACATATCTAACCAAATGCTCTGCTGCTCTCACAGAGCAACTATATCATAGGCAGTAAGGTCTGTGGCTTAGTTTGATGATCCTTGCAAACACAGTGACTCAGTCATTGTGTAGATACAGTCTAAGAAACAAGATTTTAGGGGTTTCAGAAGAGATGATCTTGTTAATTTATAATTCAATCAGAAACCCTTTGGTTATCATTGTTAAAATTTAATCATAGATTAGTAAATTCTATCTTCCTTTAATGAAACAGCATTTTCATCTCTGAATAGTACTTTTAAAAAATGTGCTGCTCTATTTTTCTTCCTGAGGAAAGCTGTTACCTCTTAATATCTCTGATTCACATGTGTGGCATAAAAATACATATGGAACACATATTTCTTCTTTCTTTTTGGAACTGTGTAAGATTTCTACGGAATGGAATCTGAATGCCTGTATGAGAAAGTGTAGGTTCCCTACCCCTCTCCCACCACCCTGGTACCCTTTCCTTCATTTGTATTGGAAGAAGGTTTCTGCTTTTCTTCTGTACTCACTGTATATTGAAGAACATACACAGAAGAAAAAAAGAACTTTCTAAAGCCACAACTGCTTTTACTTAAAAGGGAAACCACTTTGCAAAGGACCATTGTGTAGCAGACTTAAGGTGTTCACTATAATAGTTCCGGATGTCAGCTTTACAATTCGTTTCTGAAAGGAATAAAATCATCCAATTCTAGCACTTGTCTGGGAACCCCTATGCAGAGAGGAAATTGGCTAGCAGATATGCAGATGTGGGGGTCTGTGCCACGTAACTGCTGAGGTCTGGGATGGATCTTAATCACAGAGGAAGTTTGTAAGCAATAAAAGAGGCCTCTGTGGAGGCTCTTCAGGTCCCAAAGCTCATTTTATCCTAAGAATATAGGGCCCTGGAGCCTGTGTGTTCACAAGCAATAAAGCAGTCTAACTCTTCCCAAGTCGCTAAAAGAGCACACTAAAAATGATGCCTTCCTCAGCACTTCTTTTTCAAATGGTTCAAGAAGAAAAACCATGTCATCTTTTCTAATACCCACATCCTATTTTCAAATCTGCCAAAAATAGTGATTTTAATTCCCAAGCTTTAGACAAGAAGGGAAAATGCACTCAAAAGGACAGCTTGATTTTCTGCTAATCTTAACATTTTATAAAAATAAGCTTACCGTGAAAGTGATGATCTTGTATAGAAAGCTATCTGATTGGAATGCCCAAGCATTTTGGCTGGTTTGCTTAGCTTTTGTAATTTTTTTCATCTGTGGTAGATGCCTTTCACCAAATTGTCCTCATGTCCTCGGCACTTTGTGAGCAAAGAAGCCTTCCTCAAAATTTTCTAAAGGTCTTCCACTAGGTCGCCCTTAGTGTGGACTGGTACCTGTGTGGATCTCAGTCCCAGTTTCTCTTCTTCAGAGATCTATCTGTTCTTCTGTTCTGAATATGGGGTCAATCAGCTGCATTAATAAGTCCCAAGACTCACTCCTATGAAATCCTTTCACGGGTCTTTAAATGGGACCCTGTTCCAAGAGGGCAGCCTGGTAAATTGATAGCTACCACTAGCTGATGGAATATTTTCCAGTGATTGTGCAATGTTGTGTTGCCAGATAGGTACTAAGATATTGATTTTGGACAACTCTCATTCGCATTAAATACATGATAATTTTAGGGCACCATTGACCTAAGTATTAGCTCTTTTCCATCTGCATTCCAACTGCGTATCAGCCATTTCCCTATAGCACCAGAGGATAGTGGGGGCAGCTGTTGGCATTTTTTAAACCCCTCGCCTTCGCACTACTGGCACTCAGGACAGTCACCACATTCTTTTGCACAGGCTCTGTGTCTTTTCTCAGACAGTGGATGGTCGCATTTATGTTCCCTAAAGGCTTTCAAGACTATTCTGCTGCTATGTCAAAAGTTCTTCTTGTTGTCCCCTCTTGCCTACAATTGATGTGATGATATCATATTCTCTGAGGCTGATCTTAAACTGTGCCAGAAGAGGGACAGATGTTCCTTGCATGAGTAGTACTACTCTTTTCATTCTGCCCATGGGTCCCTGGCCTATCTTCCCAGCTGGTGGTACTGTATGGAAGTCAGGGGGTGTAGTCAATGTTGAAAGCAACCATATTTGAGGAATGTAATACTTGTGGCCCAAAGCATTGAAGAGAAGACATGATTGGAGGATGTGTTGTTCTACCTTTATGCTATAAAACCCCAAATTGTAAAAATTTAACATGGCCAGAAAACAAATTATTATTCACATTTTCCTGCATACCCTAGGCAAGGCTTACATTTGTGGCCAGTATTAATGGAGAGTGAGGCATGGATGCTGCAGCATCATGAGTAATGATGTAATGAACAGTAAGTAAATGATATTACAGAACTGAAGAGATAAGATTTATATCATTTCATTAAATGGGCTCTGAAAAGCCATAACTTGTGAATAACAGTATTGCTGTTTTTCTCATAGTGGCCAATATAAAATTAGCCAAGAATGGCATATTTACAATAAAGTGCAAAAGGAGATGGTCCCTGAACATGAATAATATTTATATGCACAGATCAGATAAGAAACAATAAGAAACAAATACATAAGCATTGCTTTTCGACCCATCATTCTAAATCTTTATTAAGTCACTGTATATACCTCACATGGGCCCATGAATTTTGCAATTCATTTTAAAACCTAATTTTATAAATAGTAAAGAGTTCCACAAAAATATTTCGCAGGGTTGTTCCACCCTAGAGGTGGCAGTAACTGAAGAGTTAAAAGTATAAACTGCTTGTTACCACAAATACAGTTATGTGTTGCTTAAAAAGAGGATACGTTTTGAGGAATGTGTTTTTAGGCAATTTCATCATTGTGTGAACATCATTAGATGATTCCATCATTGTACAAACCTCACTGAGTGTCCTTACATAAATCTGGATGGTGTAGCCTACCACACACCTAGGCTATACCGTATAGCCTATTGTTCCTTGGTTACCAACCTGTACGGCATGTTACCATAATGAATACTACAGGCAAATGGAGCACAAAGGTAAATATTTGTATATCTAAACATAGAAAAGTGTATTAAAAATACAGTATTATAATCTTATGGCACCACAATGGTATATGCGGTCCATTGTTGCCCGGAATGTCATTATGTATTACATGACTGTACTGAACTTTTTTTTCCCCAGAAAGGGTCTTTATCTATCTGCCAAAGATCAAAGTCAAATAAGAAAGCTGTAATTCCTTTTGGTTTATGTGATATTATTTGGAGCTCAACCCCCAAAAGTAGAAACTTAATAAGAAAGTAAGATGTATACATTAACTATAATATGGACTTAAATTTCATTGGCTTAGATAAAATTATTTAATACTTTTTCAGGGTATTAGAAATACTTTGCTAAGCATTGGATATATTGTGGTGAACAAAATAAACAGGGACCAAACAAGGACCTTACAGAACTTAGAGTAGCTGGGCAGACATTAAACAAATAAATGTACAAATATTACTGTTATTATGAATTTTAATATATTCAAAGGAGAAGAAGAAGGCTCTTTGTGAAATGGTGATAACAGGAGTCCTGCTTTATAAAGAAAAGGAAGATATTTCTTGTAGAGGAGACAGACTGAAACATGAAAGGTCAGAAGAGATCTTGGCAGAGCAAATAGCACATAAGAAGCACTGAGATGGTTCCTACTAGGAATGGAAAATGTGGAAACGTGTGATTAAAAAATGAGGTTGGAGATGTTGGTAGAAACTAGGTCGTGGTGGGATTTGTAGGAGATTGGATTTGATCCTAAAAGCTATGAGAAGCCACTGGGGTATTTTATATAGGAGAGGAAATGATCTGATATACATTGTTAGAAGACCACTCTGACAGATGTAGGAGGGTGAGAGTGGAGGTGGGAAGGCCACATAGAGGGCTGCTGCATAGATCCTGGTGAGAATGACGGAAGCTTAATCTAAGGTAGCAACAGTGGGTTGGAGACAAATAAGCCAGTTTAATATACATCTTGGTGGTTGAAATGATAGGACCTGCTGATGAACTGGATTTGTTCATTCATTCCTTCTTCCAACAAATATTTAAGTCCTACCCCCTGTGTTAGGCATTATTGTAAGTGCTGTGAATAGAGCAGTGAACAAAATATAATCTCTGCCCTCGTGGAACCTGTAGTCTAGCAGAAAGATAGATATAATAAAGAAGAAAAACATAATATGACTAATGGGGATAAGAACTATGAACAATAATGAAGCAGGATAAGATGTGAAGGGAGTACTGGGATGGGTTTGAGGTTGCTGTTTTATAAAGAGTGGTTAGGAAAAAGCTTTCTAATAAGGTTACATATGAACCTTAAAATGTAACCTTATTTATAAAGAGTGGTAAGTAAAAAAGCTTTCTAGTAAGGTTACACTTGAGCAGAAACTTGAAGAAAATAAAGGAGAAACCTATGTAGTTATTTGGGGGAACTATTCTAGGCAAATAAAACATCAGGAGGTAGAAATGTACTTGGTAGTTTGAGGAACAGTGGGGAAACCAGTGTGTCTTAGAGTAGAACGGGCAAGGGTGATAATAAAATGAGATTAAAGGGGTTCTGCAATGGGGAAGTTCATGTTGGGCATTGTAAGAACCTTGATTTGTAAGATAACACGGGAATCCCTTGGAGAGTTTTGAGTAGAAGAGTCATATAATCCAGCTTATGTTTAACAGGATCGTTCTGGCTACTGTGTTGATAACAGACCACAAGGAGGCAAAAGATGAAGCATAGAGAACATTTAAGAGGCTATTTCAGTAATCTATGCTAGAGATGATGATGGTTTGGACTAGACTGAATATATTGCATAGTGTTTGGATTCTGTATAAATTTTGAAGTCGACAAAATTTACAAATCAATTGTACATGGGTTGTGAGACAAAGGAGTCAAGGATGATCCTAACGTCTGAGCAACTGAAACGAATTAGAGTCACCACATGTTGAGATGAGGGAGACTGTGAGGAGTTGTTTCGGTAAGAAGAGGTTTTAGATTTGGAGGTGGAGGGGGAAAGAAGAATTCAGAATGACTTCTAGATTTTTGGTTGGAGCAATTGGATGGATGGTGATACAATTTCCTTAGGTGGGAAAGATGACAGTCTTAAAAAATTTTCTGTTCCAACCTCCTTATTTTGATAGATGAGGAACAAAAGCCCTCAGAAAACAGCCACCTAGTTCAGTAGTGTAAGGGTCTGGACTTGGTTAAAAGTCTCCTAATGAAAGGATCCTGATTCTTGCCTCTTTTCTATACTGGCTTTTTAATTTTAAAATCTCTGAAATGTGGAAATGAAATGGTAAGTTTCTTAAAGACAAGGTCTGCTCTTCAAGCTTCTTCTGTAATGTAATGTAATGTAATGTGATGTGATGTTATGCTATGTTATGTTATATTGGACACCTTTTGTGTTATGTAAGAACACTCCCTTTTTCAGGATCCATTCTTTTCCATACCTTACCCAAAATCCACATGATTTCCACAGGAGTTGCTGTGCTAGTACAATATGATCCCACCTCTTCTCCACAGTGAATTGTATGAGGAATCGGCATCTGACCCAAAGTGGGCCAATTTATTCTGCCAACCCTGGTAAAAGAGAGGAATGCTTATTCTAAGCACTTAGTAAGTACCTGTTGACCTGAATTGAAGGATGGGTGAAGCTTTCAGAAACCATATATGAAAAACTTTTTCAAAACATATGAATTAGGGGATGATTATTCTCATTTAAAGAAAAAATTTTGCTCTACCAGAAGATTGACTGTAATTTTGCTTTAAATAGCAATGTTTCTAGTGCATTCAAGCATTTGTTTATGATCATTAGCTACTTGACAGGCTGGGGTTGATGGGAGAGCATTTTAAAGTTAAAGCATCTGGAAATACTTTCCATTAAATTCTCTTTATGTTGATCTGGAGCCTGTGCCCTGTAAAGTCCTCTCATTTCCAAACAGTAAGATTTAAGCTATCAGTTGGGTTAGCACCCAGTGTCAATACTGGATAAATGATGCTAAATAATCTAGTGGTGTTTTCAATTGTGAGTTCAATTTAGTATGTTTTACAGGCCTCTATAAGGCTACATTAAATATAGACTAATTGAAAACATGGTGCATAGGGAATACTCAGTGTGTGTGTGTGTTTATAGTTAGAGAATATGAGTACCAAAGATACATGAATAGAATCAAGGATTGCTCATAACAAAGTATAAAAGTCAACAATACTGCATATCTGTTGTCGATAGGTTCATTAGCAGAAAAATGCACTTAATGCTTATCAATGAGCTTCTGCCCTACTGGAGAATAAGAGGAAGACAAAGTGAGACAGAAGTCTATGGAGCTCAAATTTAAAGTCAGATAACCCATTCAGCATATTTGATAAGCCTGTATTTATTATGTGAATATAAAAGTGATAAATTGCCATAAACATATTAGTGTTTGATAGTATAAAGTAAGCCAAGTTCAAACTAGACTTGTCTGAAGAAGGAAAAAAAAAAGAAAGAAGAAGAGGAAGAGAAAAAAGGAAGAAGAAAAAAGAATAAATTGTTATTTCATGAACACATATAACTGCTAAGAGTTGTGGAACCCCTCTTTATTTTATCATACATGGATTTGAGCACCTATGCACTATGGAGAAGCAGCTTCCAAATGAGTTCACATATATCAACCAAATGAGTGTGCAAATGTTTGAATGAATTTATGTAGTTTGTTGGAGACAATAAATATTGAAATCAGGATACTGCATAATTCATACATATATTAACCTCTTTTCTCAACTTTGGAACAATCTCCTTATATTTAATAGTTGTAATTAAATATCTGTCTAATTTGGGCTTTGCTGACTGACCAGATCACTTTTTCTGGTAGTTTCGGTTTCCAGCAGTTTGCTGACAATATTAAAATTTAAGGTAGTTTCATTGGTATTTTAGTAAAAACCAAAAATGTATTCCTTCCCTATCTATGCAGGGTGACCATACATCTCGATTTTCCAAGGGTAGTCCTGGTTTATGCCTGTTTTCCTGATGTATGCATTATAGCATCTTCTTTCACTCCTAAAAGTGTCCTTGTTTGGAAAATAAATTATGTTTGCGCTACATATCAGCTTTACAGGTAATTCTAATTCAGCCAACATAGAAATAATCTGCAAGGAATTCAGTTAACCCTCTTACTTTCTCACAAAGTCTTATATACAGTTCTTTCTGATCTTTCCCACCTCCTAGGTGAAAGATCATATCAAATCACACTTCAGTTAAAGCATTTTGTCAGATGACTAAAATTTCAGCCAAGTTGAACTGCTTTCTGATAATTTAAGTTGATGTAAATTGTATAGAAGACCTCAAGGAATGGGTGAATAGCATGTCTTTTATTCAGTTCTCAACTATTAGTTGTTTTAACTTGGCCTTTGGCAGGAATTGGATAGCTATTGATTTAAGCTTCAGCCATCTGGCAAGTGACTCAACTGCAGAGATTTTGTATTGCTGATTGAAGCAAGATACATAAGTTTTAGTTAATGGGAATTGTTTTAGTTAGGATTAGGTCTGGCTGTCGGTGACAAAATACAACCTATGAGTGGCTTCAACAAGAAGCTTAATTTTTCACTAATATAAGATACCAGAGCTAGATGTTACAGAGCTGTCAGTTGTGCATTAGCTCCAGTCTCAAGACCCAGGATCCTTCGATTTCATTGCTCAGTTATGTCCACCATTCATTCTCAAGGTCATTCTTTATTCCTGGCAGGGTCTGCTTTAGTTCTAGCCAATGCATCCTCATTCTATACTGCAAGGAAAGGGAAAAAGAAGAGAACAACCTTCCCTTTTTGAAAGGGTATTTCTTATAAGATTTCCACCACTTTTCCTTACATCTATTTGGCCATAGTGCAGTTACATGGTCATATTTAGCTGCAAGAGGGTCCAAGGAACGTAGTCTTAATTCTGGATCACCATGTGCCCAGTCAAAGCATAGAGGTACTAAAGAAAGGAAAAAAGGGAAAATGGATATTGGGGGACATTTAGTAGTCCCTGCCATAGGAGTAAAGTTGGCAAATTGACATTCTATAATGAAAAACAAGACTTGAATTATTTGTCCAGATCAAAACTGATCCTACCTCCTTACAGCAGTAAATCTGAAAGTATGTTTAGTTATTAACATTTTCCCCCCAAAATAAAGCTTTGATTATGCTTGATGCCATTTAGCACCTCCTTATTTTATAACTCCATACTATTTAATAGTGTAAAAATGTATTCAAAATCATTCAACTTCTTTAAAAGTTACTGTGGGGCAAATAGAATACATAAAATGCAAGGCTATCTTTGGTCAAGTGATGGTTATTTGGGCTGCTGCTACCAACACCCTAGCGTAACTGGGCTCAAGTTTGTCCAGCAGTTACATGCAGGCACAGTGCTCCATGTCACTCTCTAAGAACTACATTGAATTGCACTGCATGCGTGATGAAGAAAAATGTTATGAACATAAGAGTCTTCAGATACTTTCTTCCTTTTCTTAAGCACCATATCCTCTTGGAGCCTACATTTGCTAGACTGGTTCCTAGATTTCTGTGATGCGTAGTCACGGAGTGGGCAAAAGAGAAAGAGTGAACAAAAGAGATTTGAGGAGAAGGGGAATACATTATCAAGTGAGGTTAAACCAAGCTATATGATAAAGGAACTAGAGAGAGAGAGAAGTTGGGGGGAAGTAAAAGCCATATGAGCTAGGGGTAGGATAGAAAAAAAGAAGTATTTTCAGGGGACTGTTAATCAGAGGTTCTTAAGGGTATTACACGAACTGTACTTTTTAAATTTCATACCACTTATAGCCTGGACCAGTTGGGTCCCACACACGTTTATTGATAAGTTCAGTTGCAATTTGGCTGTGTTTTGGGGTCCTCCTAGAGTTAGTTTATTTTGTTAAGAATCTTATGTTATTGAAAACATAATTAATTTTATTTAATAAATTTACTGCTGTGATTAACAACTCTGATGCTTAATATTTAAACATATCATTCACTTAAACAGCAGGGGGCCATAGTCATCTTGACTATTGTTAACTGTGATCCCTTGAAATTCCTTGCCTAATTAGAGCCAACTATTTTCATGATTATCTCTCTGAGGTTTTTTAGTTCCATTGGACATTAACATGCAGGTATATTGGTAGGCAATTTGGGGTCTCTACAGTTGGGCATGTTGTTCATTGCATAAATGTATGTGGTAGTCCTGAACACTATAAAGGGCAATGTATTCACAATTGCTCCCTGAATAAAATAAATAGCTCATCACCTTATATGCAAAGGTATTTTTATTCTTCTCCTGTATAGGATGAGCAGGATCACTTGCCTGAAAAAAAAATGTGAGAGACAAATGTGATAAGATTTCTGTAAATAATAAAGAGGATTTTATACCTTGGTACTATAGGTCACATATATAAGGGTCAGCTATGACTAGGGGAGGCAAGGTGGTCTAAAAGATGGAACTGGACTCCGATGGTATGTAGCAAGTGTCAACAAGACAGAGCTATCTGGTGTCTAACAGGCATGGTGTCAAACAAGTATAGTGGTAGGCAACACACTGGCATCCAGGTGAGCAATTGGTATAGGGGATTCAGCCACAGGTGAAAAGGTAATAACGTCACTGCAATGGGGAGTCTAGAAATAAGCAATTTTTAGAGATATACATAGATGGGGCAGTTAGAATTGTGCATTTTTTTCTGTCACTTGATTGTGAATGTTTTGGTCATTATGAGATTACCTTTTCTTGGGAGAATTGTTCTGAAATGATTATTCTTTTATTTGCATCTGTACCATTTACTTTTCTTACAGTGGGGAGTGACATATGATGTCTGATTACAAAAGTTCTCCTTAGCTTGGGAAGACCAGAGTTAGGCCTAACAAAACTAACCTTGCTCCCTGTTCTCCTTTCCCTACTCCCATCAAAGCAAATCAAAATGCATCTCCCTATCTTTTCTCTAGCTATGCCATTGATCAAGATGTCCTATTTCAGGGGTGGGCTTGAAGCTTGGGTCTGCTGCAAAAGGCTTGGATTTTGAATCCATGGGGGTCAGCTGGAACAGTACCAGATTTCACTAGGGTGGGCCTACACCCTGAATCTTGGATCCTGTGTCTGTGGGATCACACTGAAGTCTGGGTCCACAAAGGCAGACTTGGCACAGGAGTGGGCCTTGAGACTGGGACTGTGGGGGCTGGCCTCGGGCTGGATTTCACTGGTGTGGGCCTGGTGCTTGAGTTCGTGGCAAAGTCAGGTACTCACTTCACTCTCCTTCCCTCACATGGAAGGCATCTCTCTCCATATGGTGTTGCTGGGTTTGGTAGGGGGTGAAATGGGGAATGTGAAATTGTTTTCCCTACCCACCTTAATGCACCTTTTCTTATTTCTGTGCTATAGCCAGATATTGTTATTCCTCACATGGATTCCTTAGCTTATTTGAAGCTACTTTCATGCATAGATAGTTGTTCAAATTGACATTTCTGCAAAGGGACAAGTGCCAGAAGGTCCTATTCTGCTATCTTGCTGACTTCACTCCCAAAATTAAAAATACTTTGGTCTTCAATAAATACCATAAACAAAGTTGGAAGACAAGCTACATACTGGGAGAAAAGTATGAATTTGTAATGTATGCAATCAAAAAAGCCTTAATATAAAGAATATATAAAGAAATCCTACAAACTGACAAGACAAAGAAAAATAGCCTAATTTAAAAATGAGGGAAAAAAGAATTAGGTGCTTTGGAGAAAAGGAAGCTTATATGATCAACAAAAATATGAGAAGATACACAATCTCACTTATACTCAGGGACAGGACCACAATGGATATCATTTTACATCTTTTTGACAGGTAAAATTTACAGAACTTGACAATACCAAGTTTTAGATAGGATGTGTAGTATGTGAGCTGTCTCATACATTGTTGTTGGGAATGTAATTTGGTGTAGCTACTTTGGAAAACAATTTGATATTATCTTTTAAAGTTGAACATTTGCACATTCTATCACCTAGCAGCAATGGTAGGTGTATTCCAAGAAAAAATTTAGCATATCTACCTGAGGAGATATTTACTGGACTATTTTTGGTGGAATTGCTTATCGTAGCAAAAACTTGGGAATGACCAAAATAACCATTAAAAAGAGAATGAATAAATTACTTGTGAAATGTTCGTATAATGGAATATTATATCAGTGAAAATGAACAATCTACGGCTATAAACAACAACACGAATGAACCTTAGTAATATAGTGCTGAGTGAAAAAAGCAAGACTCGAAAGACAGCATAGAATACAATTTTGTTTTGTAAAATTCGAAAACAAAGCATTTGAAAGGAAAATACATAAATGTGATAAAATGAATATAAAGGGAAGAAAATGGTAAATATAAAATTCAGAACAGTGGTTACCTCTGGGGGAGGTAGGGTATAGTATAGTAGAGGAACACACGTAATATTCTAGTTTGGGAGTTGGACAATGGGTTCATGGATGTTTATTAGGACATTATATAAATAGATGAAAAGGGTGATTTATAAGTCAATGGTAGTATAACTTGAATTAAGAATTATGATTATTTCAGTTTTATACATCTGAGGTTCAAGAAAAATCCAAAACAATAAACTCTATGTCGTAGTCTGCAAGGTCCCACGTGATCTCTTTTTGACTTGCTTTCTGTTTTAAGTTTCCACTTCTCTTTGTTCACTGAGCTTCAGCTACACCACTTTTTCTGTTGATCCTTTAACTCTTTAAACATGTTCTTGTCTCAGGGCCAAGAACCGTCTTCCCTCAGATATCCACACTTCTTGCTCCTTCGTGTCATTCAAATCTGCTCAGATATTTCATCCAGGTGTCTCTGAAAATCCTATTTAAGTGGCACCCTGAAAATAAACACAACAAAAAAGAAAAAAGAAAGCACTCCATTACTCTGTTTTTACACACTCATCTACTTTTTTTACACTAGTTACTAAATGATGCATTCTTACACAAATATTATTTGTATTGCATGTCTTTTCCTATATTGAAGTTGCATGGGAACAGGGTTTTTGCTTTGTTCACTGTGGTTTCTTTGTTTAGCTACTTCCTACCTGTCCTTTGTCTCAGAAGTTATTTCCTCCAGAAAACTTCTGACTCTTTTAGTCCTATTTAGTATTTCTCTTCTGGGCTCCTATTTTACCCTCCTGATAACACCAAAATAAAACTCTTCCTATTCTTTTGTGATTGGCTGTTTGCCTGTGTGTCTTGCTAGATTTGTGAGTGATTTGAGGATATAGACGTTGTCATACATGCACACGTGTGTGTATATGTTTAACTCAAAACATCTAGTGCCCACCACATAGTAGATGTTCAATAATGATTATTTAATAAATGATATGACAGATAAAAGAATGAGGAAGCAAGAGAATGATTCAGCCTCAGGGTTAAGGTGGCTAGCTAGAAAAATGAAAAGGGAGGTTGGACATCTGCAAACAGTAAATTGTAGTGTACATAGGAGAAGCTGGATGATTTTGGTGAGACTTGGCCATTGTGTTTCTATAGAAGCCTTCTTTTTATGCAGACCTTGGTGAGCTCTATCACTTTTATTGTAGGATATTGAGAGACATGCCCCAGGCTGGATGTATGCATACATCCCCATGAGGGAAAGAAATTCACAAGCCTCTTAATCACTCAGCATTTCCACACAGTTACAGTTAAGGGGTAAACTCATAGCATAAGATAATGCTGAAATATTGGGAAATTTTAAAACAAAACTATGCATGATCAGATTCACATTTCCTGCTGCATGAGTTTCACTGTGTCTTAATTATTTCTTATTTCCTAATCTATGTAAGGTTTATACCTTCTATTTAATGAAATATAAAATTCACTGGGATAGTCCTTTTCTCTGCTCTCTGATCCCTGTCATGTGAACAGCCAAGAGCTTTCAGTTCCCCACAGATGCTCTAGGTGGCTTTATGTTTTCCCAATTAAATTACCCTTTTCTCTTTTCTGGCTCAGTTATTATGGGATCATCTTTATCATCATTATCAGCATTAATGCTGCATCATAATTATACACATAATTGGATCACATGCTCACTTGCATAGATAATTGCTTCCATTTGCTGCCAGCTTTGCCAGCTACCAAGTAGCATACCCAATAGCCATAAGAGACTATGAGCAAAGTATTGGAACTTATTTATTCTATATGATGGACCAACTCCAGAGTTCATGGTTTGGGTATGATTGTATGTTGTGAGTTATTCATTAAATGTGTCTATAGCATCCTGAAAACCCTGGTATGTTTATGGTGGCCCTACTCAACTACTAGTACATAGAATTAGGGTTTGGTATCCAGATACAGAAAATAAAGTGCTAGTTAGACCAAAGGCATAAATTTTACTTCCATGGATGAGTGAGCTCTTTGGTTCTTGCTCACAAACTGTACCTCTATTTCAATAGACCCTGTCTCTGGCCCCAGACAGAACTTTAACCATCCCATAATTAGAAGATGGTGACAGCTCAAGAAGATGAATTTAATTAGAGAAGTCCCTCAAGAACAGAATGGTGTGGCAGGAAAATGTTACATGATGATACAAATTCTGGGTGTAGGTGGTATTCCAAGACTCAGGTGAGCAAAGAGATTTTCAGATGAGAGAACTGATGACACTGTCAGATCAGAGAGGGATGATAACATGCTCTGGATCAGTTCTGGGGTTACTTCTGGGTATAAGGAATGGGACTTTAGTTTGAGAGCAAAATAGGTACAAAGTATTAGAATTATTAGTATTAAGATACAGAAAGAAGCAATAGGGGCAATTACTTGAAGTGGGTTACAAGGTAGAGTTTTGGTCATGCAGTGATCTGGTGGAGCTGGCGCATACTGGCTTGTGAGAGCTGACTGTGTATACTCTCTTCCTAACTTTACCTTCAGTGACTTCATGTTGATTGTTTGCTATCAGCTATGGTAGGAGTATTTGCACCATGGGAATGAGCAAATATTATAGATCAGACCTCTTTTCCCCTCTGGAAAGCCCTGGAAAGCCAGTTTACCAGCACAACATTGATAATATGAATAAGGTAGCAGCAAGTGACTTTTATAAAATGCTTACTATGTGTTAAATACTTGCATTATCTCATTTAAGTCTCACAGCATCTCATTTTTGGAGGGAGTGAGAAAACTAAGGCTAGAGAAGTTTAGCACAAAGTTCAGTTACTAGAATGGGGCATGTGCTCAGAACATGACTAGAAGTAAAAGTGGTTTAATTATGGGACACTTGAGTACTAAACTAGGGTTCTTAAATCTTGCGTGATTAGAAATAACTTGGGTTCTAGGACTGAGCTTGCAAGAAGTGTAGGGTAATGCTTACGGAACCAGGCTAGTCATCATGCCTGACAGAATATTAAGTAGAATTATGTCCTCATCTTTACTGTATCCTCTTGTCTGAAGTTTTTCCAGCATTCACCAATCTGTGGCAGGAGAGCTCTAAAATGAGCCTAGGTACCTGCTTCCATACTCTATATTTTTGTTTTAATTAATGATTTATTAACTTCTAAGCCCATCTCAAGAGCCTCTCTTATCATCATACTCCTGACACTCTATGTGATCCTAAGATTCTAGATTTTAAAATGCATGTACTATTCCCCAAGATGTTTAAGAACACCTGTCTTTATTTCTGTATGGCACATTCAAATTTTTATAGCCAGAAAGAACTTTCAAGATGGAGCTATTTGGTTTTCTTGTAACGTACAGATTTTAAAAAGTCAGTTATTGCAATCCAGACACATTTCTGGCAAAAAATATTATATTTAATTTGTCTTAAATTACTTTCCCACCCAATGAGACAAAATACATAAACAACTAAAAGAAAAATATATTAAACTGTGTAAATCCAAATATACAAATGGCTAATAAGCCCTGACCAATTATTTGGAATTGTAAATGAGATTTTAGGTGTGTAATGCCTGCAGATAAATGTAAGCTTTATTTAAACCAACTTGTATTTTTGAACCCTAATAATGATTTTCTTTTACTTTACTATAGCAATTCACAGCAAGTCAACTGCAGGAAGATTAAGCAGGGTGGTAATATCCTTTCTATTACATTAGACATAATAGGAAATCCAGATCTACCAAGAAATCATTTTTGCTCTGCAGTTGGCCCATAATTTCATATAGTTCTGGGGGAAAATAGAGGAAAAACACATTTTAAGCAGGTGTAGACGTTGCATATGTAATGTTTGCTTTGATTTTGATTGAGCTGGCATTTTGCATGCTATGCAAGTTTCTGTGCTATGCAGAATAAGGGTTCAGTTGAATCCAAGAGAGGTTGTGATATTTAGGTAGCTAAATGAATATGAACAATATTATATAGACACAAAACCCCATTGTACCTGTGATGTTTTAGAATAACTGTCTAAAACCTTCTAAAACTGATGCACCAAGGTTTGAACTGTTTGGCTAGTTCATGTATGTATGTGCATATATGTGTTGGGGGAAGAGGATTTATGGTTGAACACCATAAATTGATGGCTCTTTGAGTCAGCAAGTTATTGCTGCATAATAAACTATCTTACAAATTAGTGACTTTAAACAACTATATATTATCGCTTGTTAGTCAATGATTTGGCCAAGCAGTTCTTTTGGTCTTGTCTGGTCTTACTAGTGCATCTGCAGTAATCTGTGGGTCACCTGGGGGCTCACTTGTTTAGGATGGCTTCAGCTTGGATGACTCAGCTCTTCTCCACATTCTCTTGCATCTCCCTAGCAGGTTAACAGGGGTATGTCCATATGGTAATGGTAGAGGTCTCATAGAGTAAGAATATTCAAACAAACACTCTGCTTATGTCATATTTGCTAACATTTAATTATGGAAAGAAGTTATGTGACCAAGCCCCAAATGAAGGATAACATCTTTTGAAGCAAAAGTGATGAGGGTCCACAGATATGGTTGCTGTTCCGTATACTAGTGAAAATCAGCTTCCATGGCATCTTCGACATACATAATTACAGGCTGCTGATGCCTTGATAAATGAAGTTTGGGACTTTTAAACAAATGCTATTTGGGTTATAATAGTAGAACCATAATATCCAGTTCAATGAAAGAAATGATCCTATTGTATTTTTCATTGAGTGTGATATGTTGTTTATTAATTCATTTAGCTAATGTTTATTTTTCATCGAATATATGTCACTATCCAGTTTAGGAAGGACACAGCGAACTGGAGCATGACCAGAAGTACACAATGGATGCTATTGACTGAATATTTGTGTTCTCTTCCACACATTCATGTATTGACATCTAAATCTCTATCATGATGGTGTTTGGAAATGGGACATTTGGGAGGTAATCAGGTCACGAGAGTAAATCCCTCATGAATGGGATTAGTACCCTTGTAAAAAGAGGCATATGAGAGATAATCTCACTCTCTGCCATGTGAGGCTACAACAAGAAGACAGCCTTGTGCAAACCAGGAACCAGGCCCTCACCAGACATTGGATCTGCAAGTACCTTGATTGGAAGTTCTAGCCTCCAGAACTGCGAGAAATAAATGTTTGGTGTTTAAGCCACCCATTCTATGGTAATTTGTTATGGCAGCCCAACATGACTAGGAAAATGGGAATAGTGAAGAATGAAAACAATCTAAGAGAAATTGCTGGAGAATCTGGTGATTTTTGGACTGCAGAAGAGAATACTTAAGGGTGGTATAAGCAGTGTCTTCAAATATGTAAAGAGCTGTCACATGGAAGAGGGATAGCATTGGTATATATCATCCCAGAAGGCAGAATTTTCCATTGCCTTGAGAATAAAAAACAAGTTCTTAACTATGACCTACAAGGCCCAACATGATTGGCTTGTCTGTTTCTCTCACCTCATTTCTGCCACTTCCCCTTGCTCACTGTAGTCCAGCAACATTGGCCCCCTTGCTGTTCTTTGTGCATATCAGGCCCACTTCTATTTCAGGGCTTTTGTATTTATTGTTCCCTTTTCTTCCATGGACCACTCTTTCCCAAAATATTTGCATAGTTAGCTCCTTTTAGTTTTTCATGTCTCAGTTCAAATGCTGCCTCCTCAGAAAAGTCTTTCCTAACCCATCAATCCCAAATTAGCCTCACCTGGGCGTGGTGGCTCATGCCTGTAATCCCAGCACTTTGGGAGGCCAAGGCAGGGGGATCATTTGAAGTCAGGAGTTTGAGACCACCCTGGCCAACATGGCAAAACCCCGTCTCTACTAAAAATACAAAAATTAACGGCATGGTGGCGCACGCCTGTAATCCCAGCTACTTGGGAGGCTGAGGTGGGAGGGTCGCTTGAACCCAGGAGGCGGAGGTTGCAGTGAGCTGAGATCCTGCCACTGCACTCCAGCCTGGGCGAAAGAGCGAGACTCCATGTCAATAAATAAATAAATAAATAATAAAATTAGCCCCTATACTTCCCACTGTTTGTTATTCTTTATCTCATAATCTTATTACTTTACTGTACCTATCACTATCTGAAATTGTCTTATTTTTATACTTATTTACTTGCTTATTATTTATTTCCTTACAAATAGAATGAAAGCTCCATGAGAGTAAAGACCTTGTTTGTCTTGTTTACCACTGTGTCTTTGTCTTATGGTAAACAGTACTGGTACATAGTAGTTTCTCAATAATTATATATTGGATGAACTAATAAATTGAATAAATCATAGGTGTTTTGTGAGCTATCTTGTGAAGTAATGAGTTTCCTGTCCCTGCATCTGTTTAAGGAGACATCAAGCAGAGGTAAGAAGGTTATGTATCAAGAAGCTCCCAAATTAAGTGGGAACATTGAACTGATGACCTCTAGAAATCCTTATAACTCTGATATTTTATGATATCCAAGATCTAAGGAGAATATAATATTATAACTGCAACCTAGTATTCTTATAGATATATAAAATTGAAGAGAATTTCAAGGTTAGTCATCTCATATTTTAAAAGTATATTATGTTGTCTTTAGGAAACTTTGTGAGATCAGGGTATCACCATATAGAATGTGTCTACAATTATAATTTGTTTACTTTTTACCATAGGCTCTCAGAAGGTTGAGTTACAAACAACTCATTATGTAGATATAGGGTTCTGAATACATTCTGCACTAGGGATCATTTAACTATTATGTTTTCCCTTTTTTCTGCCCTGAAGGGAAGCCTCCTTGAGAATATAATAATGAGCTGGATCTTAGAGGATGGGACAGGTTTTGGACCATATCAGACATTTTAGGCTGGGAAAAAGGACTAAATGAAGGTATGGCCATGGAAATAACACATGTGTGAAGAAAGCAGAGTATCTGGCTTGACAGATGTCTGGCAGCCAATGTGTTTTAAAGAAAATACGGGAGATGGAAAACTTGGAAAATGGAAGCAAGGTTAGGTTGAATCATATAGAAGCTTGAGTTTTTTTTAGATTTAGCTTTTAATTTGTTTTAAATTGATACATAATAGTTGTACATATTTATAGAGTACATGTGAATCTCATGTAGAAGCTTGAATGTCGTTTGCATTTCATCCATAGGGGGCAGGGTTCTAGAGTAAGGGAAGGACATACATCTATAAAATAATGGAGAAGCCTTTCCAAGAATTTTGGAAGATGTTGAATCTCTTTTCTCTTTCGGAAGAGGAAACTGAGACTCAGAGAGAAGAAATAACTTACCCAAGGTTACCCAGGCAGTTTACAGCACAGCTAGAGAGAACTGAAGCTTTCTGATTTCTAGCTCAGTATATTTTCCAATATATCATGAAAGTGATAAACTGAGAATGGTACTTGCAATTTTAGGTGTTACATGCTTATTTAAACAAGCAAGTAATCAATTAAGATGAATTCCTTATTAACAGATGTTCAGGAGCAGCTCCTGAGGGCTTTAGAGGTAACAGATGTCTGGCAGTGACTGCTTTGATGAAGAGCGGTACCACAGGGTACAATGTTCCTCCGCAAACAAGAAGACCCTCTCTACTGTGTCCACTGTGTATGGCCCAGCTGGGAAGATGATTAAATGTGTACATTAGATGGGAATGATCAAGTACCTCTCACCACATGCTCAGTGGTTTTCTTTAATTTCCAAATGCTGCACTGGCTAGAACCTCCTATTTTAATTGATGGATGTTCTATTATGTGGCCTAGTTCACTCTATTTCTAAAGGCCATCATGATCCATCATTGCTTTGTGTTAGACTAGGGATATCCAGTGTTGTTGAAGCTGCCATATTGATTGGAAAATACAGACTGAAGGCATGGGTGACAAAGTAACTGCTCAGGCCTAAGTTCTAGAATCATTATTGATGTTTTCTTAAGGGAAATAAACTGGAACTACTTCTGATGTGCCTGGGGTTTCCGGAGAACCTGTCCCTTTTGACGTGTTCTATTACCTTTCTGTCACCAACTTGCTCTGAATCTACAAATACTACTGCTTAAGAAGGTTAGAGTCAGACAGACTTGGTTTCAGGTTCTTGTTCCACCATTTAATAGCTGTGTGAATTTAGTCATTGAACTCACATTTAGTCATTTTCTCACATATAAAATAAAAACAATAGTAATATTTGCCTAATAGAATTTTGTGGGGGATTAAATGTGATATTTCAAAGTGTGTGACAATTTAAGGTCATTATGTTAACATTATCATTAAGAATATAGAGAAAGATCCAACTGAAATGGAACAACTTTGCCTCAGTAACCCACACTCTCATAATGGTAAGATTAAGTTTATTCTATTATAGGAAATATGACTTGAGTCAAAGAGATGCTGGGTGATTAAGTTTAGACAAAATGTAGGGGAGAGAGAATGCAAGTCTCATTCAAAAGATACTTTCTGGAAAAAGGGTAGGATTGGATATGGATACCATATATCGAGGCCCTGGCTAGTCAGAGAATATCAATTTAAAAGATTAAGGCCCAGAAATATTAAGTTATTTGTGTATAGTCACAAAGCTAATGAACAACAGAGTCAGGACTAGTTGTGAAGTTTTCTAAATCCCAGTCTTATGCTCTTTCTTGACTCCTGGTTTTACTTCCATTTAAACAGTTAGTTTGATAGAAGGAATAAAATCTAGTGTTCAATAGCACAGTACAATATTATAGTTAAGAATAATTTATTGTATATTTCAAAATAGAAGAGAATATTTGAAATGTTCTCAACATAAATAAATGATAAATATTTGTGGTGATGAATACCTCAGTTACCCTGAGTTGATAATTACACATTGTATGCATGTATTAGAAATCACATATACTTCATCAATATGTAAAATTATTATGTATCAATTAAAATACATAAAATAAACTTTTATATTTACAGTAAAATATGTGTAATCCATTGAATGATAGAGTTAAAATTAAAGGGGCCTTTAGAAGTCATTTCATCCAGCCCTTCATTTTCATATTAAAAAAATTGAAGGCCAAAGAAGTTACTTTTTCACCATCTCATATCTTATCAGTGGCATAACCAAAACCAAAACCTGGGTATTCTAATTGTCATCTAGTAATTTTTGTATTTCACTCTCACACTTTAATAGTAGTCATTTCAAAGAACTTAAGACTTTTTCCTCCCTTCCCTCTATTACCCACCAGATTAGCTGTCTTATTTTAGCTCCTGGTGCCACTATGTAAATATATGGGTATCATATCCATAGCTTACAAGAACTACTGTAAGGCTATAAGAACTTGACAATAATATGCAGGTATGAACTATTGGTGAATATTCAAGTGAATTTGACATCACATCGGTTTTATAGCCGACATTATGATAACTTATAATTTTAAGATGAAGTTTTGAATAGAGTAAGGTTGAAGAAAGCTCATGGACTTTGAAGGTCAAAGTTTGCTTTGGTACAAATTAATATGTTCAACTGATGTTTGTACTGGTAAACAGATAAAACAGCAAATAGGTGTCATATTAAATTTTACAGTGACAAAGATAACAGATTCAGCTCAAATGGGCTGGATACTTGACTTTTCTACTACCTGAACACTGTTCTTCCTGCCCCAGAGAGAACTGTCATGTAGAGAAGTCAGGGAGAAGTTACCCTGGAGGTTAACTATTGAGAACTTAATCAAGTCACCATTTTCCTATGCAGTCATCAATTTTCATTCCTTTGTTAGCACTGTGTCTTCCGTGTTAGCTGTCAAGTTAATAGCTTTTGGGAGAACTACCATGAGACATGTTCAAATCTTTAAGGATTTCACAAGTGAAATTGTGTGGTGTTCATCAGATTTTAAGGTCTTTGAGCACAGACGCAATGCCTTTTTAATCACCATGTCCCATAACTTTTGTTCTCACTTAGTCTTTGTTTGATGTTTGCTCAGTTGAAGTCCATGCAACTGCAAAGCAGAAGACTTCTCCAAAGGGCTTACCCCATTTCTTCAAGCTCTATCTGCAGATCTATTTCTCATAGAAACTCCTGGTATAGCTGCAGCCCTCATTGATTAGTTCCTTATATTGATTTCTTGTCTTTTGCTCACAATTTTGTGTTTCTCCAGCAGGCTTTCTTTTAAAGGCAGAGTTCACTTAGTTCTTTTTGTTCTCATGCAGTATTAGACACATGGCAGTTCCTCAAAAATATTGAGTTGATTTGAATCAATTTCAATAGCTAAGTACTTAATTATGTAATATTTGTTGTCATTGAAAACTTTTATGTAGGTCTTGCTTTCCAGCTTGATTTAAAGTCAATCATCAGTTGCTTGTGGCCATAAATGAAAATATAAGTTAATAGCATACTTTAGGTTTTTCCAGTATGCATCTAGAATTGATTGTTCTGTGACTGCAAGTGCACTGAATGAGGAGTCAGAAGACTAGGATTTTAATCTTTGATCAGGCTCTAATGACCAACATGGACTTGGGCAAATAACTTGATATCTTAGTGCCTCACCTATATAATACAGTTAGATGAGTTAATCACTCGGGTCTCTTTCCAGTTATGTCATTTGGTGACTGATCAGTCCCCATTCAAGGGTCAGGTATGGGTAACAGTCATCTTGTATGCTAAATCTGGCCCAATTTCTGAGCTAAGAATTTTTTTCCTATTTATAAAGAGTTATACAAACAAAACAAAGAAGAACATGTGACAGAAACCTATGTGGTATGCAAAGCCTAAAATATTTACCATCTGGCCACTTACGGAAAAAGTTTTATGACCTCTGGTATAAAGAATGTGAGCATAAGCTCTTGGCCCAGCTCAGTCCACTTACCAATTGTATCACCTGACGTATATTTTGTTGTGTCTCTATGCCCCAGTTTCCTCTACAAAATGAGAATGATAACAGTTCCTACAGATCTGTTTGTTGTGAAGATCAAATGAGATTTTATATATATATAATCTTTCTAATTTATACCCATATATAAAATGTATATAAATGTATATAATTATGTATATGTATATAAATGTATACATACTATATATAACGTATAAACTATATGTATATGTTATATATAACGTATAAACTATATGTATACGTTATATATAACATGTAAACTATATGTATACGTTATATATAACGTGTAAACTATATGTATACGTTATATATAACGTGTAAACTGTATGTATACGTTATATATAACGTGTAAACTGTATGTATACGTTATATATAACGTGTAAACTGTATGTATACGTTATATATAACGTGTAAACTGTATGTATACGTTATATATAACGTGTAAACTGTATGTATACGTTATATATAACGTGTAAACTGTATGTATACGTTATATATAACGTGTAAACTGTATGTATACGTTATATATAACGTGTAAACTGTATGTATACGTTATATATAACGTGTAAACTGTATGTATACGTTATATATAACGTGTAAACTGTATGTATACGTTATATATAACGTGTAAACTGTATGTATACGTTATATATAACGTGTAAACTGTATGTATACGTTATATATAACGTGTAAATTGTATGTATACGTTATATATAACGTGTAAATTGTATGTATACGTTATATATAATGTATAAATTAGAAAGTTATCTACAATAGAATTCATACTCACTAAATGTTAACTGCTGTCATTAATTCTATAATTCCTTGAGAGAGGTTATTAGACAGTTGAAAAGGAGGAGAGGATGAGGGACAAATAATAAAACCTTGAACCATAACATTTTAGAATTGGAATTGTGCTCAAACACTATCTAATCAGCTCATTTTCATTAAAGATGCTGTGACTGAGATTCAGGAAAATCAAGTGCTTTGTCCACAGTCATAGTTTATTATTGTCTGAGCCTGTATATGTTCCTCTTATCAAAGAGTTACATAATGGTTCCTAATTCTAGACTTTAACCCATGAGTTCACTGACTTTTAATGTTTTATTTTGAAATAATTTCAGAGTTATAGAAAAGTTGCAAAAATAGTACAAAAAATTCCCGTATACCTTTCATTCAGCTTTTCTGAATGTTAATATTTTACCACATTCCTTCTCTCTCGTATTCTTTCTCTTTCTACAGATACAGATTTGAATAAGCTTTTTGTTCCTAAGCTATTTGAGAGCCAGTTGCAAATATGACATCCATTTACCGCTAAAACTTCAGTGTGTTTCATAAAATCAAGAGCAATCTCTTACATAATCACAGTGCAATTATTAAAATAAAAAATACTGACATAGCATTATTTACTCTATGATCTTTATCCAGACATTATCATTTGTCCTACTTATGTCCTTTGTAGCAAAAGTATTTCTTGACTGAGTCCTTGAGAGTGCAAATTTAATTTTTAATGGGGGATTTGTCCCTTGCAGGCTTTGAAGATTCCCTCATGAAATGTGTTTCTAAACTCCTCGACAAGCTGATTCCATGCATTTAAGACAGGGGGTGAATTTTCCTTTGAGATCTCTTTATTTCTCTTTGCCTTAATCAATCCAAAGTGGTCAGCAAGATGCAAGTAACATTTCCTCATAGACTAGCGGAAGCCATTAGCACAAGTGACATGTTCATGGGATTTAAGTGGTTCTGTACTGTGCGGTCCAACACTTAGATGAATGGTTATTTGTGTTTAAACCTTAGAGTGAAAATGGAGTAACAACTTGGCACATTTTACCTCCTGCTGAAAACAGACAAATAAAACTCATAAAATCAAGACCTAGGTCAAATCTGTTCTATTTACTTAGCAAATGACAGATTGATAGGACCATCTCTTGGAACACTTTCAGAGGTTTGTCTGAGCCTGATGGAGGGGGAGATATATAAGATAAATGGTCCCTTCTTTTTGCATTCCTTTGGTTTATTTAGATTTAGCTACACAACTGAAAAGATTAAGGTATAATACTGTTTATTCAGAAAGATGGGAAAAGCACACCTATGTCTCATTCTAGCATGGCCATGGGGTTCCATTCTGAAGGGTCAGGTTATATTATAAACAGGATTCTTTAATATTTTTGTTTGGTAAAGAACCTTGGAAAGGGGGATTCTCAGTGCTCCAGTGTAATATTGAACTGAGCTTCACAAGGTTTCTTTCTTTCTAGTAGGGTTCTTTTTTCTTTTTTTTCTAGCGGTGTTCTTGTCTTACAAATGCTTTTGTTTTGCAACTTCTCTTTTAAGCAAAAGTAGAGCTGAGATATTGTTGTTCAAAAAGCCTTCTTTGTTCAGCTTGAATACTACATATTGCAGTGCCAGCCCCTGGCTCCCTCTGTATATTACTAGTTAGTACTTCCTTGGTTAGCATCTGGTATTCTCTTTAAAAAAAAAACTTTTTTTTTTTTTTTGTTGAAAGACATAGTAAACATACAGAAGAGCAAAGAAAATAAATATAGCGCTCATGAATTTTTACAATGTGAACACTCACATACAATCACCATACAGCATAGATGAAGTGATTGAAGAAGAACTCCTACACTCTCTTGAAAGTACTCATTCCTCCTTACCTTCCCTAAAATTAAGGAAGTAACAGTTATACATGTTAGAAGTTATCTTCTAACATTTATAATGCTAGAAGTTCTTCTAACATGTATAATTGTTACTTCCTTAATTTTATTTATAGTTTTATCATTGGTTTATATTCTCAAACTCCATATTGTTGTCTTTTTTGAATTTTATATGAATGCAATTCTATAGTATGTATCCTTTTGTGTCTGGCTTTTGCTCAATATTATGTTTATGAGATATCATCTGTGTTGTTTGTTCTCTCTCTTTCTCTCTCTCTCTCTCTGTGAATATACCACATTTCCTTCTGTAGACAGAGATTGGGGTTCAATCCAATTTTCAGCTATTATCAGTATTGCTCCTGGTATATAAACACATGCATTTGTGTTGGAGATAAGAGTGGGAATTGTGGGGTCATAGTAGGGAGACATTATATCCTGGTTTGCTTGATTCAGTCCTGGTTGTTACCTATTGTCCTGGTGTAATTATTTATAGTGCCCCATTTCACTCTCAAAAATGTCTTTGTTTGGATAATAAAATGGGACAACATAATCATGAGATATACTTTAATGTTAAAATTTAATATAATGCCAAATGATTTTTCAAAGCGATTGTACCAATTTACAGCCCTACCAGCAATGTATAAGATTTTCACTTGCTCCTCATCTTTATCAACACTCTTTATTTTCAATCTTAAAAAACTAAAAGTTTTGGTCTTCTTGTGGGTGTGTAGCAGTATTTCATTATAATCTTAATTTCTTTGGTTGTCATTGAAGTTAAGCACTTTTAAAAATGTTTACTGGCCATTTGGATTTGTTTTGTGTATGTGTGAATTGCTTGAGTTCTGTCACTTTTGCTTTGCATATTAAAGGCCAAGTTTTACAGTATAAATAAGTTTAGAATTGTCATATCACTTGTTTAATGATATTTTTGCATAAACATCTATTATATTTGATGTTAATAAAGGCACATCCACTTTCTATTGGCTATTATTGGAATAGTATATCTTTTCCAATCATTTTACTTTCAACAATTCTGTATCCTTATGGTTTTTATATGTCTCTTGCACACAGCATATTCGTTTTTTGGAAATTCAGCCTGTGAATCTTTTTCTTTTAATTGGAATGCCGAGTTTATTTACATGCAATGTAATAACTGATGTATTTGTGTTTAAACCTACTATCTTCCTATGTGCTTTTTTTTGTTTTTTCTCTTCTTTCTCAATTTTCTTTCCTTTTTAAACTTTTTTTGGGGTTGATTGATTTTTATCTCTATTTTCCCACAGGTATTTATATTTTATTTTGTTATTCTGTTGGCAATTTGCCTAGAAATTACCTCATCCTTAACTTATTAAAGCCTGAATTAATTGGTAGTTTAACTCTCCTCTGAAAACTCAAAGATCTCAGAACAGTTTAACTCTATTTTCCCTGTCCCTGACATATATGCTATTATTGTCTAAGTGTTTCTCCTTTGAAAGATTTTTTTTCTTCTTGCTGTTTTTTGCTGCTTTAAAGATTTTCTTTTATTCATTGTTTATGTTCAGTTTATCATTATGTGTCTTGTTGTGGATTTTTTTTATCCTTTGGGATCCCCAAATGTATAGATTGATATCTGTCATCAGTTTTGGAAAGTTTGCAGTTCTTATTTCCCCAAATACCCTTCCTGTTTCATTTTTCTCAGCTTTCTGCGATTCAGGTTATATATATGTTAGATTTTCTTACAGTATCCTTTCTTTCTATCTATCACTTGCCTTTACTTACTTTTCATTATTCCTTTCTATTTGTCTCATCTTGGATAGGTTTTTTAAAATATGAACTATTTTCCATTTCATGAATTTCAGCTGTTCAGCCCATTCATTGCATTCCCGAATTTGGTTATTGAACTAATCATTTCTAGGTTTTCCATTTGGTTCTGTCATGCTATTTTTACAGTGTCAAGTTTCTTGCTAACATTTTTAAGCTCAGTCAAGCTCAGCTTTTATCTACATGAAAATATTAAGGATATTTGTGTTATAGACATTGCTTTTAGTCTTACTTTCTATGATTTTTGGATCTCCTCTTTTATCTGTTGTTTATGCTGTCTATTTTTCATGTTATCAGTTTCTTTCGGTGCCTGGTTATTTTGATTGTTTGCTTGACACTATTTTTTTAGTAAATTTTTTTTTCTTTACAAAATTTAGAACAGTTTTTAGATTTACAGAAAAACTGCAGATAGCACAGAGAGTTTCTATATACTCCACACCCACTTTCTCCTATTATTAACATTTTAAGTCAAAATGGTGTATTTGTCACAATTAATGAACCGATTAATACATCATTAACTAAGGTTTGTATTTTATTTTGATTTCCTTTGTTTTCACCTAATATCCTTTCTGTGTTCCAGAATCCCATCCAGGATAACAATTAATTGTCCAGCATTCTTAGGCTTCTCTTGGCTGTGACAGTTTTTCAGACCTTCTTAGCTTTCCATAACCTTGACAGTTTTGAGGAGTGCTGGTTTGACATTTTGTAGAATGTCCCTCAGTTGGGATTTGTTTGGGTTATAATATCATGTGGTTTATATATATTTACCCTCAAGTAAAAGCTATTATATGAATTTAACTGAATCTATCAAGGCACTAGCACAATTTCTCTGAGAGAATCAGATTGTGAGTAGAAAATGATGATTCTCAATGACTACCTTCATAGGGCTCAATAGCATATTGAACACTTTCTGAATGATTCAAAGCTTTCTTAAAGGTGAACCTTAAGTCTACAGTAAAGGTTTATCATTACCCAGGATTGTCAGTGACAAAAGTTCGTCCAATGTGAAGAAAATGATGTCTGAATATTTTTGAAAAACAACACATAAAATTATCAGAGAACTTGAAGTATGGCTATGAAATAAATAGTATTTCAGTGACAAAGCTTTTGTGTTACATCTGTGGATAGTGCCATGATTGATGGCATCTTCAACTGCAAGAGCCATAGAAGCAATATTTGGTCAAATATAAGTGTACTCAGTAATAATGATGCTTTGGATAAAATTGGAACCATTGCTAACTAGAAAATAGTAAATTTTTTTTTGCAAAGCCAGTAGGTTCTATATTGAATCTACACATGATAACAATTCTTTTTTGGCTCAAGCTTGCATTTTCCAACAAATTCTTGAACTAGGATGTTTTCCTGTATTATTTGGGATGACTATTTTCAAAACACTCTGGCAAAATGAGGTTCTTTTAAACCTTAGCCAAAAAAAAAAACAAAAAAACAAAAAAAACAAACAGTTAACTGCCTGAGAGGAAAAAAGGCTCCCTGCTAAACTTTCAAAATTATTTATATTAAAAAGGGAATAAACAGCTCACAATCATAGAAATGTCAGGATAAAGGGCTTCTTAAGGTCATTGAAAATTTAAATGAAAGCCACATTTAGTGAAAGAGAAAGGGGAATCCCATATAAATGAGAATGGGAGATGGCATAGAAAATGAGCATCTAAGGCAAAAAGGAGAAACTGCAGAAATGAATGAGGGTGAACTGATAGTAGGTATTTTACATGTCAGAAAGGAGGCATAGAAATGGGAAGGTGATTATAAGCCGGGTTCTCAGAAAAGGAGTTTCTCATAAAAGAGGATAATGGTATATGAAATGGGCAAGGGAAATTGAAAAGGAAGAAAATGGCAATATGGTATCAACAAAGCACCACGTTAAAATGTAGGAAAAAAAGAAATGACAAATCGAAGAGCAAACTACCATCCAGCTATGATGGGATCAGCCAGGGTCCCTCAAGCATTTTACTGCTGTGCCTCAGCTTATGGTGGCTCTCAGAAAGAATGGTGACACTTCCACGACACAATCAGTATCCTGGGTTGTCTCTGATTCTTTTCATTACACGAGTTGCAACTAAAAACCTGTCTCTTCTAAGAACATGTTCGAATTTATCAAGGATAACTATTGCTAGGTAAATAAAGGCTCCTATAAAGGTATGGTAGATTTTGTGTTGTATTTACTGCAGTAAAAGCAGGTACAGACTTTTTAAAATGCAAATTATAGCACTTGAACATGAAAGTATTAGAAGATACTGTGTTGCCAACAGAGCATTAGCTGAGTTGAGGTCTTACTCTGCAAGCTGCTGAAATTTTGGGGTTTCTGAGGGGAACATGTATTCTGGAATTACACTGTTACAAAATGATATTTGATAGTGGTGGTGGTGATGATCCAACTGGTTAATGAAGCCTTGTTTCCCATGTTCTTATTATATATGTCCTATTTCCAGAGCCATCAATTTCTGCTCAACAGTGTTTATGTACCTCTTTAATAAACATAATTATAATAACCACCTTCATTTTATAGCACTTTATGTTTGGTCAACCACTTTTCTATCCTTTATCTCATTTAATCTTTAGTATTTAGCGACAGTTCAACTTTCCTTGGTATAAACAATTGGTTTCCAAAACTGAAAACAGTATATCATTTAGGAATTTATAGGTTGATTTTATGTTAATTTTACACAAGCTAATTATCATCACTTATTTATTAAATTATGATTATGGTTAAACATTTTGTTAGAAATAATTTTCACATTAAAATGTGTAATAATATACTGGCCTAAATACAGTATTTTTTAGCCTAAAATATTTTCGTTATTGCCATACAGAAACAACAAAAAGTATTTTAAAAAATTTCCTGAGTGATTTCTTAGATCAAAAAGGAGTGGGGCTGGATGCGGTGGCTCACACTTTTAATCGCGTCACTTTGGGAGGCTGAGGCAAGTGGATCACCTGGGGTCAGGAGTTCGAGAACAGCTTGGGCAATATGGGGAAACCCCATCTCTACTAAAAATATAAAAAATTAGCCAGGTGTGGTGGCATGTGCATGTAGTCCCAGCTACTCAGGAGGCTGAGGCACAAGGATCACTTGAATCTGGGAGGTGGAGGTTGCAGTGAGCTCAGATCTCACCAATGTATTCCAGCCTGGGTGACAGAGCAAGATGTTGTCTCAAAAAAAAAAAAAAAAAAAAAGAGAAAAAGGAAAAAGAAAAACAAAGAAAACACCTTTCTAGAAGAAATTATATAAGAAACCAGTCTGACTAATTGTGTTTTATTTATTTATTTGGTGGCTGAAATCTCTGTAATTGACATATTTGTTTCTGAGATTTATGAGGCTTCATTTTCTGCACTTGAATATTACTCAAAGATTCAACATCTGAGTTATTTCCCTGGTTCCCAAAATGAGATGGAGTCAGAGTGGGCATCTAACTCTCCGGACAGAACACATACATAAGGGGAAAGCTGAGAGACAATAAGATTGATGTCTATGGAATCATGAAGCAGTTGAAAAGGGGAATCAAACAATTATTTTCAACCCCCAGAGTACTAGTCCTCAGTGGATATCTCTTGAGTCTCAAAAGGTCATTTTAGGATAAATGAAAAGCAAACCTTCCTCACACAGCAGGAGACAAACTTACTGAGCTCTTTACTCTGATAAGTCAGTGAGTCACAAAACAATCCAAAATGAGACATAAACAGGTCAACGACAAGTCTAGAATAAATAACTGAGGACAACACGCATGTTTCTTACAATTACTTTGTATTCCTAAAATACTTTGTTTCATTACATTGTGTACTTTTATTGTGATTACTGATCAATTTGGATAAATTGTTACCATCTTATTTTAAACCTCCTATTGGTCCTACTTTTTCTATGCTTATTTTCTCTCTTTTTTTTTTCTTTTGCTTTCTTTTGGATTGACTGTTTAAAAAAATCATTTTGTCCCTTCTCCTTGTTTGAAAATTATACACTTAGTTCTGTATAAATGATTCACCTTAAAGTATCATCATGTATACTTATCAAATAATTCTAAACATAATTAGTATCTTTAACCCCTTAACACCAAACAATACAAAGATCTTACAACAGTTTTCCTCACATTTCCCGCTCCAGCCTTACATACTGTTATTGTCCAGTATTTGAGTTAATTTTAATCTCTATAATTAGTGATGATGATTATTATTATTAGGTGATGACAATGTTTTATTACTGAAAGTACTAGATATATATCTTATTCTCAAAAACATATATGCTTGAATTGTCTCTAAATATGATTATAACTTTTATTATGAGTGACTGGTAATTGGGCTATTTATAAGACAAAAAGTATTTTTTTTTTTGAGATGGAGTCTCACTCTGTTGCCCAGGCTGGAGTGCAATGGCACAGTCTCAGCCCAGTGCAACCTCCACCTCCTGGGTTCAAGCAATTCTCCCGCCTCAGCCTCCTGGGTAACGGGGATCACAGGCGCCCGCCACCACGCCTGGCTAATTTTTGTAGTTTTAGTAGACACGGGGTTTTACCATGTTGGCCAGGCTTGTCTCGAACTCCTGACCTTGAGATCCGCCTGCCTCAGTCTCCCAAGGTGCTGGGATTACAGGCATGAGCCACCACGGTAAATTTTTAAGGTTATATTTCATTTTTAATTGACACATGTTAATTGTACATATTTATGGGGTAAAATGTGCTGTTTCAATGCATGTATACATTGTACAATGATCAAATTAGAGTAATTAACATATCCATTTCTTCAAACCACTGGTCATTTCTTTGTGGTGAGAATATTCAAAATTCTGTCTTCTAGCTGTTTTGAAATATATACTGTTCTTAACTATAGTCACTCTACTGGGCAATAGAATACTAGAATTATTCCTCCTATACAACTATAATTTTGTACCTGTTGACCAACCTTTTCTCATTGCCCCTCCCCCATACACTGCCTATCCTCTAGTATCCACTATTCTACTCTCTACTTCCATGAGATTAACATTTTCAGATTCCACATACAAATGGGGTAATATGCTATTTGTCCTTTTGTACTTGGCTTATTTCACTTAACATAACGTTCTCTAGGTTCATCCATCTTGTCACAGATGACAGGATTTCATTCTTTTGTGACTGAATAGTATTCCATTGTGTATGTGTGTGTGTCACATTTTTTAATCCATTCATTTGTTGATGGACACTTAGGTTGATTCCATATCTTGGCAATTTGTAAATAGTGATGTAATAAACATGGGGGTACAGATATATATTTGACATGTTAATTTCATTTTCTTATACCCAATAATGGAATTGTGTGATCATATTGTAGTTCTATTTTTAATTTTTTGAGGAACCTCCATACTGTTGTCCATAATTGCTGTACTAATTTAAATTTCTACCAACAGTGTATAAGAGTTCCTCTTTCTCTCTCTCCTTGCCAGCATCTTTTTTTTGTCTTTTTGATAATAGCCATCCTAAGAGTTGTGAGGTGGTACCTCAATGTGGTTTTGAATTGCATTTTTCTGATAGTGATGCTGAGCATTTCTCTTATACCTGTTGGCCACTTGTATGTCTTCTTTTGAGAAATGTCTATTCAGAACTTTTGCCCATTCTTAAATCAGATTATTTGATTTTTTTGTTTGCTTTTGAGTTGAGTTCCTTACATATTCTTGATATTAATCCCTTGTCCGGTGCATAGTTTACAAATAGTTTTTCCCATTCTGTAAGTTGTTTCTTCACTCTATTGATTCTTTTGCTGTGCAGAAGCCTTTTGGTTTGATGTAATCCCATTTATCTATTTTTCTCTTTCGTTGCCTGTTGTATTGGAGTCTTATTCAAAAAATACTCTTCCAGTCCAGTGTCATGAAGTGTTTCCCTTATGTTTTATTTTCTAGTAGTTTCACAGTTTCAGGTCTTACATAAGACATCCACTTTGAATCAGTTTGTTTAAGTGGTGACAGATAGGAGTTCAGTTTCATTCTTCTGCATGTCAAATATTAGGTGAACATATATGAGTGGGTTTATCTAATTTCACTGACTCCGCTTCATTGTCTGGTGCTGCTGCTGGGTGCGCTCCATGATTGGGTGGGGGTTACAGGCTTGGCTCTGCAATCTCCTCTGGACTGCAGGAGATCCCTGTAATCTCTGTGATCCCTGTACAGGTGGTGTCACTGACTGGACTCCATGTTCAGGCAGGGCCTCAAACTGTGCTCCACAGTTGGGTGGGGTCACTGGTTGTCCTGGGTGGTTCAGCAGGGTTGCTGGCCAGGCTTCATAGTTGAACCGAATGACAAGCTATATACCCTGCAGTTGGGCAAAGTTGCTGGCTGGGCTTCCTGACAAGGTGGGACCACCTTCTGTGTTCTGTGGCTGGGCCAGACTACTAGCTAGGGACCCCAGCTAGGAAGAACTGCCAACCTTGCTCCCTGGGCAGATGGGACCACTGGGTTGGCTCTGCATGTGGGCAGAGCCTTGGTCTGGGATCTCTGGTTGGGTGAGGCCTCTAGCAGGGACACAGTACTACCACCAAGATCCAAAGACTGGTTGCTGTGAGCCCTTTCCCCTGTCCTTCTTTGTACCCTGCTGATTCCAGGTGGTCTAGCTAGTCCTGCCAATCCACCTCGTGTTCTCCATGGAGCGAGATAGAAGTGGGTCTCCCTGGGAGTGCCCCAGAATTCTGAGGAAGATGGATGTCCACCTCGAACTCTCTTTTCTCCGTTGGAGAAACCACAGCTCCAGAGGATTCTTCTTGGTGTCTCATGGTGTGGCCTGGAGAAGAGGTGAGTGGTCAGTGTAAAACCACTCCTTTTAACCTTCTAATGCCGCTTTTCTTGTTTTTTTGAGCTCCATGGAGGTACTTCAGTCTCTTTCCGGTTCTGAAATTTTCACAAAGGTATTCTTGGCTGGGGATAGTTGCTGCTGTCAGTATTTTTGTGAAGGGAACTGGAGCTGGGACCTTCTAATTTTCCTTCTTGCTGACATCCTCCTCACTATTCTCTCTTGCAACTCAGAAATACTTTGGGGTTAATTTGCTTTCTTCCTGAAGAACATCTTCTACAATTTGTTTTAGAAAGGGTTTGATCATGGTACATGCAATTTTTTTAAAATTTTGCTCTCATTCTTAAAGGATAGTTTTGACACAGATACAGTTCTAGATCCATTTGTTTTCCTCAGCTCTTTGAAGATGTTTTACTTTCTTCTTGAGTTTACTGTTGCTGTGGAGAATCCTATTCACAGTATAAATGCCTTCGTAAGTCATCTATCTTCCCTTCTCTGTGACTGCATTTAAAATATTTTCTCTGTCTGGAAGGGGAACATCACACTTCGGGGACTGTTGTGGGGTGGGGGGAGGGGGGAGGGATAGCATTGGGAGATATACCTAATGCTAGATGACGAGTTAGTGGGTGCAGCTCACCAGCATGGCACATGTATACATATGTAACTTACCTGCACATTGCGCACATGTACCATAAAACCTAAAGTATAATAATAATAATAATAAAATTAAAAAATAAAAATAAAATATTTTCTCTGTCTTTGGTGTTTCACCATTTCACCACAATGTATTTAAGTGTATTTGGGATATATTGTTCTTCCCAAAGCAGAAGATACATGTCTTTCATTAATTCTGGAATCTTCTCAGCTGTTATCGCTTTATTGCTTCCACTGCTTTCTTCATTCTGTCTTTCTAGAGCCTCAAGTAGACATACATTCAGCCTTCCCACTTATACCTTCTATATTTTTAAATTTCTATTTCATGTTTTCTACATTTTGTCTCTTTTAATTTAATTGTGGGCATTTATTACTATTTAATCTTCCAGTTCACTTAGTCTCTTCAGCTTTATCCAATCTTTTGTTTAACCTATCCACTGAGTTTTTAATTTCATTCATATTTTAAGTTATAGGTATTCTACCTTGTTCCTTTGCAAATCTGCCTGTTTTATCCTGTATCATAAAATTTTAATATCTAAAATATTTGAGAGACTAGATAAGTATTTTTTTCTTGTTTCTACTACTTCTAAGTATGGTTTTACTTTGGCTAAATTTATTTTGTATGAGTTCTGAGGGTCTGCAATTAATGACGCTTTCTTCCAGAGGGTTTTGTGTTTGCTTCTTCTAGGTGCAAAGAGTTGTTACCAACTTGAGACATCTTTAATCTTACTTCTTGTTTTGGAGTTTCCTGAGGATAGTGTAAATGTAAACCCCAGACGTAACTGAGGGTAGGCCTATTGCTAGCAATCTCGGGAGAGATCATTTATCCACATCTGGAACTACAGAAAAAGAGGCAGTTTTTCTCATAGGTTTCCTTTGCCATCAGGCAGTATTTTTGTTTGTTTGTTTGTTTGTTTTTAAAATTCATAGTGTTCACTAAGGGTGTGATCTTCCTCATGGCTGGGCAGTGGTTTCAATTGAGGTGCTCAATTTGCTCTTGCTTCAGCGCAAGGCCTAATTTCAGTAGCTAGGGGATACACTAATCCTCTAATCTGGGTTTCTGGTATCTGCGTAGTCCCTGAGCCAACCCTGGTTTTTGCTTTTGCTTACTGGTCTGGTTTTAGCCTTTCTCTCCCTCTCTCTCTTGCATTCTATTTCTCTTTCTCATCATCTCTGCCTTCTCCCCTTCAGGATTTCCTTTATTTCTCGAGTTCAACAATACATTTAAAACTATATTTGTTGTGATTTATCCACAATGTAAATGTTTTAAAGGAGAAGCCTTTTCAGATGATCTATTCTACCACACTGATGAAAGTGGAGTCTGTTCTTGTGTGTATTAGGTATTTAATAAATACTTATTTAATAAAAGAATGATGTCAGGGAAGATGAGAACTTTTTTTCTAAAATGGCCAGTAGAGCTCAGTACCGGAATCCTGGGATAGATGTATCCAGGGTGGGGATTGTTTTTTCAGTATTTTCCCCTGAAATACTCACTCTTAGGTGTCCATATCTTTCTCATTGCTATAGGTTTAATAAGGAATGTTGTAAGCAGTACTAAAACACTTATAGGAGTATAAAGTTCCTTGAAGCAGAATGAGTATGAGGAAAAAACTTTACTCTTTCTAATTTTAAAATGTGATTTATTAATATTTTTAACATGTACCTTTTAATTATTTGTATTTTTACTTTTTGGCTTAATTCTACAAAAAAAAAAAAAAAAAAAAAAAAAAATCAGGTAAATAGAAGCTCTTAGCAGCAGCCAGAAACAAGTCCTGAGAAATCAAAGCTATAGAAACTGAGACAACTGTGTTAATTTTTCAGAGACAATGTAAACGGGAGGATTTCTCCAGAGAGCATGAGCTGTACTTGGTTCCAGGTACGGTGGTGCATACCTTTTTTGGGGGGTTGGAGGGAGCTTGACTTTATCATTGCCTTTGGGCATGACAGTTCTATTTCCTCTACAAAACCATGAGATAGAAAATTGTGGTCCCTGACTGATACCTGCTTAGGGCTAGTAAGGCATTCACAGGTAGACCTTGGTGTTCTGTTTGTTGGACATAAAAATTTCTCAGTACAGTAACATCAAACAAGGTCACTCCGCTACCATGAGAAAGCAAGACAAAACAAGACTACTTTGTAATCATGTCTGAATGCAGACAAAAACAATTCCCAAACTATAGAGATGATCAAATGCCCCCCCTCACCCTGGTGAATATGAGCTGCTGTTACTTCTTCATCAATTATAGTTTTAGCCCCACTGCATTCCTCATGTCTCCTCAATAAAAATTATTGATAATCATAGAATTATCACTGCTTCCTGAGAGAACCTAATCCAGAGCAAAACCATACTTAACTTAAACTCTCCTCAGAGTAACCCGACATAAGCCCAAATCCTGCAACAATCTCCTTTCACTGAAAAATCCCCATGACTCCCCATGATTCCCCATGATGTGTGTTTTCTAATTGAAAAGAATCAATACACTTAAATTTGTTTGACTAAAGTTGTGTTTCTGGTGGTCTTTGGCTGGAGGGCATTGATTCCTGGGTGACATAGAACTGCATTTTCCCCCCAGTAAGACAAATTTGGTTTAGAAGTTTTATCAAAGTTTCTCTGCCAGCTTTGGGAGCACTTGTTTCAATAAGAATGGATCTGAAAATTCTATGGTTTATTGTCAATAATGATACACATAGAGATGGTAATGTGATGGTACTCCATGCTCAAAAAAGGGAGAAAGGACTGGACTTGGCCTACCTTAGGAGACTTAGTTGATACCATATTGGTGATACTGTTAGGTGATATTCATTCTCTGGTCTGGTTTTCCATAAATATTATAGCAATATTTACAACTAGTTATTGACTTTCACCCGTGGCCACCCTATCCCATTCCCAAAGAACTAGGACTCTCACTTTGGAACAATATAGCTTCCTGTAAAGAGAAATTAGAGTTATAGATTTGCCTTTTAAATTTCTAGTAGCATAATCTCATGGGTCAGGTGAAACAAGTTTTATGTAATTTTGGAGTGTAACAAAATATGGTTCGTGAGCCTTTCGGAGGAAGAAGGAAATTCGATATGCTGAGAAAGCAAAGGGGACTGGGGAAGTCTGGGTTTATTTCCCATCCTCAGAGCATTCGGCCTGGATTTGTGAAAATGTTAAGAATGATGAATGAGCTGTATATAGAAGATTTCTCTGACTGTGAGCCATAAACAACCATAAATGGATTAGACTGAACAGCTGGGAGCGAAATCGTGGGCATTATTCAGGCACACAGAGCCGACTGTGGACTGTAACTAGCATCCCACCCTATTGATTAGCTGTTCCGTGGACCATAATAAAACTATCATGGTTAATTGCTAGAAAGAAGAACACACCTAGAAACAGGCAAGTTAAGGTGTCAGCCCTCCAGTTTATTGCTCAAAGGCAGGATAATTTGTGTTTCATTACAGCACTTTCTCGGCAGGATCTATAGGGCTCAATCAAGTATCACCATCCACCCCCAACACACACGCACACACTTTTCTTGGGCATGGGAACATTTGATTAAATTTTGTTGCCTTCTAGCTATGGATCAGTAACTTTTCTAGTCAATCTGTTTTGATCTGCAAGCATTCCAAAGGAAAGTCCAAGTGTTTACAGTGCAGCCTAGGTAATGCAGAAGGGCATTTTTCAATACCAGGCAAGCAATTTTCTTCACCAGGTTAACATGGGCTCATTTACTATTTTACACATTTTTACTTACACAGAAGCCATAAGAAGAGCTATCCCATAAATCATATAGTTATAAAGGAGTGATTAGGTCTTCTTTATTGTTATTTACACCCAAGAGAAAATGACAGGAGTTTGATAAGGGACTCTATAGAGTTTCTCCTGCATTTAAGACTTGCAGCGTATAGAATAGAGAATGTTTTGGTTTATGTCACAGAATGTTACAGGAAAGGGATAATGAGCTATTTAGTTTTGTTTTCTTTTTTTTATTATACTTTAAGTTTTAGGGTACATGTGCACAACGTACAGGTTAGTTACATATGTATACATGTGACATGTTGGAGTGCTGCACCCATTAACTCATCATTTAACATTAGGTATGTCTCCTAATGCTTTCCCTCCCCACTCCCCCCACCCCACAACAGTCCCTGGAGTGTGATGTTCCCCTTCCTGTGTCCATGTGTTCTCATTGTTCAATTCCCACCTATGAGTGAGAATATGTGGTGTTTGGTTTTTTGTCCTTGCGATAGTTTGCTGAGAATGATGGTTTCCAGCTTCATCCATGTCCCTACAAAGGACATGAACTCATCATTTTTTACGGCTGCATAGTATTCCATGGTGTATATGTGCCACATTTTCTTAATCCAGTCTATCGTTGTTGGACATTTGGGTTGGTTCCAAGTCTTTGCTATTGTGAATAGTGCTGCAATAAACATACGTGTGCATGTGTCTTTATAGCAGCATGATTTATAATCCTTTGGGTATATACCCAGTAATGGGATGGCTGGGTCAAATGGTATTTCTAGTTCTAGATCCCTGAGGAATCGCCACACCGACTTCCACAGTGGTTGAACTAGTTTACAGTCCCACCAACAGTGTAAAAGTGTTCCTATTTCTCCACATCCTCTCCAGCACCTGTTGTTTCCTGACTTTTGAATGGTCGCCATTCTAACTGGTGTGAGATGGTATCTCATTGTGGTTTTGATTTGCATTTCTCTGATGGCCAGTGATGTTGAGCATTTTTTCATGTGTCTTTTGGCTGCATAAATGTCTTCTTTTAAGAAGTGTCTGTTCATATCCTTTGCCCACTTTTTGATGGGGTTGTTTGTTTTTTTCTTGTAAATTTGTTGGAGTTCATTGTAGATTCTGGATATTAGCCCTTTGTCAGAAGTTTTGTTTTCTATCACAGCCATCCTATTTGAAAAGGTAATACATCTCTTGAGGCTTTAGTATAACAGGAACTATGAAGACTATTGTCTATTTCCCTTTAATACTGTTATTCCAGAGTAAAATGTGTGTATATGCTAGATTCATACATAACATGTGTCATTGGCAGTGGAGGAAATGGGTGTGTCTTGCCAATATGAAATATAATGTGAAAGGAACATATTTGTAGTAACCAGGCCTGTTTATACCTGGCTTTCTGCCATATTCTGGGATATACTTTTCCTTCTTCTATATTCCTGAGGTTTCTATAACTTAGTAGCCAAAAGCACCATTCAGTTTTATTGGTTCCTGTGTGCAGTCATTGACATCCTTGATTATGTTGTTCTTAGCAGTAGGGTATGGGAGAGGTTTTGTTTGCTAGTGGGGTATAACTTTTCTGAGTGTGATCACCCAGCCTGCCTAGTAATCTGATTTATAGCTGTGGTCATAGTAATCTGTCTTTAAACCTACATTCGTGGTTCAGTTATGAGTGTTAATACATGTTTATTGAAAACCTACTATATGCCAGACCGCTTCACACGAACAGAAAGTGAAGACATTATTGGATGTATTGTCTAACGACCTTTAGTTTTATTTAAGGTGATAGTCACCACCATATCCTTGTTTACTTCCAGAACACCAGGATGTATGGACAAATTAGGATTTGTGTTTTAGGTGTTATGAAGTAAAATATGAGCTTTGGCAAAATAAAGGTATGCACTCTTAGAACCAGAGAGATGCAGATGTAACAGCCTCAGGGACAGAGCTCTTAATAAAGTAGATTTTTAAAGTTAGCAGCTCTTTTTTTGTAATAAGTCCTTGGAAAAGGCAAGCCCCTAAGAAATTAAGAACTTCTACACCAACAGATACCTAGCCCTTTGAAAAGAAAAAAATTCAGTTGTTGAATGGCCCCCTCTGGACAGCTGTTGAAGATTTACCTCCCCTTTCCTGAGAAATCTGTAGTGGGTTGAATTGTGTCCCCCCAAAATATATGTCCAAGACCTAGCCCCTAGTACCTGTAAATGTGACCTTATTTGGAAATAGGGTCTTTGCAGATGTAATTAATTTAAGAATCTTGAGCTGAGATCATCTTGGATTTAGGAGGGTCCCAAAGTCCAATGGCTAGTGTCCTTATGGGAGAGAAAAAGAGATTTGAGATACAGAGAGACAGAAGTAAAAGCTATGTGAAGACAGATATAGAAATCGAGGTGATGCCACCATAAGCCAAGAAATGCCAATAGCAACCAAAAGCTAGGACAGAGGCATGGAATTGATTCTCTCTCAGAGCTTCTGGAAGGAACCATCCCTACTAACATCTTGATTTCAGAATTCTGGCCTCCAGAACTATGACAGAATAATTTCTTGTTTTAAGCCAAAAATTATAATTTGTTATGACAACCCTAGGAAACTAATACAAACTCCCACTCCATACAAAATTCCTCTGGGGTGTATTGGATATAAGTGGAAAATGTTTATTGTCCTTGGTCAGTTGACCCTTATTAGTTTTCTCCTGTGCTGAATAAATCTGATACTACTTTCTCATACTCTAAAATCTACTGGCAAATGAATTATCAAACAGTTATGATTGGATACAAGTGTATCACAACAATACATTTTCTTTCATTCTAACTGCTATCTCCATTAATCTAAGAAACATAGGGCATTGTCTTTATGTTGCTGTAACAGAATACAATGATGAGTCTGCTCCTGTGGCATTAATCCATTTGTAAGGGTGGTGCCCTCATGACCAAAACATTCCTGAATTAGAGACCAAGTTTCCAACAAACAAACTTTGGGGTACATATTCAAACCGTAGTGAGCATTCTGGGCATGATAACACCCTTCTGAAATACCTTTCCTCATCCATATATGCTAGATCATGCACAATCAGGTATTTCCACTGCAATTTTTCCAGGCAATCAATCAAACAATCAATCAATCTCTCTCTCTCTCTCTCTCTCTCTATATATATATATATATACACACACACACACACACACACATACACACACATTACATATATATACATACACACACACACTACATACATATATTTCTATACTTGAGGTATTAGTGAAATCCTCTCCCTTAACTGACTTACTAGTCTTGGAACTGGTAAGTCAAGTTCTAACTCTTCTTTCTTATACAAGCTGTGATATTTTGTCTATAATAAGTTTTTTATCTCTAAGTTCTTTTATAAACTGTCTTTTTCTGGGGCACAGATTAGAGAGAAGAAAATGGTTTATACTAATAAGTGTACCTTTTCCCTTTGCTGTGTGCCTTCTTATTTCTATGTTTCCAATAAAGGGCTGGCTTAATTCTCAGCAGGTCTCAAATATCTGTCTTTTGCTTCTAGCCTCAACTTAGTATACTTTGAGTTCAACAGAGAGCAAGAAACATGCCTAGTATATGGCGATTTGGGTCCAAATTTGGTACACTTTGATGAGATGTTGTATAAAGTGAAATATTCCATCCTGAGTATTCTTCTTACTGTTCCCTTATAGCTAATGCCTGCTGATCCCCCAGGATGGGAATGAAAATGCTTGCATTCTTTATGCTATATGTTGGGCTATAGCTTGTGGTTTTCACAACCTCTTATATACAACTTAAGTCACATTCTGTCAGACTGTTTTTATGATAGGAATAGGGCTCTTATTTCCTCCACTCTACCATCCAGAGCCTTATGGGCAGGTCTTGATCTGGAGCATCTTCACATAAAGTATCATAATGCACTGGACCTGTTGTGTATGATATTACCATAGGAGAAACAAACAAATTGTTAGGGAATTTGAAGAGAAAATTTTATGGCAAGACCCATCAGCAACAATGATGTGACAGATTTAAATAGTCTTTTCAATCTGTGTTGAGAGACTGAAGTTCTAAAAGGTATATTTTGGTCATAAAAATCATAAGTGAACTCCCATTCACAATTGCTACAAAGAGAATAAAATACCTAGGAATAAAACTTACAAGGGATGTGAAGAACCTGTTCAAGGAGAACTACAAACCACTGCTCAAGGAAATAAAAGAGGACAGAAGCAAATGGAAAAACATTTCATGCTCAGGGATAGGAAGAATCAATATCGTGAAAATGGCCATACTGCCCAAAGTAATTTATAGATTCAATGCTATCCCCATCAAGCTGCCATTGAATTTCTTCACAGAATTAGAAAAACTACTTTAAATTTCATATGGAACCAAAAAAGAGCCCACATAGCCAAGACAATCCTGGGCGAGAAGGATAAAGCTGGAGGCATCACGCTATCTGACCTCAAACTATACTACAAGGCTACAGTAACCAGAACAGCATGATACTGGTACCAAAACAGATATATAGACCAATGGAACAGAACAGAGGCCTCAGAAATAACACCACATATCTACAACCATGCAATCTTTGACAAAACTGACAAAAACAAGCAATGTGGAAAGGATTCCCTATTTAATAAATGGTGTTGGGAAAACTGGCCAGCCACATGCAGAAAGCTGAAACTGAATCCCTTCCTTACACCTTTACAAAAAATAACTCAAGATGGATTAAAGACATAAACATAAGACCTAAAACCATAAAAACCCTAGAAGAAAACCTAGGCAATACCATTTAGGACATAGGCATGGACAAAGCCTTCATGAGTAAAACACCAAAAGCATTAGCAACAAAAGTCAAAGTTGACAAATGGGATCTAATTAAACTAAAGAGCTTCTGCACAGCAAAAGAAACTATCATCAGAGTGAACAGGCAATGTACAGAATGGGAGAAAATTTTTGCAATCTATCCATCTAACAAAGGGCTAATATCCAGAATCTACAAAGAACTTAAACAAATTTACAAGAAAAAAACCAAACATCCCCACAAAAAAGTGGGTGAAGGATATGAACAGACACTTCTCAAAAGAAGATATTTATGCAGCCAACAAACATATGAAGAAAAGCTCATCATCACTTGTCATTAGAGAAATGCAAATCAAAACTACAGTGAGATACCATTTCACACCAGATAGAATGGCAATCATTAAAAAGTCAGGAAACAACAGAGGCTGGAGAGGATGTGGAGAAATAGGAACACTTTTGCACTGTTGGTGGGAGTGTAAACTAGTTCAACCATTGTGGTAGACAGTGTGGCGATTCCTCAAGCATCTAGAACTACAAATACCATTTGACCCAGCAATCCCATTACTGGGTATGTACCCAAAGGATTATAAATTTTTCTACTATAAAGACACATGCACGTGTATGTTTATTGCAGCACTGTTCACAATAGCAAAGACTTGGAACCACCCCAATGCCCATCAATGATAGACTGGATAAAGAAAATGTGGCACATATACACCATGGGATACTATGCAGCCATAAAAAAGGATGAGTTCATGTCCTTTGCAGGGACATGGATGAAGCTGGAAACCATCATTCTCAGCAAACTAACACAGAAAACCAAACACCGCATGTTCTCAGTCATAAGTGGGAGTTGAACAATGAGAACACATGGACACAGGGATGGGAACATCATACACTGTGGCCTGTTGGGAGGTGGGGTGCTAGGGGAGGGATAACATTAGGAGAAATATCTGATGTAGATGACGGGTTGATGGGTGCAGCAATCCACCAATGCACGTGTATACCTATGTAACAAACCTGCACATTCTGCACATGTATCCCAGAACTTAAAGTATAATAAAAAAAAATACCAGAGACAAGAAAAGGCATAGTTTGATCAGAATGTGAAGGAGGTATTAGTCAGGGTTATACACGCACACACACACACACACACACACACACACACACACACACACACACATCCTCTCATATACCCATACACATGCACACATATATATGAGAAGGGATTTATTAGGGGAATTGTCTTATGCAATTATCGAGGTTGAGGATTCCTGTGATGTGCTGTCTGCAAGCTGGAGAACCAGGGAAGCTTATAGGGTGGCTCAGTCCAAGTCCAAAGTCCTCAGAGCCAGGGAAGCTAATAGCGCAACTCTCAGTCTGAGGCCTAAGGCCTGAGAAGACTAGTGTAGGTCCCAGAGTCCAAGGGCCAAAGAACCTGGACTGCTGATGTCCAAGGGCAGGAGAAGAAGGGTGTCCCAACTCCAGAAGACAGAGAGTGCATATAGATTTACCTTTCTTCTGACTTTTTCTTCTGTCTATGCCCTCAGCCGATTTGACAGTGCTCACCAATATTGGGTGAGGGTGGGTCTTCCGTACTCATTCCATTGATTCAAATAACAGTCTGTTTTGGAAACACCCTCATAGACATACTCAGGAATAATGCTTTACCAGCTATCTGGGTAATCTCTTAATCCAGTCAAGTTGACACCTAAAATTAATCATCACAGAGTACCCTGAAAACCAGTCAAAAGAATTTTGAATTATTATGATAGGATAAATATATGTATTTACCTACTATATATCCTGCCCAATTCCCTCCAAAAAGCATGTAGGTAAACATACATAACAGGACGGTAAAGGCAAATTTCAGAAGAGAGGTAAAAAACTATGTTACAAAAATGTGAGATTATAACTGTTTCTCTGTTCTCCCGTCACCCCACCCTAACAACTGTTATTTTGCTTCTTTATGTTATTATTGTCCATAGCCTGGACCACCATCTGACATTTCAGATATTTACTTATTTATTATCTCATTCTCCTAATTAGAATGAGTTCTATTAGAGTGAGTATTTTTGTCTGTTTTGTTCTCTGTGCTATCCGCAGCGCCTAGAATGGTGCTTGGTAATAGTAGATGTCTAATAAGTACTTGTCCTTAAAATATAATTATACTGGAAACCAGGAAGGGAGTTGATTTAGATTACTAAATTGTGACAAAATGAAATAGTCTGAGGCATTGATAATTCTGATGGTGGTGACGATAGCCTGACTGGATGAAGCCACTAAGGGAACTCTTGCAGTAATCCTGTCATGGGGCAAAAATATAGAGCCTGGTCCTGGATAGTAGTAAGAATAAATGGAGAGAACAATGGAAATCCAGAATCACTGGTGTAATCTCATCATCACTTTCTGCAAGATTACTCCTACTCTCACCATTCTTCCTGCCCAAGGAGATGTAAGAGAACATGGGCATAGGTAACTCAAAATGGTTTCAACAACCTGCCTTCAAATGGTTTGCTGAGCAAGATGATCTTTATGAGTCCCTTTCAAGAATCTGATGTGATAATGTTGTGATTTCACCATCCCCAACTTCCAAACAAAATATCCTTCCCTGAAACAGGAGGGATTCTAAGAGCATTTTTGATCGAGACAAATAGACTGTAAATACATTTTCATGAATTAGGTTCTAGCACTGTTGGAACAGGGAACTTTAGTGTTTGTATGGCTGGCACTTTGTGCTCCCTTCTGTCTTTTACTAACAGACTAACAGTGGTAAATCATGCAACAAGCAGGACCATTATGAAAGGGACAAAGGTAATAATTGGGGATTTTGCCAGAAGGCTTATAAGAAACAAATCGGTCCATTTACAGCTGAGAGCCTCCATGCTGTTGAATTTTCGTGTTCTCATTTTCTCAGCCAGTAACTGCTATCACTGAGTTGATGTTCCTGAGTTAGAGACAATGTTTTCCTGGAAATGGAGGCATCTACCTTTGCTTGTCTTCAAGAGCAAATGCCAATCTTTTGAAAGAATGTTTTCCATATGCCACCTGAGTTGATGATAATTATTATTATTTTATTTTTTTTTTTTTCAATTTTTTTTTCTTTTATTGTAATTATTATTATTATTATTATTATTATACTTTAGGTTTTATGGTACATGTGCCCAATGTGCAGGTAAGTTACATATGTATACATGTGCCATGCTGGTGCACTGCACCCACCAACTCGTCATCTAGCATTAGGTATATCTCCCAATGTTATCCCTCCCCCCTCCCCCCAACCCACAACAGTCCCTGAAGTGTGATGTTCCCCTTCCTGTGTCCATGTGTTCTCATTGTTCAATTCCCACCTATGAGTGAGAATATGCGGTGTTTGGTTTTTTGTTCTTGTGATAGTTTACTGAGAATGATGATTTCCAATTTCATCCATGTCCCTACAAAGGACATGAACTCATCATTTCTTATGGCTGCATAGTATTCCATGGTGTATATGTGCCACATTTTCTTAATCCAGTCTATCATTGTTGGACATTTGGGTTGGTTCCAAGTCTTTGCTATTGTGAATAATGCCGCAATAAACATACGTGTGCATGTGTCTTTATAGCAGCATGATTTATAGTCCTTTGGGTATATACCCAGTAATGGGATGGCTGGGTCGAATGGAATTTCTAGTTCTAGATCCCTGAGGAATCGCCACACTGACTTCCACAAGGGTTGAACTAGTTTACAGTCCCACCAACAGTGTAAAAGTGTTCCTATTTCTCCACATCCTCTCCAGCACCTGTTGTTTCCTGACTTTTTAATGATCGCCATTCTAACTGGTGTGAGATGGTATCTCATTGTGGTTTTGATTTGCATTTCTCTGATGGCCAGTGATGGTGAGCATTTTTTCATGTGTCTTTTGGCTGCATAAATGTCTTCTTTTGAGAAGTGTCTGTTCATGTCCTTCGCCCACTTTTTGATGGGGTTGTTTGTTTTTTTCTTGTAAATTTGTTGGAGTTCATTGTAGATTCTGGATATTAGCCCTTTGTCAGATGAGTAGGTTGCGAAAATTTTCTCCCATTTTGTAGGTTGCCTGTTCACTCTGATGGTAGTTTCCTTTGCTGTGCAGAAGCTCTTTAGTTTAATTAGATCCCATTTGTCAATTTTGGCTTTTGTTGCCATTGCTTTTGGTGTTTTAGACATGAAGTCCTTGCCCATGCCTATGTCCTGAATGGTATTGCCTAGGTTTTCTTCTAGGGTTTTTATGGTTTTAGGTCTAACATTTAAGTCTTTAATCCATCTTGAATTGATTTTTGTATAAGGTGTAAGGAAAGGATCCAGTTTCAGCTTCCTACATATGGCTAGCCAGTTTTCCCAGCACCATTTATTAAATAGGGAATCCTTTCCCCATTTCTTGTTTTTCTCAGGTTTGTCAAAGATCAGATGGTTGTAGATATGTGGCATTATTTCTGAGGGCTCTGTTCTGTTCCATTGATCTATATCTCTGTTTTGGTACCAGTACCATGCTGTTTTGGTTACTGTAGCCTTGTAGTATAGTTTGAAGTCAGGTAGCGTGATGCCTCCAGCTTTGTTCTTTTGGCTTAGGATTGACTTGGCGATGCGGGCTCTTTTTTGGTTCCATATGAACTTTAAAGTAGTTTTTTCCAATTCTGTGAAGAAAGTCATTGGTAGCTTGATGGGGATGGCATTGAATCTGTAAATTACCTTGGGAAGGATGGCCATTTTCATGATATTGATTCTTCCTACCCATGAGCATGGAATGTTCTTCCATTTGTTTGTATCCTCTTTTATTTCCTTGAGCAGTGGTTTGTAGTTCTCCTTGAAGAGGTCCTTCACATCCCTTGTAAGTTGGATTCCTAGGTATTTTATTCTCTTTGAAGCAATTGTGAATGGGAGTTCACTCATGATTTGGCTCTCTGTTTGTCTGTTATTGATGTATAAGAATGCTTGTGATTTTTGCACATTGATTTTGTATCCTGAGACTTTGCTGAAGTTTCTTATCAGCTTAAGGAGATTTTGGGCTGAGACAATGGGGTTTTCTAGATATACTATCATGTCATCTGCAAACAGGGACAATTTGACTTCCTCTTTTCCTAATTGAATACCCTTGATTTCCTTCTCCTGCCTAATTGCCCTGGCCAGAACTTCCAACACTATGTTGAATAGAAGTGGTGAGAGAGGGCATCCCTGTCTTGTGCCAGTTTTCAAAGGGAATGCTTTCAGTTTTTGCCCATTCAGTATGATATTGGCTGTGGGTTTGTCATAAATAGCGCTTATTATTTTGAGATACGTCCCATCAATTCCTAATTTATTCAGAGTTTTTAGCATGAAGGGTTGTTGAATTTTGTCAAAGGCCTTTTCTGCATCTATTGAGATAATCATGTGGTTTTTGTCTTTGGTTCTGTTTATATGCTGGATTACATTTATTGATTTGCGTATATTGAACCAGCCTTGCATCCCAGGGATGAAGCCCACTTGATCATGGTGGATAAGCTTTTTGATGTGCTGCTGGATTCTGTTTGCCAGTATTTTATTGAGGATTTTTGCATCAATGTTCATCAAGGATATTGGTCTAAAATTCTCTTTTTTTGTTGTGTCTCTGCCAGGCTTTGGTATCAGGATGATGCTGGCCTCATAAAATGAGTTAGGGAGGATTCCCTCTTTTTCTATTGATTGGAATAGTTTCAGAAGGAATGGTACCAGCTCCTCCTTGTAGCTCTGGTAGAATTCGGCTGTGAACCCATCTGGTCCTGGACTTTTTTTGGTTGGTAAGCTATTGATTATTGCCATAATTTCAGCTCCTGTTATTGGTCTATTCAGAGATTGAACTTCTTCTTGGTTTAGTCTTGGGAGGGTGTATGTGTTGAGGAATTTATCCATTTCTTCTAGATTTTCTAGTTTATTTGCATAGAGGTGTTTGTAATATTCTCTGATGGTAGTTTGTATTTCTGTGGGATCGGTGGTGATATCCCCTTTATCATTTTTTATTGCATCTATTTGATTCTTCTCTCTTTTTTTCTTTATTAATCTTGCTAGCGGTCTATCAATTTTGTTGATCCTTTCAAAAAACCAGCTCCTGGATTCATTTATTTTTTGAAGGGTTTTTTGTGTCTCTATTTCCTTCAGTTCTGCTCTGATTTTAGTTATTTCTTGCCTTCTGCTAGCTTTTGAATGTGTTTGCTCTTGCTTTTCTAGTTCTTTTAATTGTGATGTTAGGGTGTCAATTTTGGATCTTTCCTGCTTTCTCTTGTGGGCATTTAGTGCTATAAATTTCCCTCTACACACTGCTTTGAATGCATCCCAGAGATTCTGGTATGTTGTGTCTTGGTTCTCGTTGGTTTCAAAGAACATCTTTATTTCTGCCTTCATTTCGTTATGTACCCAGTAGTCATTCAGGAGCAGGTTGTTCAGTTTCCACGTAGTTGAGCGGTTTTGAGTGAGATTCTTAATCCTGAGTTCTAGCTTGATTGCACTGTGATCTGAGAGACAGTTTGTTACAATTTCTGTTCTTTTACATTTATTGAGGAGAGCTTTACTTCCAAGGATATGGTCAATTTTGGAATAGGTGTGGTGTGGTGCTGAAAAAAATGTATATTCTCTTGATTTGGGGTGGAGAGTTCTGTAGATGTCTATTAGGTCTGCTTGGTGCAGAGCTGAGTTCAATTCCTGGGTATCCTTGTTGACTTTCTGTCTCGTTGATCTGTCTAATGTTGACAGTGGGGTGTTAAAGTCTCCCATTATTAATGTGTGGGAGTCTAAGTCTCTTTGTAGGTCACTCAGGACTTGCTTTATGAATCTGGGTGCTCCTGTATTGGGTGCATATATATTTAGGATAGTTAGCTCTTCTTGTTGAATTAATCCCTTTACCATTATGTAATGGCCTTCTTTGTCTCTTTTGATCTTTGTTGGTTTAAAGTCTGTTTTATCAGAGACTAGGATTGCAACCCCTGCCTTTTTTTGTTTTCCATTTGCTTGGTAGATCTTCCTCCATCCTTTTATTTTGAGCCTATGTGTGTCTCTGCACGTGAGATGGGTTTCCTGAATACAGCACACTGATGGGTCTTGAGTCTTTATCCAATTTGCCAGTCTGTGTCTTTTAATTGGACCATTTAGTCCATTTACATTTAAAGTTAATATTGTTATGTGTGAATTTGATCCTGTCATTATGATGTTAGCTCGATGTTTTGCTCGTTAGTTGATGCAGTCTCTTCCTAGTCTCAATGGTCTTTACATTTCGGTATGATTTTGCAGTGGCTGGTACCGGTTGTGCCTTTCCATGTTTAGCGCTTCCTTCAAGAGCTCTTTTAGGGCAGGCCTGGTGGTGACAAAATCTCTCAGCATTTGCTTGTCTGTAAAGTATTTTATTTCTCCTTCACTTATGAAGCTTAGTTTGGCAGGATATGAAATTCTGGGTTGAAAATTCTTTTCTTTAAGAATGTTGAATATTGGCCCCCACTCTCTTCTGGCTTGTAGGGTTTCTGCCGAGAGATCCGCTGTTAGTCTGATGGGCTTCCCTTTGATGGTAACCCGTCCTTTCTCTCTGGCTGCCCTTAACATTTTTTCCTTCATTTCAACTTTGGTGAATCTGACAATTATGTGTCTTGGAGTTGCTCTTCTCGAAGAGTATCTTTGTGGTGTTCTCTGTATTTCCTGAATCTGAATGTTGGCCTGCCTTGCTAGATTGGGGAAGTTCTCCTGGATAATATCCTGCAGAGTGTTTTCCAACTTGTTTCCATTCTCCCCATCACTTTCAGGTACACCAATCAGACGTAGATTTGGTCTTTTCACATAGTCCCACATTTCTTGGAGGCTTTGCTCGTTTCTTTTTATTCTTTTTTCTCTAAACTTCCCTTCTCGCTTCATTTCATTCATTTCATCTTCCAGGGCTGATACCCTTTCTTCCATTTGATCGCATCGGCTCCTGAGGCTTCTGCATTCTTCACGTAGTTCTCGAGCCTTGGTTTTCAGCTCCATCAGCTCCTTTAAGCACTTCTCTGTATTGGTTATTCTAGTTATACATTCTTCTAAATTTTTTTCGAAGTTTTCAACTTCTTTGCCTTTGGATTGAATATCCTCCCGTAGCTCGGAGTAATTTGATCGTCTGAAGCCTTCTTCTCTCAGCTCGTCAAAGTCATTCTCCGTCCAGCTTTGTTCCGTTGCTGGTGAGGAACTGCGTTCCTTTGGAGGAGGAGAGGTACTCTGGTTTTTAGAGTTTCCAGTTTTTCTGCTCTGTTTTTTCCCCATCTTTGTGGTTTTATCTACTTTTGGTCTTTGATGATGGTGATGTACAGATGGGTTTTTGGTGTGGATGTCCTTTCTGTTAGTTTTCCTTCTAACAGACAGAACCCTCAGCTGCAGGTCTGTTGGAGTACCTGGCCGGCCGTGTGAGGTGTGAGTCTGCCCCTGCTGGGGGGTGCCTCCCAGTTAGGCTGCTCGGGGGTCAGGGGTCAGGGACCCACTTGAGGAGGCAGTCAGCCCGTTCTCAGATCTCCAGCTGCGTGCTGGGAGAACCACTGCTCTCCTCACAGCTGTCAGACAGGGACATTTAAGTCTGCAGAGGTTACTGCTGTCTTTTTGTTTGTCTGTGCCCTGCCCCCAGAGGTGGAGCCTACAGAGGCAGGCAGGCCTCCTTGAGCTGTGGTGGGCTCCACCCAGTTCAAGCTTCCAGGCTGCTTTGTTTACCTAAGCGAGTCTGGGCAATGGCGGGCGCCCCTCCCCCAGCCTCGCTGCCGACTTGCTGTTTGATCTCAGACTGCTGCGCTAGCAATCAGCGAGACTCCGTGGGCGTAGGACCCTCTGAGCCAGGTGCGGGCTATACTCTCCTGGGGCACCGTTTCCTAAGCCCATCGGAAAAGCACAGTATTCGGGTGAGAGTGGCCCGATTTTCCAGGTGCTGTCTGTCACCCCTGGAAAGGGAACTCCCTGACCCCTTGTGCTTCCCGAGTGAGGCAATGCCTCGCCCCTGCTTCGGCTGGCGCACGGTGCGCTCACCCACTGACCTGCGCCCACTGTCTGGCACTCCCTAGTGAGATGAACACGGTACCTCAGATGGAAATGCAGAAATCACCCGTCTTCTGCGTCGCTCGCGCTGGGAGCTGTAGACCGGAGCTGTTCCTATTCGGCCATCTTGGCTCCTCCCTCCGATGATAATTATTATTAATGGTATCTCTATCATTCTTCCTAGCTGACCTCCAGGGCAAAAGAATAAAAGTCTTAAGGAAGTGGAATTAATAACTCCATTGCAATGGATCATAAAGATAAGCCAGTAATTGCAAGGTCAGATGTGCATACACAGATAGATTGTTAGCTGGTTATACTATAATGAAAGAGCAGACCTTTTACATAAGTTTATGAGTAATGTTTCTCATAAAGACAGGAGATTGATTATCCCAGAACAGCTTCCCCATGAACCTAAGACCATCAGCAATCACAATAATGAAATATTAATAACAAATTTGAGAATCTATCAGGAGTAAATTTCATAACCCACTATAATGAGTTTCTTGTTTCTAATTTTGGAGGGGAGCTAAATGACATATTACTGAAGGCAGAAACAGAAGACTATGTTTTGCATCGGGAGACAAATCAAGATTGTTTCATTACAAAGAGTAGATTTGAAGAAGTGGCAGGTAGGGGAGAACAACAGGGAGTTGGGATGATTCCTCTATTATCATGCATACTGCTATTTCCCTGTTTAATTTTTATTTATTTTCCATGTAGAAGTAGCTTTATTAATTAACCTCATTTTTGAAAAAATAGTCTTTGGATGTATTTTTTTTCTGAAAACAAGTGTATAATTACACCTTTATATTATAATAGCTTGAAGAATTATATGTTAGCTCCCTAGCAACCATAAAAACTGAATTTTAAAGCTGGAGATCAAAACTAGGATTCTTAACATAGAGGTAAAATAAGATACTTATTAGTAAAAATAATGCATGTGGTAATTTGGAATGATGACCAGAAAACATAAGAAAAATGATCTCATCGATACATTTTTATTTTTCTGATCAATATAAAATGGTGTGGGTGGCACCAGGCACGAATCCAATTTTCAGTGGCTATATTTAGCATCCAAATTAAGCCCATATTCTTTGTGGTTTTAATTACTCACATTGAGATATTTGAATGTATCAGTACTGCATAATTACATTGTATTCAGGTATAAAAAATGATAGTGTGTCACTTTAATATAAAAGGACATAATTTAGTACTAGTGTATAAACTGCTGCTTTCATATATGTTGATATTCATGATCATTCACACTTCAATTTATATCTCCTACAGTGGGGCTAAGCCTACATAGGATATTCTCTTTCCTAGTCCCGTTTATGATAAAAAGCATTTATCAAAAAGCCATTGAGAATATTCTAAAATTAGATTGTGGTGATGGTTGCATATTTCTGTGAATATACTAAAAACTACTGAACTGTACACTTTAAAAGGGTAAGTTTTATGATATATGAAATATATCTCAATAAAACTGTTAATTTAAAAATAATGTAATTGAGTCCCTCAACCCCTGCAATCATTATTCTCCTTTTTCCTCAGTACTGTCTTTTGAGGTAATGGTATCTTCTGTCTGGCCTCATAACCACTCTTAGACTTCTCATGAAACCTAAGATTGCAAAAAAGAGAAACAAGACATTCATCTGGTCACAGTCCACAACTTATGTCAAAATTAAGCCTCCCTGAAAGAAACTTGGAGGCACTGGTGACAGGATGAGTATGAGATGCAAAGGTCAGACTTTGATATCCAACACTGGTTGTAGGAGCAACATAAAAACTGAGCACATATTACCCAGAGGCTTCTGGAAATACTTGGGCACAATGTCAAGGAGCTGAGAATGATGATATATAACAAATTTTCTTATGATCAGATTGAACACAACATTTCTTCCAAAAAAAATAAAGTCATTGTGCAAAGAGCAGTCTGTCTAGCCATTACCTTCAGCAAAGCCAATGCCAGACTGTGATCTGAGGAAAATGAAGAGCAGCTCCCATTGCACTGTTTATGTATTTTATATAGCTGGCCCTGTAAACTCCCAAATAAGACAAATGGCCAAGGTCAGGATCAGGATTATAATTTGTGACCACAAAACTGGGTAATATTAATTGTTTCACACAGTAATTAAATTCAAGGTTTTAGTAGACCCTTGAATTTTGTCCTGTACATTACAGCTCCCATACTCATAAATGTTCTTCCCTGTTTAAACACAACATCCCAACTATTATTACTTGAAAAAATATCTTTTTATTATTATTATTATACTTTAAGTTTTAGGGTACATGTGTACAATGTGCAGGTTAGTTACATATGTATACATGTGCCATGCTGGTGTGCTGCACCCATTAACTCGTCATTTACATTAGGTATATCTCCTAATGCTATCCCTCCCCCCTCCCCCCACCCCACAACAGGCCCCAGAGTGTGATGTTCCCCTTCCTGTGTCCATGTGTTCTCATTGTTCAATTCCCATCTATGAGTGAGAACATGCGGTGTTTGGTTTTTTGTCCTTGCGATAGTTTACTGAGAATGATGATTTCCAATTTCATCCATGTCCCTACAAAGGACATGAACTCATCATTTTTTACAGCTGCATAGTATTCCATGGTGTATATATGCCACATTTTCTTAATCCAGTCTATCATTGTTGGACATTTGGGTTGGTTCCAAGTCTTTGCTATTGTGAATAGTGTCGCAATAAACATACGTGTGCATGTGTCTTTATAGCAGCATGATTTATAGTCCTTTGGGTATATACCCAGTAATGGGATGGCTGGGTCAAATGGTATTTCTAGTTCTAGATCCCTGAGGAATCGCCACACTGACTTCCACAATGGTTGAACTAGTTTACAGTCCCAGCAACAGTGTAAAAGTGTTCCTATTTCTCCACATCCTCTCCAGCACCTGTTGTTTCCTGACTTTTTAATGATCACCATTCTAACTTGTGTGAGATGGTATCTCACTGTGGTTTTGATTTGCATTTCTCTGATGGCCAGTGATGATGAGCATTTTTTCATGTGTCTTTTGGCTGCATAAATGTCTTCTTTTGAGAAGTGTCTGTTCATGTCCTTCGCCCACTTTTTGATGGGGTTGTTTGTTTTTTTCTTGTAACTTTGTTGGAGTTCATTGTAGATTCTGGGTATTAGCCCTTTGTCAGATGAGTAGGTTGCGAAAATTTTCTCCCATTTTGTGGGTTGCCTGTTCACTCTGATGGTAGTTTCTTTTGCTGTGCAGAAGCTCTTTAGTTTAATTAGATCCCATTTGTCAATTTTGGCTTTTGTTGCCATTGCTTTTGGTGTTTTAGACATGAAGTCCTTGCCCATGCCTATGTCCTGAATGCTTTTTTAAGAATCTCTATGACTTATGGTTTCAGGCTAAATTGCCAAAGTGATTAACCAAATGAGATTAACTCGGTAAGATTGATGGAATCTCAAAATTCCCAATCCATTGTTATTCCACTGAAGATTTTGTAAATACCTAGTATGAAGTAGAATAGTAGGCCCTTTGGAGAATGTACGATGAGTGAGACAGTATTCCTGCCATTAGGACAAAAATTCTAAGTGATTGTAATACAAAGCAGAATAAAATAAATGTAAAATAGGAGAGGTAACCTATACCTTCTGGTTTCATAGGATCATAGCTGGTTGAGCAGATCAGGAAGTATTCACAAAAATAAGTAGCATTTCGGCCAGGCACGGTGGCTCACGCCTGTAATCCTAGCACTTTGGGAGGAAGAGGCGGGTGGATCACAAGGTCAGGAGATCGAGACCATCCTGGCTAACATGGTGAAACCCCGTCTCTACTAAAAATACAAAAAATTAGCTGGGCGTGGTGGCGGGCGCCTGTAGTCCCAGCTACTCAGGAGGCTGAGGCAGGAGAATGGCGTGAACCCGGGAGGCAGAGCTTGCAGTGAGCTGAGATTGCGCCACTGTGCTCCAGCCTGGGTGACAGAGCGAGACTCCATCTCAAAATAAATAAATAAATAAATAAATAAATAAATAAATAAAATAAATAAATAAAAATAAAAAAGTAGCATTTCTGGTTAATCTTGAAAGACAGGTTATATTTTTGACAGATGGAAAGAAGATAGAGAAGACTTTCCAGATATAGTGAGCAACAAAAGCAAAGGCACAGAGGTGGGGAAGAAGAAAGAATGGGACTCACTAAATGCAGTTGGATATCTTAAAAATGATTTCTCAGTTAGCAGTAAGCATATGTTATACACAAGATACTGTGTTGGCACTATAGAGGATCTAACAAAATATAACATTCTATGCTTGAGTCACACCAGACTCCCAAAAGGCTGTATATCAAGATATCCCTATGTTTTTTAGTTTCTCACAGGAGCCGCCTCTTCTACCCAACTTGTGTTTTGCTGTTCTGGCTTTTACTTTTATCAAAGTACGTAACAAGAAACAGCTAAAGTAAAGTGATATCTATATTTGTTGTAGAAGTACTGTTATGGTTGTCCTTTCATATATTACCCAGTGCATCTTATAAGCCCCATGCAAGCAACTTATTTAGAACTGAATTCTAGAGAAAGGTTTGTTTCTAGAGAAAGGAGAGGTAACCTATACCTAAAAATTTTGTATAATTTTTTTTTAAGAACTACATCTATCTTCACTTTTTCTTTGGCTGCCAGGAAGTTCATATCCAACTTGAAGGCTCAATTACAGCAAATTAATTTGGTTTATGATCTACGTAAAATGTTATTTTAAAATGCATTAATTCAACACATTTATTGAATATCTACTATGTGGCAGGTGTTGAGTACATAGTGATGAATGAAACGGACATAAACACTGCCATCAAGATTATAGTCTAATGCAAGATTCAGATAATAAATGGATAAACAAACTTATAAATGCATGTAATTTGTATTTGTCCTGGTCCTGATTCTCTGTTTGTATTTATCATTAGTTTACTGAATGTGTTCTCATTGTTAAACAATCTTTATTGAGTAAAATAGGGTATAAATAAATATGTAAGTAAATAACATAGCTACACAAAAATGCTGAGTTGAGCAAATCCTTTATATTTTGAGTTTCTGTATAACTGACTCAATCTGTGGGCATTTTTTCTTTGAACTGGGACTCTGTGTGTATAGCTATATCAGCTGATGAAGTGACATTTCCAAAGTTAAAATATTTGTTTTTTAAAGTAGTAGGGAAAAGATAAAAGCAATTTCTTCCTGTACATTATCAACTTTTGAGGCATCCCCTGAAAAAACAAACAAAAGATGAATTTCACAGAATACGGTCTAGTCCCATTACAAACTTTTCCACATCGGATCTTTCTATGCCTCTGCCAATAGTGCATCCATTACAATAAGGTTCCATGATGACCAAAGGATTTGCCCAGTCCTCCCAAATTATTAAGGCATGAGTAGCAACAGTGTTTTTCAAGATTGATATACAATCAGGTATACAAATCACAATGTTTTTAAGCTGTCCTCATCACAACTGGAAACAAGCATGGTTATGGTCAGTGATCCACACTTAAAAGATGTGTTTTTATGAGGCTGTGATAGGTAGGCTGAAATGAACCAGAGATGTCCTCTACCTTCTGGGGCTTACCACTTATTGGTAGGCAGGATCCAGATAAGTACATAAGGCAGTAAGTGTTCAGTAGAGCTATAAGCAAAAAACTACCACTGTGACACAGAGAAAGGAGGTGTTAAATCTCACTCAGGGATCAGGTAAATTCTACGAAGTGGCATTTGACCTGGGACTTGAAAAATGATTATCATTTCAGTAAGCATAGCATGTGGGGATGAGCATATTGACCAGAAGGAAGGCACAAAAGAGGAAGGGAAGTGTTAAAATTTATGAACTTGTAAGTAGTTCAAGGTTTATAACAGAGACCGAGTAAAGGGATGCTATGAAATATAAGGGCTGAAAATTTTGATGGATCGAAATCTTGGAGGACCTTGTGTATGGTGCTAGGGATTTTGGATTTTGAGAGAAAATAATAGGTTTTCTTGATAAATCAATAATGACTATTTGAGAAATATGGAGATGACTGAGGATGTTATTTCAATCTAATACTTCATTAGGTCTTTGTTGGATTAGTCTCTTGGTGCTAGCTTGATAAGAGAATAAAATGTTAAAACCACAAAAAGAGAGATTTTAATCTCCTTAATTTTGTTGTAACTAAGTACTTGGAAATTATGAAAGTTATGATGAAGTGCTGGTTTACAGCAGATGACCCAGATTTAGAGTTCAAGGGGTTGAGAGATACATACTGTTTGTTTGGATGGCTTCAGCTTGTGGCCTTGCAGATTTAAAGTTAATATACATGTCTATTCGAGATCCAAGAAGGACTGCGAGAAGCTGCGGTGAAAGTAGAAATGTATAACCCCAGAGAAATACAGAAGAGAAGACTATAAATCATATAAATTATGTTGGAATGCCTGGAAATCCTGGAGGGGGCTCCTGAGAAAATTTTATGTGAAAATCTTTAGCTAATCCATCCTTGCAAAAGTTCTGAACAAGGTTTTTTAGTTTTTATTTTTTGTGTGTGTTTGTTTGGTTTTTTAACCAGATCCTAGCCTGATCTTGGCAGCCCTATATCCAGAGCTGGGATGAGCTTTACAGCTGCCTGTAGAATGAGAAGGAAAAGACTCTGAAAGACCTTTCTGACAAAAGCTATCATCCTCCATGAAAGTCCTGGTCAAGAGGCTGGCTAGTTATTGATCAGAATGTGGACAGGCCCTGAAGAGAAAGGGGCTATGTGACTTGATACCACACTTTTCCCACATGTAAGAATATTGTTTTGTTTATATTCCCTCTTCACTCTACTCCCTGCACCCACCCCCACTTGCCCCCAAAATTAATTTTTTTTTTTCTGCAGACTTGATTTCCTGTCTTCTTATGCCAGCACTGAAAATATCCTGGGCTTCTTTGACAGCAAGATGTCTAAATGCTTCCTGACAATTCATGGTTTAATACCCTTCCCTCTTTACCTCTGATTGTGTCATTATTTCCTCTACCTCTTCAATTACACCTCCTCATAGGACTGGCTTATTGTCTCCCTCATTATAGAGACATCTCTGTTTCCAGGCCCTTTTAGAACATATCTTCTGGTGAATTAAAACCATTTATCTGTTCCTTGGGTCTTGTTATCCTACATACATCGCCTGCCTTCTTCAAAATCTTATTTCATACTGTCTCTTTGATTAGCACTTACAATTTACTTAGCATTACATGTGCAGAGGACATATGGGAGGAGGAACAGGTAAGATACATATATTTGGTAACTGTAGGGATGCTTATTTTCTTTCTTCCCTTCATTCTAACCAAATGCTTCAGGCCCAGCCTTGATTTGGGGTAACAGGTTCCACTAAGACTCTTTTCCACCCCACCTCCCATTTTGCTGCTTAGCAATGATTTTCATATCTCTGCAGGGGTGGCTTTCTTGCCCTTGAAGCTTTCTGTGCTCTGGGATACAAAATCAATGTGCAAAAAATCACAAGCATTCCTATATACCAATAACAGACAAACAGAGAGCCAAATCATAAGTGAACTACAATTGCTACAAAGAGAATAAAATACCTAGGAATAAAACTTACAAGGGATGTGAAGGACTTCTTCAAAGAGAGCTACAAACCACTGCTCAAGGAAATAAGAGAGGACACAAACAAATGGAAAAACATTCCATGCTCATGGATAGGAAGAATGAATATCATGAAAATGACCATACTGCCCAAAGTAAAGTATAGATTCAATGCTATCCCTATCAAGCTACCACTGAGTTTCTTCACAGAATTAGAAAAAAACTACTTTAAATTTCATATGGAACCAAAAAAGAGCCTGTATAGCCAAGACAATCCTAAGCAAAAAGAACAAAGCTGGAGGCATCATGCTATCTGACTTCAAACTATACTACAAGGCTACAGTAACCAAAACAGCATGGTACTGGTACCAAAGCAGACATATAGACCAATGGAACAGAACAGAGGCCTCAGAAATAACACCACACATCTACAACCATCTGATCTTTGACAAACCTGACAAAAACAAGCTATGGGGAAAGGATTCCCTGTTTAATAAATGGTGTTGGGAAAACTGGCTAGCCTTATGCAGAAAACTGAAGCTGGACCCTTTCCTTACACCTCATACAAAAATTAACTTGAGATGGATTAAAGACTTAAATGTAAGACCTAAAACCACAAAAACCCTAGAAGAAAACCTAGGTAATACCATTCAGGACATAGGCATGGGCAGAGACTTCATGACTAAAACACCAAAAGCAATGGCAACAAAAGCCAAAATTGACAAATGGAATCTAATTAAACTAAAAAGCTTCTGCACAGCAAAAGAAACTATCATCAGAGTGAACAGGCAATTTACAGAATGAGAGAAAAGTTTTGCAATCTATCCGTCTGACAAATGGTATCAGGGGAACCTGCCCCCAATATTTCAATGTAGGTTCTTTCTATTTTCCATAAGTGTTGGCCAGCTGAGAAATAAAGAGAAAGAGTACAAAGAGAGGAATTTTACAGCTGGGCCTCCGGGGGTGACATCACATATCGGTAGGACTGTGATGCCTACCTGAGCCTTAAAGCCAGCAAGTTTTATTAAGGATTTCAAAAGGGGAGGGGGTGCAAGAACAGGGAGTAGGTCACAAAGACCACTTGCTTCAAAGGGCAAAAAGGAGAACAAAGCTCAAGTGCTTCTGAGGAAACAGGACAAAGGCAAAATCAGAAACTCCTGATAAGGGTCCAACAAAGATCACAAGGCAAAGGGCAAAAGCAGAATTACTGGTAAGGGTTTATGTTCAGTGGTGCACATATTATCTTGATAAACATCTTAAACAACAGAAAACAGGGTTTGAGAGCAGAGAACCAGTCTGACCTCAAATTTACCAGGGCGGGGTTTTTCCCCACCCTAGTAAGCCTGAGGGTACTGCAGGAGACCAGGGTGTATTTCAGTCCTTATCTCAACCACATAAGACAGACACTCCTAGAGTGGCCATTTATAGACCTCCCCTCAGGAATGTATTCCTTCCCCACGGTATTAATTATTAATATTCCTTGCTAGGAAAAGAATTTAGCAACATCTTCCCTAATTGCACGTGCATTTATAGGCTCTCTGCAAGAAGAAAAATATGGCTCTATTTTGCCTGACCCTGCAGGCAGTCAGACGTTATGGTTGTCTTCCCTTGTTCTCTAAAATCGCTGTTATTCTGTTCTTTTTCAAGGTGCACTGATTTCATGTTGTTCAAACACACGTTTTACAATCAATTTGTACAGTTAAAACAATTATCATAGTGGCCCTGAGGTGACGTACATCCTCAGCTTACGAAGATAACAAGATTAAGAGATTAAAGTAAGACAGGCATAAGAAATTATGAAAATATTATTTGGGAACTGGTAAATGTCCATGAGATCTTCACAATTTATGTTCTTCTGCCATGGCTCCAGCTGGTCCCTCCATTAGGGGTCCATGACTTCCTGCAACAAAGGGCTAATATCCAGAATCTACAAGGAACTTAAATAAATTTACAAGAATAAAACAAACATCCCCATCAAAAAGTGGGCAAAGGGTATGAACAGACACTCCTCAAAAGAAGTGCAGCCAACAAACATATGAGAAAAAGCTCATCATCACTGGTCGTTAGAGACCTGCAGATCAAAACCACAATGAGATACCATCTCATGCCAGTCAGAATGGCAATCATTAAAAAGTCAGGAAAGAACAGATGCTGGAGAGGATGTGGAGAAATAGGAACATTTTTACACTGCTGGTGGGAGCGTAAATTAGTTCAACCATTGTGGAAGACAGTGTGGCAATTCCTCAAGGATCTAGAACCAGAAGTACCATTTGACCCAGCAATCCCATTACTGGGTATATACCCAAAGGATTATAAATCATTCTACTATAAAGACACATGCACATGTATCTTTATTGCAGCACTATTCACAATAGCAAAGACTCGGAACCAACACAAATGCCCATCAATGATAGACTGAATAAAGAAAACGTGGCACATATACACCATGGAATACTATGCAGCCATAAAAACAATGAGTTCATGTCCTTTGCAGAGACATGAGTGAAGCTGGAAACCATCCTTCTCAGCAAACTAACACAAGAACAGGAAAGCAAACACTGTATGTTCTCACTCATAAGTGGGAGTTGAACAATGAGAACACATGGACACAGGGAGGGAAACATTGCACACTGGGGCCTGCCAGGGGGTGGGGGGCTAAGGGAGGGATAGCATTAGGAGAAATACCTAATGTAGGTGAGGGGTTGATGGCTACAGCAAACTACCATGGAACATGTATACCTATGTGACAAACCTCCACGTTCTGCACATGTATCCCAGAACTTTAAGTATAATCATAATAATAAAAAAGAAACTTCCTGTGCTCTGGATGCAGGGGATTTGGCCCTGGGTCAGAACACTTTCTCTGCAGTAATGTATACGATTAAGCAAATGACACTGAGCAATGTTCTTTCCCCAAGTCAAAATGCTCCCATTTAGGTAAAATTTGAGCCTGCTGCTGGCAGTTAGGAGCCAGAATGGCAAAGAGAAATACAATGTAAAAGCAATATGAGTTTGAATGAAATTATGGTAAGTGTCAGATGGCACCATTACCCACATCCCCATAGGCAGACATTAGGGAAGCTCTGTAATGTAATGCTGGAGCAGAATTCCAATAGTGGAAAGAAGAGTGGCATTCTGAACTGGAGTGTGAAACAAACATGTTAACTCTTTGAGGTCCTTTGGGAGCCAGGGATGTGGAATAAGTGACTATAATTTGGTTGAATGAATGAAGCAATCTCTGGAGACAGAGAGCGAGAGAGAGAGAGAGAGAGACAGCAAGCATTTTCTGTTGATGTCATATTTATTTTCAATAATCAGTGAATCACGGAGTACACACAAACAAATTCCCAAGTAACTGAAATTTACTCCTTTGAAATGCAAAACTTGTTATAACTTCACTATTTTGTAAGATACTTTTCCCAGTTAAGAAATTAGATTAATGTGATCCTACCTTATTAAGCTGGAATACACCAAATATATGTCATTTCTTGATGATTCAGGTTATCCTTATTTTCAGTAATTATAGTAGTCTTTTTTTGGGAAAGTGATATTTTTATCTGGGGTTTCAGTGACGGCAAGAATCGCCACACATGGAAGGAGATAGGTAATACAGAGAGAAGAGATAACATGATCACCAACACTGAAGAATGCATATCATATTTTGGGAAAAGTGAGCAGTTTAATATAACTATGATATGGGTGTGTGTAGTCCTTCATATAACTAAGAGTGAAATAAAAAAAAGAAATTAGAATAGTTTGTGACTAAATTTAGAAAACTTTTAAAGTCATTTAAAAAGTATGCATTTTAACCAATATACAATGATGAGTTATCAAAGGCTTTTAAGGCAGAGAGTGAGGTGTTACCCTTGTGATCATGTTTCTATGTCTTTATGTCTGTATCAGTGGTTGCATTAAGGTGTGGCTGGGGAGAGGTTTTACCCCTCTGTCATCTCCTTTAGCTCCAACTCCTTTAGCTCCAACTCTCCTTTAGCTCCAACAATTTCTGCAATCAAAGGACAGTGCTATGAGAACAGCTTCCAATCCATTTCCAACCAGTTAGCTTTTCCCAGATCCCAAGAGAGGTTGGTTAATAGGTACAAAAATACAGTTAGAATAAGTTTTAGTGTTTGATAGCATAGTAGAGTGACGACTATGGTTAACAATTATTGTATATTTCAAAATACCTAGAAGAGTTTAAATGTTCCCAACACAAAGAAATGGCAAATGTTTGAGGTGATAAATATGCTAAATATCCTAATTTGATCATTTTACATTGTATGCATTCATCAAAATATTATATGTACTCTATAAATAAATATGTACAATTATATCAATAAAAATAAAAAACATAACAAGAAAAGAAAGAAATTCTTAAGTCACTACTGCTCAGTTTATATCTCCAAGTATCTCAGTATCTTAGAAAGTACATACTATATGCCAGACATTGTATTCATTTATCCTTTATATACATTTCCCATTTAAATCATATAACTACCTCATCAGATAGGTATAGTCATACCTTGGAGATATTGTGGTGTCAGTTCCAGGGCACTGTAATAAAGCAAATATCAAGATAAAGTGAGTCACAAGAATTTTCTCAATTTTCCAGTACATATAAAAGTTATGTTTAAACTATACCATATTAAGTATTCAATAGCATTATGCCTAAAAAACACCAATGTACATACCTTAATTTAAAAATACTTTATTGCTAAAAAGTGCTATCAGTCACCTGAGCCTTCAGCGAGTTGTAATCTTTCTGCTGAAGGAGGGTCTTGCCTCAATGTTGAAAGCTTTTGACTGACCAGGGTGGTGGTTGGTGAAGGTTGGGGTGGCTGTGGCAATTTATCCAAATAACAATGAGGTTTGTTTATTCAAATGACACTTTCTTTCATGAAAGATTTTTCTACAGAATGCAATGTTCCTTGATAGTATCTTACCCGGAGCAAAATTTTCAAAAGTGGAGTGAATCCTCTCCAACCCTGCAGCGGCTTTACCGACTAAATTTATGTAATTTTCTAAGTCCTTTGTTGTCATTTCCGCAATGTTCACAGAATCTTCACCAGGATAAGTTTCTATCTGAAGAAACCACTCTTTGCTCATCCATAAGAAGCAACTCCTCGTCTGTTCAAGTTTTACTATGAGATTGCAGCAATTCAGTCACATCTTCAGGCTCCACTTCTAATTCTGGTTCTCTCGCTATTTCCATTGTATCTGAAGTGACTTCTTCCACTGAAGTCTCGAACCCTTCAAAGTCATCCACGAAAATTGGAATCAACTTCTTCAAAACTCCTGATAATGTTGATATTTTACCTCTTCCCATGAATCATGAATGTTCTTACGGCATCTAGAATGGTGAATCCTTTCCTGAAGGTTTTTAATCTGCTTGGCCCAGATCCATTAGAAAAATGACTATCCATGGCAGCCATAGACTTACAAAATATATTTCTTACATAATAAGACTTGGAAGGCAAAATTATTCATTCCCATGAGCTGCAGAATGGATGTTGTGCTAGCAGGCATGAAAACAAAATTAATCTCCTTGTACATCTTTATTAGAGTCCTGGGTGAAATGGTGCATTATCAATGAGCAGTAATATTTTGAAAAGAATATCAGTAGGTCTTAACAGTGGACTTAAAATACTCAGTGAACCATGCAATGAACAGATGTGCTGTCATCCAGGCATTGTCATTCCATTTATAGAGTACAGGCAGAGTAGATTTGGCAGGATTTGTAAGGACCATAGAATTTTCAGAATGGCAAATGAGCATTGGCTTCAACTTAGTCACCATCTGCATTAGCCCCTAACTAGAGAGTAAGCCTGTCTTTTGAAGCCAAGCATTGACTTCTCCTCTCTAGCTATGAAAGTCCTAGATGGTGTCTTCTTACAATAGAAGGTTGTTTTGTTTACATTGAGAATCTGTTGTTTAGTATAGCCACCTTCATTAATTATCTTAGCCAGATCTTCTGGATAGCTTGCTGCAGCTTCTCCATCAGTACTTGCTGCTTTACCTTGCACTTTTATATCACGAAGACAGCTTCTTTCCTTAATCATCAGGAACTAACCTCTGCGAGCTTTAAGCTTTTCTTTGGCAGCTTCCTTACCTCTGTCAGTCTTCACAGAATTGAGGAAAGCTGGATTAGGCATTGGTTTAAGGGAACTCTGTAGCCTGGTTTGATCTTCTATCCAGACTACTAAAACCCTCCATATAAGCATTAAAGATGTTGCACTTTCTTATCACTTGTGTGTTCACTAGAGAAGCACTTTTAATTTACTTCAAGAACCTTTTCTTTGAATTCACAACTTGGCTAACTATTTGGTGCAAGAGGCTTAGCATTTGGCCTGTCTCAGCTTTCAATATACCTTTCTCACTAAGCTTCGTCATTTCTAGCTTTTGATTTAAAGTGAGAGATGTGTGACATTTTATTTCATTTGAACACTTAGAGGCCATTGTAAGGTTACTAGTTGGCCTAATTTCACTAATTTCAATATTGTTGTATCTTAGGGAGCAGGAAGGCCCGAGGGGGAAATAGGGGAGGGGAAGGCCAATCAGTGGAGCAGTCAGAACACACATAATTATTAAGTTTACATTCTTATATGGGTATGGTTCATGGCACCTCAAAACAATTACAATAATAACATCAAAGATTACTGATTACAGATTACCACACCAGATATGATATTAATGAAAAAGTTTGAAATATTGTGTGAATTACCCACATGTGATACAGAGATATGAAGTGAGCACATGCTATTAAAAAAACGGCCCTGAGACTTGCTAGGCACAGGGTTGCCACAAACCTTCAATTTGTAAAAAACTCAATACCTGTGAAGCATAATAAAGCAAAGCACAACAAAAGAGGTATGCCTGTATTAGTTAGCCTGTCCATTTGACGGAAGAGGAAACTGAGGCTCAGAAAGGTGAATGAACTCACCAACAGTTACATGGTTAATGACTAGTAAGCCTTTACTCAAATGGAAGTCTGATTTCCAAGCCCACACTGTTGTGGTAGCTCAGGGCAAAGGTAACACATATTTGAATTAGGTCATATACAGTGCGGATGGAGAACAGGGGTTAAATCTGAGATTTTTTTTTTTTTTTTTTTGGATACAGAGCATCACTCTGTCACCCAGGCTGGAGTGCAGTGGTGCCATCACAGCTCACTACAGCCGCCACCTCCTGGGCTCAAGGAATCTTCTCACCTCAGCCTCCCAAGTAGCTGGGACTACAGGAGTACACCACCATGCCTGACTAGTTTTTTTAAAAAAATTTATAGTGACGGGTCCCACTGTTGCCCAGGCTGGTCTTGAACTCCTGAGCTCAAGCTATCCTCCCACCTTGGCCTTTCAAAGTACTGAGATTACAGGTTTGAGTCACTGTGCCCTGCCAAATCTGAAATTATTTGGGAAGAAAAATTAGTGTTCTACTTTTTAAATCTCCAGAAATTCATGAAAACAGTTCTGGTTTAACTATGTTATAAATTAGCAATGTCTTTGTCTGCATAAAAATTAGAAAAAAATGCAGCAGTTGCAGTCATTCAACGAAGAGGCTGTTTTGAAAATATTAGTAAGAAATTGGATATTTCTGTATGTCTCAATTCAGTGTGTGTGTCTGTGTGTGTGTGGCCAGTGTTTGAGTGTACAGCCAGTCACTGTAATTGTTACTGTGTGTACTCAAGAGTAATGGAACATAAGTTCTTTAAAAGCACTCTGTTATTTAAATTACTCATTAATTAGATTTGCCACCCCATCCCTTATTTGTCTTACTCTGCAAGTTTGTGGTTCTTTCTTTTATTGTACCTCAAATTTCTCCAGATGTTAACAGTTTTCAGAATTCTTTCAGATGCCTCTTCTCATTTGAATTATACAACAGTCATGTAAATAAATGAGGCTCAGAAGACATTTAATGTCTTGCCCAAGGGAACAGAGTAATTAGTGATTGAGCTAGACTAGAAGTCATAGCTCTTGACTCTCAATTCAGTGTTCTCTCTATTTAACCATAGGCACCATCTCATCCCAAGCATCTAGCACAGTGCATGGGCATAGTAGGTGCTCACTCACTGTTTGACCAATGGATGACTAAGTAAATATTAGCTAATATTAGCATTGAGTTATGAAGGATTTGATAATAAACTGCTAGTAATTAATGATTCCCAATGTTTGCTCAAAATCAATTCTTTATTTTAATGACACACTAAGGATAATTCAAATGAACCGTTGTAGTTAACTTCACTGAGGATAAACTAGAGCTCTACTGATTTTGCAGTAGCTTCCAGGGATTGTGGTGGTGGTTGGAAGTCATTCTTTTGATAGAAAGTAATTACATTTATTTACACAAGAAGGATGATTTGTGGTATAGAAGAAAGAATAGCAGGTCAGAGGACTTGGGTTCACATCCCTGCTCTGTAATTTACTAAATATGTGACTTTGGGGAAATTATGAAACTTTCTGAGCCTCAATTTCTACATTAATAAAACAATAATAATAACATCTGTATCAACAGGATTGCTGTGAAAATAAAATGACATCATATGTGTGTGAATGTTCTTTGTGAAATATAATGTACTATACAAACTTGGGAGTTTTGTTATTATTTGATGTTTTAGATAAGATAAAATAATATTCAATAGCAACTATAATACCAAGGAAATCATGTAAGTCCAATCAGAATGGTATTGCTGCAACGATGCCCAGCCAACTTTACATTGTGTCCTGACAAAGACAAAGTTGGTAATAAGTAATGACTCATTGTTACCAGGCTAACAAAAGGGAATGTTTCTGTGAGACAAGCATCTCTTTTTTGATTCTCTGATAGGGGTATTGCTTGAAGTGGCTATACAGTAAACTGATTGAATGTGGATTTGTGGGGAGACAATTCATTTCCCACTTAAGCATCACTTCCTGAAATACCAATACTTTGTTCAAAGAGCTCTGAAGGAGATTGGGCTGTGACACCTAATTTATATGTGTGAAAATCTGCAAGTCTAGTCCAAGGGCTAGTAGAAATGTGTTTACTGCTTTGGATTTCTTAGTTGTGCCAGATGGCTCAAGTCTGACCTATCTGAAAACAAGCCTGTCATCTTCTCCTCAAACTAACTCCTCTTTCTGTTTTCTTATTGCTGTGTCCAGCAGCTTAAGTGCCTTTTGATTCCAGCTTTCCCTTTCTCCCTAGTTACCAAGTCTGTTGACTGTTATTTGATGGTGTCTTGTATTTCTTCCTCTCAATAGTCACCACTTCATACCCTTGTTGCCATTTTATATGCTTTAGCATATACTAACTGATTTCCCTGCCTCTGTCACATCAATGCATCCTGTCACCTCTCCAGATGAATCTGCCTAAACTACTGCTGTCGATTACTTTATCTCTCTGCTCAGAAGCTTTGCTGGATTCTAGCTGCCCACTGAATGGGCCATACACTGACATTCAAGGCCTTCCACAATCTCTTCCAGACCTTATCTGTTCTACTGATTCCCTATGGGCTTAAGTCAAAATCCTCTTTCACCCTTTTCAGAATACATCTTGCTGTTTCCTATCTTTGTGGCTTTATTTAAGGCTTTCCTTCCATATGGAAGCATCTTTCTTTCTTTCTTTCTTTCTTTTTTTTTTTTTTTTTTTTGAGACGGAGTCTCCCTCTGTAGCCCAGGCTGGAGTGCAGTGGCGCCATCTCGGCTCACTGCAAGCTCTGCCTCCCAGGTTCACGCCATTCTCCTGCCTCAGCCTCCCTAGTAGCTGGGACTACAGGCGCCCGCCAACACGCCCGGCTAATTTTTTGTATTTTTAGTAGAGATGGAGTTACACCGTGTTAGCCAGGATGGTCTCAATCTTCTGACCTCATGATCCGCCCGTCTCGGCCTCCCAAAGTGCTGGGATTACAGGTGTGAGCCACTGCGCCCGGCCCAGAAGCATCTTTCATATCCCCACCCAACAATAACCTTCCCATCCTTTAGAGGGAACTTCAAATGGCGTCTCTTCACATATGAACTTTGGAGTTGTGGCTCAACTACTCCAGGATGAGTTATTAAATATGCCCTGTGACTTTGAGCAAGTTACCAACCTCTCAGAGTCTCAGTTCTGTAAACTGAAAAATGGGGAAAGCTCTGTGAAGTAGATATTGTGAGGAAAAAATAAAGTGTAAAGCATGAAAGACTTACCACATGTCTGGGATATATTAATCACTCAGTAAAAGGTAGCTGTTCTCATTGTCGTTAATCTAGACAGAGAAGATATAACTCCTTTCTGAATTCCTAAACCTCTTCGTACAACTCTCAGGAGATTTGTCTCATGCTGGTTTGTAATTTTTTTCAAATTCTCCCTGCTGAGATATTCCAAGTTCTTTGAGGTTGGGAAACTTACACTGTCTTTGTATGTGAAGCTGCCTGCATAGTAGACAGCTGGATGAATGCAAAAATACTTGAGAGAAGGGAATTATTACCACCTCCTCTTTTTATTTTTTCTGAAGGACAATATTTGTAATAATGACATCGCGTGCAATGAAATTGGACATGTACTCACAGAATCCTTGTGAAATAATATATTATTATTATTGGGAAAGACCATATCTTTTGCATATGAGAAAAATAAAAATTAGAAAAGTATTCAAACAGCACTGTAACGCTTCTCACTGAGTTACCTATGGTTGAGCATCTAGTCCCCAGCTCAGTTAACATTATTGTGTTATACTCTTCATTATGTACTGGCTTCCTTGTTAATGTGGTTCAGATTTTATTAAAAAATTCTTTATTCCTATCATGCTTGTGCACATAGAGAAATATGTAACATAAAATGTAAAATAATTGCATATTTAGTTGCACATATTTAGATAAACTTAGATCTCCATACTTTTCTTTAGTCTGGCCTGACTTAAACAACTCTCCACAGAGCTGTGCAAATCCTGGCCTGTTTCCTGAGCATTTTCTGAAATGGCTGAAACAGAGAGAGAGGACGTTAAAAATAACCACCCTTCTCCCTGTGCCTGCCCAAGCTGTGTATAATAGGGAAGGGGTTGAGATCACTCCATGACATGATTAGAAAGTATTTTGACTCTCCGGGCTCAGAGGCAGTGTTGATGATGGTGACTCTGGGAGGCTAGGGGTGGGGGAGAATTATATGAGGAAGGAGGTAGAAAAATGAAAAGGCAGATGAATCCCAATGAGCTTTACCACATTGCTTTCCACAACTAGATGAGTTTTCTTTCTAGACTTTTTCTATTTCTTAGGGCCTACATTCCATTCAGATCCCAGATGGCAGGCACTCTATTTATCTGCCTTGCATGTGGGAAAATCACTCTTACCTTATTAGAGTGCTGTCATTTCTAATATAGGAGAAGTAATAATGTTCAAAGTAGCAGGCTTGGGGAACTTAGGAGAGGTATTGAGTTGGAGGAATAACAATGACAGTTACTACCCTTAGATGAGAAGAAAGGATGGCTTAAATCATGTTCCCTGCTTTCATTCTTGTGAAGTTTGAGTCAATAGTCAGTGTCAATGACCATACCCTCGCAAGTGAGACTATTTGTATTATTCTTTTGTCCTAATGCTCTGCACACAGTGGGTGCTCAATATTGGTTGTTGACTGCCTACCAAATTTCACTGGAAGGCAGTTCTGTGACCTGATCTTCTATTGTAACCAACTACAATAGAATAAAATAGGGGTTTGATTCTCCCTCTGGAAGTGTGGCTGCAATCAATGTGTAAACTGATGGTGTACCCTCCTCCTGAGATAAAATTGATGACAACCATGCTGTGTTCCAGGGAAAACTGAATGCAGTCCTCCCTAACCCAATGAGCTATGGTATTTTTCCCTCAGCACTTCTTTACACATGAATGACTAAAAAATGATTGCACCTAAAAATAAAATCTATCATTGAATCACAGTTATAAGCATTATATCATGTACATGTCTTAGTTTCTTTATTTTTTGTTAAGAAGAATGAAATCCTGACAAGTGAGAGTGAATCCAATTGGCTTTGTCCAAATTTTACGTAGAGTATAAAATTAGGTTTTGAGTATTTGCCGAGCAATAGCTCAAGATTGATGGATGGAAATCTGATAACCCACAAACGTGACCCAGCACAATATTGTCTTAATTTGCTTTGTGAGGATTAATTCAACTATTTTCTGCTTTCATGGCAGTGAATATGCAGTGTGGTACAAATAATGCCCTGTAAACAAATGTTGAGCTTCCTTAATCTTTGCAAATATCTTTAGTTGACCGTTTATCTGAGTGTCCTTTAGGAGGTTCTAGGATACATCCCAAAAGCATGTGGAAAACCATGGAAGAAAGAAGACTCTAATCAAAGAGAACAATGGTCCATTGGACCCAATATTTGTTCCAGGAGTTTCATTTCTGTCTGGTATTTTAAAGACAATTTTGATGACTTAAAGACAATTTTGATGACTTGTTGATAGTTTATCCTACTCTTGCCACAATGACTGAAATACCAGAAGTAAAATTTTACTGTAAGGAAATGTATTATAGTAAAACGTCCCATGTTTAATGTGACTTTGAAATTCCATTCCAGCAAATGCAAAGATGTAGTAAATGATGCCAACAGAAGTAATTTGGATTCCTAGCTAGACATGGTCACAAATATCATCTAGAAAATGTTCTCTTACTAGGCTTCACAACCTCTCTCAGAGCAGTAATCTAAGAGAGGGCCATGTTGAAAATCTGAGAAAAGCCAGCCCTAAACCTCCTACACGTTCACAGACATGCAGAATTTTGCCCACCACTTTTAGGGCTTAGATATCTTTTGAAATTCAGCCACTAAAGGTTCATCCATGTTGAAAAATATGTTAGAAGAAAGCCATAAGAGTAGGGGAAGTTTATTATAGTCAAAGATATTTTAAAAACAGTTATTAAAAAATTTCCAAAACAGAATTGATAAACTCTGAGATAATGCAGTGAGAGGAGAAAGTGTGGCGCCATATAAGAACTTCTTCCTCCCCCCACCCCTGCTTCATGTTTCTTAGTTTAGCAGCCAATGTTTTCTATTTCAATATTTTAGGACTCTCCTGTTTTATGAGCATCCTGTTAATTAGCTGTGTGGTTTCTATAAGATTGTTCCCATAGCATTGGTGGTAGCTGTTTGTGGCTGCCAGAAAACCCCAACTTTTATGAAATATTCTTACACAAAGAAAGGGCAACTAATAAGTACTGGATAATGTGTGATCATGGGGAAGCTGAGATTGACAACAGGAATTTATAGAAATGGGTTCAAGATCCCCACCTAATTTAGCACAAAGGGACTGAATAATGATGACATGTTTTATTAAAATAGCATGTTATAAAATGTTATCCTAATTTAAAGCTTTGTCTTGGTTGACCAGGGATTTAGTTCCTATTAGGATACTGAATATTCATTTAGGTATAATTTTATGAGGATCTTGGATCAATTTTTCCCTCCTTTTGGCTTTAATGAAACTGTTTTGGCCACATTGCATAATTGTGAAGGGTGATTGTAGAGTCCATTGTGAAAGAAATGTTTGGAAATAAAATAAGGAAAATTATTTTAGAATCTAAAGTTTGGATACTTGAGATGGCCTAGGAGAATGCTCAAAGGTGGGAAAGAAAGGATCTTGCCCAAGATGAGTCAAAAGAAGGCAGACTTGAAATGAAGGTTGGGCTGTAGCATGGCAGAATACGTTTTGTGCAGTGTGAGAGCTTTCCAACCATAGGTGCTGCTCTGAGTGCTACTAGACAATGTTTAATATGTCTCTAGACCACCTTCTCTGAACTTCTAGAACGAATGGGTCCCTCTGTTTTCTGAATCAAACTAAATTCTCCTGATGGGAGGCAGTAGAGAAGAAAATGGAAAAACACAGGCTTTGGTATCAGGCTGTGTTTGATTCCCAGTTCCACCACTTACTGGGTGAGCTTGGTACTTCATTCAACTACTTTGTGTGTGAGTTTCTTCTGTAAAATTGGGACGCTAATTATATTCATATCATAGAGTTATTGAGAAGATTAAAGGAGTTAATGTATGACTCAACATACATTAAATACCCAATAGATGATAGCAGTTGTTACTATAGCCCCATTAGCCTTTTGCATTTAGTCAGTATAATCGATTCTAATGATTCAACTAAGATATCATGAATTCAATGAAGGCTGGGATAGTGACTTATGTTTGTAATCATTGTGATATCTAGCACAGTGTCTAAAAGAAAATAGAAACTCCATATATGTCTGCTATATGAATTGATTCTTATCTATAGGGTGACAAGAATTACAGTTTTGGGAAGAGAAGGAAAGGAGAATAAAAGATGGATCGACTATTGTTCGTGACTATACATTGTAAACAGCGATTGTTGTTTCTTTGTGTGTATGTGTTTTATTATTCTTTTTCTTTGTTTGTAGTTTTAATTTTTTTTTCAGCTTTTAGGATAAAGTTTCACAATAACTATAATGGAGGTACTGGTTTCCTTAGCTCAGTAGTTCCCCCTTATTTGCTGGGGATATGTTCCAAGACCCCATTGGATGCCTAAAACCATGGATAATACTGAACTCTAAATATACAATATTTATTCCTATACATACATACCTATGATAAAGCTTACATTATAAATTAGGCACAGTAAGAGATTAACAATAATAACTAATGATAAAATAGAACAGTTATAACAATATGCTAGCATCACCATTCTTGTGATTTGTGGCCATTATTAAGTAAAATAAAGATTACATAACACAAGCATGGCAATACTGCAATAGTGAATCTGATAACATAGATGGCTACTGACTAATGGATGGGTAGTGTTTACAGTGTGGATACACTGGACAAAGAGATGATTCATGCCCCAGGTAGGACAAAGTGGGTTGGCTCAGGATTTCATCACACTACTCAGAATAATGTGCGATTTAAAATATATGAATTCATTTTTGGAATGTCCCATTTAATAATTTGGGACCATTTAATAATTCAGTCGATGGAAGGTAACTGAAACCATGGAAAGCAAAACTGGATAAGGGAGGACTACTTTACTCTACTTTTCACAAAGATGCCTGGATAGGGATCAGTGATTTGCAGAATGATAACTCTGAAACTCCATACAATTCTCTAGCAACAGAGGTGCAACAAGCTTTATTCAAAAACTTACTAAGACATGATAAAAGACTATAGGACTAATCCATTGTCAATATATATACACACAAATATATACACACATATATATAATTTTTATTTTTTAATCTATTGTGAAATATAGCACACATACAAAAAAACTGACAAATTAACGTTTGAAGGATTTTCAGTATTATTGGTTTTAGGTTTAAACATTTATCTAGCACATTTAATTAAACTCAACCCCTGTCCGTTATGGTTTAACAAACCTTTTTATGATGATTTATATTCACATGTTAAATATCAGTCTTGTGTGCATCAAACATGTCTTGTGTGTAGGAGCTCTATATTTTCAGTTGGCTATGCTCAGACTAGGGAGCTAAGAGTTATAAACCCTGCCCCCCACTGGTTCTTTTTACATTTCGTGGTTCAAGTTGTGAAGCTGAGGGCACACCTTCTGCATTTTTCCTGGTCACTTCAAATTCTATCAATACCTTTCCATCTGGCAGAGGTCTGTGGTGGTGTGGGCAAGGAAAAGAAAATTCTATTCATCTTCTTTTCCTGTCCAGGCAATTATTGACCTTATTTCAATCCTTCTCTTTGATGGTATTTAACCTTGTCACCTACATAGTTCACTGTTTGACTTCTGGTATTTTAACAGGCCCTTAGTACTATTGCTTCTCAACGACACTTTTGGCACTTCAGAGACTGCCAAATTAGTTAAGCTTTTTTTCTAATTTGAACTTTTAACAGCCCTCTTTTCAGACTCTGGGGTTTGCTACAGCTGTGGATTTGTATACAATTTGAGTAAACTTAATACAAACAAACAAACCCTAAATGAATTTGAATTTGGTCAAGTAAGTGTAGCTTTTTCTTTTTTCCTTTTTTTTTTTTTTTTTTGGTTGACGTTCTGATTCTAAGTAGTCAATTAGACTGAGTTTTGAACTAGGTTTTTTTGGGAGGAGGTGTTATGATAAATAACAGAGAGAGCCCGGTTGATCCTTACATATGTAAAATAAATATTTTCAAGGTAACTTTAGGGTCTTATCCAAACTTCTTTTGCTGAAGCTAATATTAAAAAAAAATGTTTCCCCCTCATCTTAAATCTGCAATTGTCCATGAATAAATGAAAATACTTGACTTCTGAAAGATACATTTGATTTTTAGGTATGGTTTTAAAAGTGTTCTAGGCTGGGCAAATAGTTTTCTGTATTGAGACTTATAATCAAAATTCATCATCCTATCTAAACTCATTTATAAATATAGTACTAATAATATCCTTCTATATATTGAGCATCTGTGATGTACTTGACACTGTGTATCTTAGACACCGTGCTACAATAACAGAATACCGCAGACTGGGTAATTTATAAAGAACAGAAATTTCTTTCTTGTAGTTTTGGAAGCTGGGAAGTGAAAGATCAAGGCATCAAAACGTTTGGTGTCTGGGGAGGGTCTGCTCTCTAATTCCAAGAGGGCTCCTTGAAGGCTGCGCCCTCTAGAGGAGAGAAACACTATTTCTAACATACCAGAAGAGTGGGAAAGAGTGAACCCAATCCTTCAAGCTCCTTTCACAATGGCATTAATCCATTTATGGGTGAGAAGCCCTCATTACCTAAACACTTACCTTTAGGCCCTACCTCCTACCACTGTTGCACTGGGGATTAAGTTTTCAACAGATGAATTCTGGGGGCACGTTCAGACAATAGCAATGCACTAGGAGCTTTATCTATGTTGTCTTATTTAATTCTCATAAGCATTGTGGTACAGATGAGGTACTTATTATGAGGAAACTTAGTGGTTAAATAACTTTCCCAAGGTTATGTAGCTATACATCCTCATACTTAGCATAAAACATGGATACGTGAATTGTGCTTTAGTTAATTGGTCTTCTGTATTGTGAACATTAGCCATTACTTGTGCTTTGGATAAATACTACTTTCCCTCCACTACTTCTACTGTTATTCTTTATAAAACGAACACACACACTCACAAATGAACATGCAGATTTCCCTCATAGCCACTTACTCCATTGCCTCTCTCATTTTAGCTCTTGGGCCTTGTCCTTTTTATTCCCACTGCCTTTGACACTGAAATGACCCACAGACATTTACTTTAGTCCTTGCACAGCATGGAATTTGAGGTCTAATTTTTCAAGGCATCTTTCTGACTCTGGCCATGACCTGCTCCTACTCTACAAAGCATGTATTGCTATTCTGTATGTTTTCTTTTTGCTTTTCACTCATTAGTCATCCCCTGGTTTCGCTTTTCTACTTTTGTCTCAAAAAATAATGATTCCATACAGTCTTAAACTCGTTATATAGAAGACAAAGGATACTCAGGACCTCAGCCTCTCAGCTTTTGTTCACATGGAGGAAAGAAAGGATACTTTAGCCAGAACTCAAGTACAATGAGAACTGAAGGAAGGGATATTGTCTTCTGTGGATCTTTCTCTTTCGGGAAATTGTCATTACTCCAGACTATGTCCTCTCTCTGTTACAGAACTGCCTTGAAATAATCCTGTGACCTGAAGCTAACTCTATATAGGCAGAATGTGCGGAAAATGCTATAATTGGTTTGGTAACCAACATGTTATCTTTTGCACAAAATGCTACATTTAGGTTTAATGCATCAGCATTCCATGGCATTCCATAAAGCGAGCTGTGACTTTCAGGTACTCTGCCACACCAAAACGTTTGTTAACACCAGTTTTATAAGTACAGACTTCACAGAACACTGGGCCAGAGATATGTTGATACAGGAGAGAAAAATTTTGATGAGTATAAGGAAAAAAGCTAGACTCTAGCCATTAGGGTAATGAACAAATCTAGATGGGGCACCACAGTGTGGAGCTTGAAGCACCCAAAACATAAGGCCGCTGAGTGTCTGGTGCTAGAGTAGAAGATATTTAAGAAGCTAACAACTTTACCCACATCTGATTTAGTCTAGGGCTTTAAGCTTCAAGATCAAAATAATAAGGACTGGGCACGGCACGGTGGCTCACGCTTGTAATCCCAGTACTTTGGGAGGCCGAGGCAGGTGGATCACCTGAGGTCAAGAGTTCAAGACCAGCCTGGCCAATATGGTGAAACCCAGTCTCCACTAAAAATATAAAAAATTAGCCAGGCGTGGTGGCAGGCGCCTGTAATCTCAGCTACTTGGGAGTCTGAGGTAGGAGAATCACTTGAACCCAGGAGGCAGAGGTTGCAGTGAGCCGAGATCACGCCACTGCACTCCAGCCTGTGTATGACAGAGCGAGACTCCATCTCAACAAAAAAAAAAAAAAGAAAGAAATATAAAAATAATATTTTAGGGATGAGGCAACCAAACAAAAAACACTTCCAGACACAGGAGGAGCAGAACTGAACATTAGTCATGGGGCACTCATTTAAGGGCTTCCTGCAAGATCTCTGGCTTCATGCTTTTTTCAAAACATGTCACCTACTTCATTACTCCTTTCCCTCTTTAAAAATGGGACTTAGCACAGTGCGTTTCATTAAGTGAGTACATTATCCCAGCCTCTGCCACCATGACCACCATTTCCCCTGTGAAGAAGGTAGTGACTCTATTAATGCAGATCCTTTATGAAAATTTAATGAGACTATCTATCAAGAGTAATGTAATAAGTTTGCTTACTCACTGATTTAGTATGGGCTGTGTATGTGTGTGTGTGTGTGAGAGAGAGAGAGAGAGAGACCTAGTAATATGATTTTGTTATTGGGTTCACTTCTTTTAAAAGCATATATGCTACAAAATAGACAAAAAAAAAAAAGCCCCCAAGAACAGAATGGCCACACCATAAGCAGAGTAAATACCTTCAGGATTTTGGGGGCTTCATCTTAGACCTGAGAATTATGGGCACTGGAGGAGAGCTGAAGAAGGACAGAAAACATTGTAGTTGAAAGGGAGAGAAAGGTACACAGAGCCATAGACACAGATGCCCATGTAGAACTACAGGTAAATTCTGCCTCAGACTCATGCTCTGTAACTTGATTATTAACAAGTGAACACTTTTCTCTTTATCAGAGACTGGATTAACCTTCTGCTAAATTGTGAGGAGACAAAATTTAGGTCCCCAGGCCACCCACAAAATTTGAGCTCCTTGGGCTCCTAGTTCAAGGAATCTTCTTAATTTTGTCTCGGTAGCTGCCTGTGGCTTCCCACAATGGATGCCTCCCTGCAACATAGAACTTTTTAGCAGGACCCTTAACACCATTCCACGTTGTATCTCATTCAACTATTTATTCCACAAACATTTGTTGAGCACCTTCCATGTACAAAAAACTGTACTAGGTATCAAAACCTTGCCTGTTTGGCCTATTACAAGGATCAGCCTGATATCAGCAGATAAGTCTCACTTATTTCCTATAGGGGCACCTGTACTCCCTTTTGTATATAACCTATGAGCCTGATTCAGTACCAGATAGGGGTATGAGGATTTGAGCTCTAGTTCCAACTTTACCACTCATTGATTATTATCTTTGGTAAATCATATATATTTTCTGAGTTTTATTTTTTTTTCTTAACAGATAAATGGCTTAGACCAGGTAACCATTATTTTTTCCCAGTTTGATTAATCTTTGGTTAAAGAACTGACCATAATTTATTCATTCATTCACCAAATATTAGATTTGAAAGGGGAGGACACTGAAGATAAAGTGAAGAACATAAGCAAAAGTGATTCTTGTTATGGCTTTCATTTTCTGATTATCTTTTGAAGGATTAAATCTCAAGAATGGGAGTCTCAGGAATGAGAAACTCAAGAAAGCCTGAATAAAAGCCAAGGTGTCAGGGGACTTAGTAAAGCAATGGGAGGAAGCCCTTGTGATGATTCATTGTTTCTACACCCACAGAATAGCAACTGCCTCCAACAGGTCATGTCTTAATGAATGCTGTAGATGCTTACCAAACACAATGCTAATCAATGTCCTATGGAGAGCTGAATGCATGTTAGGCAGTTAATTGGAATAAAGACTAATATCTGCAGCCACTATGGAATTGTCTTCATAGGCAATGTGAAGTGAGGTGGAAGGTGAACAGAAGAAACACTGTGCTGGTCAATTGGGGTTACAGCTGGCTGTCAAGACAGGAGAATAGACATAGGCATGCTTTGGTCCCAGGAACCTGGGATTTTTGGCTGTTTCTTATCTCCCTCTTTGTTCTCTTTAATGTCATTGGAAGATAGACAAGAGAAGGGATTTGCTAATTTGGATATTGAAAAGGCCCACCCTCTGAGTAGCAGGTAGAATTTATTTTTGCTGTCCGCTAACAGCTCTTTCTTCAGGTAAATGGTTCTCAGGCAGAGGAAATTTGCTCAATATGGGACATTTGACAGTGTCTGGAAACCTTACTGGTTGTCACACCTGGGACTGTGTGGTAGTAGTGTCCTGGTGTCTACTGGATAGAGGCTGGGGGTGCTGCTAAACATTCTATAATGCACAGGACAGACATCCTGTAACAAAGAATTATCCAGCCAAAAATAGTGTTGAGGTTTGGAAACTTTGCTTTAGATTATTCATGCATTAAGAAGCCATTCAGAGTACCTATTGTGTTCCAGACACTGTGCTGGCTGCTGGGGACACAGTGATGAATAAGACAGACATGGTGCCTGCTCTCGTGGAATTTACAATGAGGAAGACAGAAAATAAACAAGCAACAATAGGTTCCTTTTATTTATCACCGATTATAATAGGCTCCTTTCAGCCTCTATAAACCACAATTCTGCATGCCTATTCATACAACAGACATTCACTCAACACTTACTCAAAACCAGACATCTTGTCAAGGAGGCAATGATACTTAAGTCAGATTTGATCTCTGTCCTAAGAAACCTTAGTCTAGTGGGAGAGACAGACATGAAAATAAACAATTGCAATACTAGATGATAGCTTTAATAAAGCGGGGGGGCAAAGTGCTATAAGAACATAGAATATAAGAGTGTAGGCTGCCTTGGAGGTGATAATAGCAGTTGAAAACTCGATAGAGAACATGTTTTGCAGCCAGGTCCTGAAGAAATATTTTGAGTTCATTGGACATAAATGTTGAGAAAGGCATTTCTGTTAAAGAGATCAATATGAACAAAGTCATGGAGGGTGAACATTCATAGTGTGTTGGTGAAATGGCTATGGCATGTTGTGTCTAGCCTATAGGGTACCTGAATGGGAGTGGCTAAGTTGAGGCTGGAAAGGCAAGCAAGAGTCATGACAAGGAGGGCTTTATAAAATATGTTAAGGTCCTTGAGTTTTCTCTCAGGGACAATGGGAAGGTGTTGAAATATTTTATGCGGGACGGTGATATGGTCAGGCTCCTGCTATAGATGGTCAGGACTTAGTAAAACCCTCCATAGCTGCTCTCATCATGATTAAATTTCTCTTACTGTGGTCTCTCCTGCACCACCATCCAAGATTGTTTCACAACCTACTCATCTGACAAAGGGCTAATATCCAGAATCTACAATGAACTCCAACAAAGTTACAAGAAAAAAACAAACAACCCCATCAAAAAGTGGGCGAAGGACATGAACAGACACTTCTCAAAAGAAGACGTTTATGCAGCCAAAAAACACATGAAAAAATGCTCACCATCACTGGCCATCAGAGAAATGCAAATCAAAACCACAATGAGATACCATCTCACACCAGTTAGAATGGCAATCATTAAAAAGTCAGGAAAGAACAGGTGCTGGAGAGGATGTGGAGAAATAGGAACACTTTTACACTGTTAGTGGGACTGTAAACTAGTTCAACCCTTGTGGAAGTCAGTGTGGCGATTCCTCAGGGATCTAGAACTAGAAATTCCATTTGACCCAGCCATCCCATTACTGGGTATATACCCAAAGGACTATAAATCATGCTGCTATCAAGACACATGCACACGTATGTTTATTGCGGCATTATTCACAATAGCAAAGACTTGGAACCAACCCAAATGTCCAACAATGATAGACTGGATTAAGAAAATGTGGCACATATACAGCATGGAATACTATGCAGCCATAACAAATGATGAGTTCACGTCCTTTGTAGGGACATGGATGAAATTGGAAATCATCATTCTCAGTAAACTATCGCAAGAACAAAAAACCAAACACCGCATATTCTCACTCATAGGTGGGAATTGAACAATGAGAACACATGGCCACAGGAAGGGGAACATCACACTTCGGGGACTGTTGTGGGGTGGGGGGAGGGGGGAGGGATAGCATTGGGAGATATACCTAATGCTAGATGACGAGTTGGTGGGTGCAGCGCACCAGCATGGCACATGTATACATATGTAACTTACCTGCACGTTGCGCACATGTACCATAGAGCCTAAAGTATAATACTAATACTACTAATAATAATAATAATAAAAAGATTGTCTGCTCTCACTGATATCTCATTGTTTACTATAACAGATTCCTGCCCGCTAAGCAACTGGGTGCCCGGCATGAGTCTGAGGTCCTCAGATGACAAGTCTGCATTCACCATTAATTGGTTCTTCTGGAATCATAAGCTGTTAAGTTTGGAAATGACCTTAGACGGAGGGCAAGTGGAAGTGACTAAAATTAGTGATCGCTTACCATGTGCCAGTAATTGTGCCTATCTTATATGCCATATATCTCCAGTGCTTAACATTTAACATAAGCTTAGTAACTGTTAACTATCATCATCTTCATCATCATCATCACACTGTCTTATACATTTCTCACAACTCTTTGAGATAGATACTACTATTATTTTCATTTTGTATACGGGATAACTGTGAGCCAGAGATCAAAGCACTTCTGAAGCAAGAAACTTCTATTAAGTAGGTAGACAAATGTTTACTGTAGTAACAAAGGAACACACAAATCTATGAGGAGGGATATGTCTTTGCCAGTATGTTCCCATTGATGTCTTTGGATTCAGGCACTATTATCTTCTTTTAAGGGGAACTCTCTAATTTAATATTTGATTTTGAAATGTTTTATGCAAGATAGTGATTCAGAAAGGTCTTCAGAGGGAAATGGCTGCGATAACAGTTTTGGCACCACCATACTTGGTAGTTAAACTTTAACTAGTGTTTTTCAAACTTTCAACTGCGACTCACAGTAAGAAATATATTCTTCATTGTGACCTAGTATTGTGACCTGTATTTTATATACATACATATATATCTATGTACATATTGTATATGTACGCTTAACTGAAACAAATTTTTGCCCAGAAAAGCTGAGCCTTACCCTATGTGACAGATTCTTAGATTTTCCATAGGATAGTCCATTCCTTTTCCTTCCACTCCATTTAAAAATGCTGATCCTGACTTATAGTTTAAAAAACCATCTGTTAAACTATCTTGCAGCTGTATGTAAGGCTTAGAGCCCAAAGTGGGCCTCATCTGGACAGGCATTTATCAGTTCTGGGTACAGAAAGCATGTTGCTTACAAAATCTAGCTGGATTACTCACAATAGCAACAACATGGAATCAACTTAAATGCCCATCAAGAATAGACTACATAAAGAAAATGTGGTACATATACACCATGAAATACTACACAGCTATAAAAACAACAAGATTGTGTCCTTTGCAGCAACATGGATGGAGCTGGAGGCCCTTATACTTAGTAAACTAACACAGAAACAGAAAACCAAATACCTCATGTTCTCACTTGTAAGTGGGAGCTAAATTATGAGAACACATGGACACAAAGAGGAGAACTACAAACACTGGGGCCTACCAGAGGGTGGAGGGTGGGAGAAGGGTGAGGATTGAAAAACTGTCGGGTGCTAGTTTTACCTATCAGGTGCTACACATTACCTGGGTGATGAAATAATCTGTACACCAAACCCCTGTGACACGCAGTTTACCTGTATAACAAACCTGCACATGTATCCTTGAACCTAAAATAAAAGTTAAAAAACAGAAACAAAAACAAAACAAAACACAACCCTGCTTGAGTCCTCAGCTTCTTTTTAGGCAGTGGTTTGTTCACAGCCAACATCTCACCAACTCAACCAGGAAGCTCAAGGCTCGGTAAAATATCATGTAAGCACAGGAAACACACACAAATTCACATTAAAGCAGCGTGAGCAAAAATGCATATGAAACCCTATGCAAGAAATTATGTTGCTGAACTCAGATGCTATCTCAGTGGTACACCCATCAAATGCACTTTTTAGGAGGAAAATCAAACTAAATGTATGACTGAAATGTAGCCAAAACTGTAAATATGTCACTGCCTCTTCTTTATTTTGGCATTTCCTGGAGTCGGTACTTACAACCAAGGAAGAACTAACTGTTTTGGCCTTCTCTTCTTTGTCTCTTAATCTTTGGGTGTAAGCCCCTCCTTACCCTACCCCATACTAGAACCTTATAGCATGTTTTATTTTTTGAGCCTCCTATTATTAGGAGTAGAGTAGATACTGGGCTCATTGCACTTACTCAAGGCTTTTACAGATTTCTAGGCCTTGCTCCAGATCATACATTGTACTTGAAACAGCATGAGTCTTGTGAATGCAAGAGGATAGTCTCATCAGGACTGAAGATCTCTGCATTTTAGTAGTGCTCTGATTGCCCCAGAGGCCATGATGGTTTCTGTTTGCATCCCCAGGGACACTTCTGTCAAGAAAACTTCCAGCAATGATTCTCTATTATTTGAAGGCTGCTAATTAAAAATAAAAATACCTAAGGTTTTATAAGGCATATGAAACAGTTTGCTTTGCAGTCTTATGATAGAAATGTCTTGGTGCACAGCTTCTCTTTTTGCATTCCCCACTACCTAACACAATCCTAATACAATCCTCCCCTTTAGCTGAAGGATACTTTATGACATGGCACAACTAGAAATGTGTCCATCTGGACCATTCTTTTTTTCACTCAGAGGTAGACTTACCATCCCATAGGGTCCCTCTGCCATTTTACTGGATAACCAACATGCTCCCTTATCCAAATAGGAAAGGAACTGGATGTCATTCTTTAGAATCTGGGATTGAGAAATTTACCTACTCCAAAATGTTCTCTTGACTATAGACATTTGCTTTTTAATTCCACAATGAGTTTTTCCATGTATAAAGGGATTTCAGGCCTCAGCAAGCAAATATGGAGATTTTGAAGGCATCAAGGGTCCCGTAAAATCTCAATGGGCTTATCAGTGCTGTGAAACAAAAGGCAAATCTTAGACCTTTTGAGGTTACAGGGGAGATTAGAAAAATAGCCTGGGATTGATCTATCTGCCCCATGCAACTCCACTTCATTTCATTCCCTGGAGCACTACTATTCTATGAAAGATAAGCCCATTGTTGGTTCTGCTGAGGTTATTAGAGGTCTGGTCTTGATAGAAGACAAGAGGAGGGGGAATATTCTATTCTCCCTGATTTTCTCCAAGATCAGAAGCTCAATATGTCCCAGCAGAAGACTGTCAGAGCATCTCTTCCCAACTGCTCCCTGCCAGAGCACTAAACTTAACCCACTTCTTAACATTTGTACATATTTTCTGGCACTAGTTTTATTTCTCATTTATTGCTTTTTAAAATTTCTGACTGTGAGAGATGCACGTTATACCTCTTATTGCTATTCTACCTTTGGTGTGTATTGTTGACAAGAAAGGCCTTTTCTCTTTGGTAATCCTTATTTTATTCCATGCATATGTCCCGCATGTTTGATGGCAGATTACTAGCCTCAGTAGGCTTCCTATTAGATTGTTAGATTTGCCAAACCCATTTTCCAGGGGAAGAGGGTTTTCCTAAAAGCTTAAGGAGTTCTTTTTAAATATTGTTTTTGTATAACTTACTCCACATCAGTTACTATACTAGTGCTTTACGTTGTATCACTTAATCTTCACAGTAACCCTATGAGATTAGTTTGGTTACTAACATCCTGTTGTTAATTTAAAGGAATTCCGAAGAGCAAAGGATTATGCTCAAGGTCATGCAGAAAAGTTGATTCCTGACTCTAGTATGACTGGACATATGTAGAAGCAGGTGTAAGAAATACTTGGATTTAATCATTGAAATAATGATTTAAAACAGATGTATCTATGGCCCAGAGAAAATTTAATTAATGGTAACAGGATGTGTTGTATGCAGTGAGGTGAGGCTAGGACTTTGAGCAGTGTTTTACCCAGTAGTCAGGGATGGGATGCACCTCTCATCTGCTCCCTCTGGTTGGGAGCTTTTTCAATTTTCTCTCAGCTGATGTTTTCAAGTTTCTGCCTGACTCAGTTTTTCATGTAATCCTGACAGTGCAAAAACTCAGTGTGCATGTGGTAAGCCTATTCTCATGCCCACTGACCTCAGCTGCTCCTACTTTCTCCAGGTGTACTCAATCTGCAGACCTCATGATTCCTGTCTAGTTGATGGCATAAACTGGAAAGCATTACCTAGCCATATTAATGTGCTGCTTGAAAGTCAGAGGAAGAAGAGAAAGCTGAGTACCCCACCAGCACTCACCTTCCCTAATTCCATCTTACCTTGTGACCCTTATCTCCTGCCTCCCTAGCCCATATGTTAGCTCTATTCTCTTGGGAGCTGAAACCTGTCACTCAACTCCTAGGTTTTGTGGAATCTTTTCTTCAAACTGTCTGGAACCGTAATTCCTTATGCTACATCTTTCATTTTGGGTATTGCCATTACCTGGAGATTTCTGATGCTGTACCCTATTCTGTAGACTTGACTTCCCATCCTTTACAAGATGGCAACTCCTGCCCAAATCGAGCTGAAGTTTGAAAGTTTATTAGACTAGTGAGCATCCCCCTACTCTACAACCACCATTTATAAGCCAAACCACATAGCCAAGTGTCAGGTTCCAGCCTAAGCTGAGGTCCAAGGGGAGTGGGTGGGCAAGTGGTGGGTAACTGGAAAAATACTCTGAGAATCATAGGCGGTTTTGACATGGCTTTATTCTCTCTCTGGGTGCAAGCAAGCCATGTGTACAGTGTCAGCAGGGTAGTTATACATTTGCAGACAATAGTGGCTCCGAGCCAACCATGAGCTCATGTGAGTGGTTACCTAATGTGTCTCACATGGCATGGTTACATAATGTGTGAGGTTCTGCACCTGCACTCCAAACCCGCTGAGTCATGCTGCACTGGAAGGCCGTCTCGGCCTACTCCTGACTAAAGCACAGCCATCTCCCTTACACCAAGTCATTTCCCTTGTCCTCAAACTTCCCCTGTCCCAGTCTTCTCTGCTTTCTTCCTAAGCTCCTGGCATGCCTGATGGTCAAGATTCTTGACATGGACACTTTTGGTTGAACTCAAACACTTACTTCTTTTGCATTGTGCTCTAAACAACCTATGCAAAGGGCAAGACTCCCCTGCATCAATAATAATGGAGACTGTGAAGCAAAACAATTCATCTCATAAAGCTCAACTGTCATGTTTCTACTGCAAGCACAGCAAAGGGTAGAAAAATAACTCAGTTTTCTCTGCTTCTTCTGACTTTCAAGCAACACATTAATATGGCTAGTTAGTGCTTTCCAGTATATGCCATCAACGTTGTAAATTCAGTAGCTTAAGTCTCACAGTGGTTTTGGTATAAGCCTTTAATCTTAGTAATGATTCCTTGATCAGCTGTGTCCCTTCCAATTCAGAGGTCATTAGAAGTCCCTGCTGAGAACTCCCCAGCTGTTTCAGTTCAGTTCATGTATATTTATTTACATGGTTTTTGAACCACATTTGGGTATGCAGGAGCACAGCTCCTTTTAGAGGCTGGTGTTCCAGATCGTTTCCTGAAAGTGCAGCAGAGCTGGGAGAAAAATCAAACCCAAGGCACAGCGCATCTGTGATGCTTCAGATGCTCTTGGCATCCTGCTTTTAACTACTTTAGGGTTAATGACAGGCCTGCCAGAGCCTCTTTGTTGCTTTCAAAAAGGTCAATTGGAAACAAAAAGCCATTTTCCAGGTAGGATATCATTGTATTGGCAAAGACAAGACATTTAGACAAGGAAGTCAAAATGATCTACTGAAAAGTGAAAACTTCAGTCAAAATGTTCATTTGGCTGTACTGAGACCAGAACAAAATGTGCTAGCTTAAAATATCAGGACAAAGGGTTTGCATGTGTAGATTTCATGGTGATCAGTTTTACGTCATAGCTGATCGATGCAGAAAAATATAATCCATTTTGGAAAAACTTGTAAAAGACTTGTAGCAGCAAAAGCACCTAAGTGGATTTTAAAGATTAATGTGCTTCTCTTAGGAATGTGAAAGCATATATAGCAATGAACTTCCAGAGGAAAAAATGACATTAGATATTACCTGAATCAATCTCCTAAATTTACAGATGACAGAACTAAGAGAACTAGAGAAGCAAAGCTGTTTGCCAAAATTCACACAGCAAGTTAGTATAGAGTAAAGACTAAACTCCAGGCAGTGATTATAGCATTTCATTTAGATATCCCTCCCCCATTTTACAACTACAGATAAAGTGACAGCAAATTTCACCTTGCTACACCAAACTAGAGAGGTAGTGGAATATATGAAAGCACAAACCTTTGAAGTCAAACAGGCTTCTATGGGATAGTAGCCCTGTCCTACTGCTAAGTAGCCACATGAGCTTGGTCAAATTACTTAATCTCTGGGAGACCCAGTTTCTGCACTTGTGAAATATAGATAAAGACACCTAACTCAAAAAAATACTCCTGGGGTTAAATGTGATAACACATGTAACCTGCCCAAAGTGATGCATAGGCAGTGATCAGCAAAATGACAGCTGCAGTTGTTGACATTGTTGTTATTTCTAAAAGTGTCCTCCAAAATATCAGGTTCTCTTGTGCTGGAAGCCTTTGTTTTCACAGCATTAACTATTGGACTGGGAATCAGAAGCAGACACAAATCTTCAAGCCTCTATTAGTTGAGGCTAGAGCCCAAATGAGGATAAAGTTGTTCTGTAATTGTGTTGTGCTGCAGGGAGGAAATATAATTTGATTTACAAAAATTCAATTGAGGGAACTGTTCTTGAACCTACCTGCATAAAGCAAGGCACATAGGCACAGCAGTAATAGCACATAGAGGCATTTCTGCTAAAAACAAAAAACAAAAAAACAAAAAAACAAAAAACCAAAAAAAAACATTTCCTAGTAAAGTGAAAAGAATGTACACAGTCTTAGCCTCCAGCTGGGTAGCAAATTTCAGAATACTTTCTGAACAAAGGCTAGTAAGCATGAGGTGTGTCATGTTTGATCATTGGGTAGTTCGGCTGGAAAAAAGATAACATGCACCAAGACAGCAAGGGCTGTCAGATATTCCGTGCAGTGCCTGCAGAAACGGGGTTCTTTTATTTGCTTTCTCAGATTTTCACGTGAACTTCCTTCAGTTATCCACAGAATGACCTCAGGGACGCCCAGCTGGATTTTATCTCATCTCTTTCCAGTAGCTCCCCCATCCTGCCACCAGCTTTTCTTTGCTTTAGTGATCAATAGTGAGATCTCTTTCTGTGAAAAATAACAAAGCCTTCAGCATTGCCGTTCTTCTAGTGGCTGTGGTGGGATGGTGGCATCAGCCCTAGGCCAGGAAGCCAGAGTTGTGGTTATCGATTTGATTACAGCTCTGGGAAGAAAGAGGGTAGGAAAACTTCTTGTACAGCTGTTAGATTAGGAACTAGTGCCATGACTAATCTGGATCCTGAGTAGAAACCTAAATAATTGATAGATTATACAGGAATTGAGATACTTGTGAAGAAATAAAAAAGGTCAGATTCATGTGTCGTATCCAGTGACTCCTCTGATGCTAACTAAGCAGTTCATCAAGGTTTGACTTAAGTATGCCATGATTATTTTTCTTTGGAAATAAAAGTGAAACTAGACAGCTAGACAGTTTCAAATGTCTTTTTTTTTTTTTTTTTTTTTGAGATGGAGTCTCACACTGTCACCCAGGCTGGAATGCAGTGGCGCGATCTCGGCTCACTGCAAGCTCCGCCTCCCGGGTTCACGCCATTCTCCTGCCTCAGCCTCGCGAGTAGCTGGGACTACAGGCACCTGCCACCACGCCTGGCTAATTTTTTCTAGTTTTTAGTAGAGACGGAGTTTCGCCGTGTTAGCCAGGATGATCTCGATCTCCTGACCTCGTGATCCGCCCGCCTCGGCCTCCCAAAGTGCTGAGATTACAGGCATGAGCCACCGCGCCCGGCCAAATGTCTTCTTAAGACCACTAGTCTAGCCAGTGAACATGGCCAGAGAGTCCACTGTTGAGTGGCTGGAGCACTAGGGCACTAGAGACAGAGGAGCTGTGCTCCCTTGAGTTGCACATGGTTCTGTTGGGACGGTTAGAATTAGGACAAGTCTGTTCCCCATCCAACTCCAATAAGATATTCAGGAGGACATTACTATAGCAGCATCTCAACAAAGGGGCAAGTCCAAATCTCATGTCCAAGGGCCAAGAAAATTCAAGTGGGAACAATCTTTGAGGGTTTCAGGGAACTAGTTAATTTGGGCCTGAGTTTTCAGACAAGGAAAAAATTCCTATCTGGGCCTCTAGCTCATCATCATCTATACATGAGGTGGATAAGATGATCCCCAAGGTTTTGACTAATTCTAACGTTGTATCCATCCTGTTATAGTAGCTATCACTTACCGAGTGATTATTATGTGCTAGACATTATATAAAGCACTTTGCATACCCAATCTCATTGAATCCTTAAACAACTCAATGAAGAAGCTAGTATTACCTTCCATTCCCACCTTAAAAATGAGGAAACTTCAGCTCAGAGAAGAAATTTACCTTCACAGCTGGTAGATGGCAAAGCTGTGACTTGAACTCATTCCTCCCTGAGGCAGACCCAGTTCCTGGCTTCATAGAGTTCTCAGTCTAGTGTATCTGATTTGCAAAACCATTAGATCATCTCTTCGTTTCTGGCCTGATAGTCCTCACTAAATGCCAACAGTGCTGCTACAGATATGAGTCTTCCTGAGCTCTGTCCTCATCCAGATTCCCTTATCTCCAAGAAGGCTGGCATTCACTAACCCATTAACAGCTATTACATGAGATTCTGGGTTACCTGATAAAAAATTATCAGGTCACAGAGAGCAGAGTCCTGATAGAATGGGACTGGGAGCACACATACTTTGATTAGAAGATGTAGGGGTGGGGGGTGGGTCAGGCTTGGTTGGAGATCTCTAATAGAATTCCTTGAGCAGTGGGACAAAGGTTAAATCTGAGACATCAGGAAGCTATATAAGCCAACTTATGGTAATTGCTATAAGAAACAATTCCAACTTCTCACTGGCATAACACATCAAAAGTATGTCTTTTTTATGTCATTCTCCAGTACAGAACTGCAGGAGAGCTCTGCTCCACTCAGTAATCAGGGTTTCAACCACCTCCATCTAGTGACTTTTGCATCTTCTGGGGCCTCAGTATCTTCCATTACATCCTTCTGGCAACTTAGGAAACACAGAAGACATATCCACTCTTAAGCTGTTTAACCCAGGGGGTGACCCAAGTCACTTTTGCTCATTGCAGACAATTAGTTACATGGTCCATCTAGATGCAAGGGCCTTGCAAAGAATAGTCCAGTGATGTATTCAGGAAGAAAAAAAGAACACAGATTTTGGTGAGCACATAGCATTGCCTTTGCCATCAGAGAAAACAGAAGTTAGGGAGAAGGCATAATGAAGAAGGTGACAAAAAGCATCACATAGTAACCGTTAATTCCCTTTTGTTCTCAGATCAAGGTCTGGGAGAACATAAGCAATAGTAGGATGGCAGTGTTATCCGAATTCAGGTGTCACCATTCACATTGTAGCCTTTACAAATGGCATCTTCTGGAACACAAGCGTATGTCTTTGTCTTTAAAAAATGATTTGGGGTTGCTTGTGATTTTGGGGGGATATGGATGCTCAACATACAATTTTGGGGCTTCTTCAGAGACTAAATCAGAAAGCAGAATACAAAGAGGCAGACAGCACTAGTAGTACAGTGACAGGATTTGATTTAAGACCAGTGAGACAGATGGTGGTATGTTTTTTTAGAAGCAAACCAGGAAACAACAGATTTGCAAACAAATTTTAACTGCCATAATTCTTCTAATGCCCCACATGAGCAACACAAGTCACTGTGAAAAAAATGTTTCTTTAAGGCAGCTGTACCTCAAGTGTTTTCCTTCCTACCTCTTTAGAAGGAAGAGAGGCCCATGGCAATGTTAATAAAATAATATCATCCCTAATATTATTGAAACTCTGACCTTTTCTCTGGTCTCTGAGCAACCGGAATTGGTGACATCTATAAAAGGAGAGCATGAGGACAGCATAGGAAAATGTGTAAATAAGTTTGTTTTACTTTCTGGGGAGAATGAGGATGGTTTCTGGCCTAGATCCTCATTCTGAGATGTAAGAATGAGCAAATTGAAGCATATGTGCATATTAGAGAAATATTTTCTCCCTTGGAATGGCTTTAATCCCAGTGGAATATTTGAAATATCTGCTCACTTTAGAACAAGAAGAGAAACAGCTCACAAGTAATTTGCTGCTTCTTTCTTGTTAGCCTGTACTCTGGTGAACCATCTAAAGCCTACCATCACAATCTCACTTTCGCCCATGGGGATTATGGACATCCAGTTTTCGTGGAATACATTTCAATGATTTTACTGGCTGCAGTAGTGAGGAAGATTTTTTTTATATATATTTAGGTTTGGAACTTGAATGATCAACTCATTCCCACCTCCTGTTTACCCAGCAGAGTCTTTAGGGAATAGAGCAGAGAGTGAGAAAGCTGTTGGTGGGAGCAGGTAAAGGTCAGGGTACTTGTGAAAGATCCCCAAGGACAGATTTTACTTATCACAAACTCTGGTCATATATTATCATTTTATTTTCCATTGTAACAGCTTCCCAAATATTCTCACTGCCTTTAAACTCTCCTTTTCAATCCATTCTGCAAAATAATGCCAGATTACCTTTTTAAAAGAACAGTTTGACTCCTGTCATTCCTCTCCTCTAAATTATTAAATCATCCAAAATTTCTAAAATAATAAAACCAAATTTGCTAGCTATATATTTAAGTTTCTCCATGTTTGGGTCTCTAATTACCTTTTTAGTTTTATTTATCTGCCCCCCCCCCAAATAACCAACTGAAGTCTTGTCAGAATATGCTCTGGAATATCTTACCTTCAGGCCTTCGCTCTCACTGCTCTCTTCTGAATGCTCTTCTTTCTTTCCCCTCTCCCTAATCATTGTGAAATCTACTCATTCTTCAAGTCTCAGCTCAACTCGTATTTGATCTTTGAAGTTTCCTTGACTCTCCAAGTGAAAAGGAATTACTTCTGTATGTGCCTATAGCATATTGCTGGCACTCATATTTGACATTTATGTTATTCTGCCTCAAGTGTTAGTTTGTTATTTACAAGTCTGTCACTAGTCTGTAAGGAACCCTCAAAGACAAGGGCTGTGTCTTTTTCATCTGTAAATCTTCCACAGGACACCGCACAGTGACTGGCTGAGATGAGGTATGTGATGAATGCTTGGTGACTTGAACTGATAGATTCCTCAGTTTTCCCTTGTGATACAAGTGGCGATGGCTTGCCTATTGTGGCCACCAACTATATTTCTGCCAGTGAGGTCACAGGCAGAGGGTCAAGATATTTCCTTCCTGTATGGAGCAATCAGGCTGAAAAACCCAAGTTGTTGAACACTTATTAACGTTTCTCTGTGAAGCCATCAGGCACCATTTATTATAAAGTTATTACAAGAACGGCTTAGTGTGTTGAAAAGGGAGATTTGCAGAAAACTTGAGTCAAAGTATATGTCCATCACTGCTGTGAGAAAGGCCCAGAATAGGCAATAGGAGCCTGCAGATCTAGCCAATGAGGTTTTTATGATATAAATTCACCTTGTCACCTGCCAAGTTTCATTTTGTTTCTATCTTCATTATTACCTATCTCAGGATCGAACATATATTCCATGCTTTCTAACTGTCCTGTAGGTGGTGCTGTTACTTCTGTCTAGTTGGGGAGACAGAATATGCACCTAGAAAGATAGGTACCATAACATATAGCATAATCTTTAAGATAAAAAGACTCTGGAACCAGACTGGCTGGCTTTGAATCATCCCTGCACCATGTACTAGCTGGGTGATCCTGGAAATGTTGTTTTACCTCTCTGGGATTCAAAATGCTCATATGCAAAAGGGAATAATAACAATAGTAGTTATCTTAAAGGGTTATCATAAGAGTTAAATGAGTTACTATACATAGAGTGCTTAGTAAGTGCTTACAAATGGTATTATCACATAAAAAATATAAAATCAGATAGTGTGGCCTAGTGTAATGAACAAAAGCTGGGGAGTCAGAAGACTTGGGTTGTATCCTGACTGCTACTCATTCACCTTGGCCAACACATATAGCCTCTCAGATTCTTGCTTTCTTAACTATAAAATGAAGTGTGGAACTAAATAATATATGGTGTTCCTTCCAGTTCTAAAATGCTAGTGTTCAATATTGAATACAAGCTTCTTCCCCAGTAAGAGATGGTTTATTAAAAAAAAAAAGAAAGAGAGAGAAAAGAATGTAATTCATATCTGCCAAGAGAGATTTTTCTTCTCCTTTTAACGTTGGTTTCTGATAATCAGAAAATAATCAAATGTGTTCATTTTTATGCTTCGTCCCTTGACTTTCCATCTGTCTTCCAGTCACCATTTCACCACTGTTAAAGAAAATGAAAGCCCTCAAAAACAAGAATTCTTAAAAGCTACTGGTTGTAAAACAGCAGAGATGATTGTCTAGTGCAGAGATTCAGCTCAGTGCAACTTTACTTGGAGATCATTTCATGTAATTAAAAATGCAGTCTATCCAAAGAGGAATCTTCTTTTTGGAGGGAAAGGTTTTATTAACTAACTTGTTAACTGATATGAAGCTTTAAAATCACTTTCTTTTCAAGACCTGTAAAACGAGATTGAAGTGAGCTTGAATGCAGTTACCATTTACAAGAATTTAATAACATCCAGTTATTAGCCCTGTTGAAAGAGACATGCACATCTCAATGATTCTTTCAAGGTTTTATAGTTTTAGGTTTTACATTTAAGTATTCCATCTTGAATTGATCGTTGTACATGGTGTAAGGAAGGGGTCCAGTTTCAGTCATCTCCATATGGCTAGCCAGTTATCCCAGAACCATTTATTGAATAGAGAGTCATTTTCCCATTGCTTGTTATTGTCAGCCATGTCAGAGATCAGATAGTTCTGGGTGTATAGCTTTATTTTGGGGTTCGCTAACTTGTTCCATTTGTTTATGTGTCTATTTTTGCACCAGTACTGTGCTGTTTGGGTTACTGTAGCTTTGTAGCATAGTTTGAAGTCAGGTGATGTGATGCCTCTAGATTTGTTCTTTTTGCTTAGAATTGCCTTGGCTATTTGGACCCATTTTTGGTTCCATATTAATTTTAAAATAGTTATTTCTTATTCTGTGAAGAATGTCATTAGTAGTTTATTAGGAACAGCATCAAATCTGTAAATTGCTTTGGGCAGTATGGCCATTTTAACAATATTAATTCTTTTTATTCATGAAAATGGTCTGTTTTTCCATTTGTGTTATCTCTGATTTCTTTGAGCAGCATTTTATAATTCTCATTATAGAGATATTTCACTTTCCTGGTTAGCTGTATTCCTAGGTGTTTTATTCTTTTTGTGGCTATTGTGAATGGAATTGTGTTCTTGATTTAGTTCCAAGCTTGGACGTTGTTGGTGTATAGGAATGCTACTAATTTTTGTACATTGACTTTTGTAACCTGAAACTTTGCTGAAGTGGTTACCAAATCAAGGAGTTTTAGACAGAGACTCTGGGATTTTCTAAATAAAGATTCATGTCATCTGCTAACAGGGATAGTTTGACTTGCTCTCTTCCTGTTTGAATACCCTTTATTATTTTTTATTTCTTATTTTATTTCATTTTTTAAAATTTTACTTTAAGTTCTGGGATACAAGTACAGAATGTGTAGGTTTGTTACATAGGTATACTTGCACCATGGTGGTTTCCTGCACTTATCAACCTGTCATCTAGGTTTTAAGCACTGCATGTATTAGCTCTTTGTTCTAATGCTCTCCCTCCCCTTGCACCTCACGCCCTGCCTGGCCCCAGTGTGTGTTGTTCCCCTTGCTGTGTCCATGTGTTCTCATTGTTCAACTCCCACTTATGAGTGAGAACATGTGGTTTTTGGTTTTCTGTTCTTGTGCTAGTTTGCTAAGGATAATTGCTTCCAGCTTCATCCATGTTCCTGCAAAGGACATGATCTCATTCTTTTTGTGGCTGCATAGTATTCCATGGTTTATATGTACCACATTTTCTTTATCCAGTCTATCATTGATGGGCATTTGGGTTGGTCCCATGTCTTTGCTATTGTAAGTAGTGCTGCAGTAAACATATGTGTGCATGTGTCTTCAAAGTTGAATGATTTATATTCCTTTCGGTATATACCCAGTAATGGGGTTGCTGGGTAAAATGGTATTTCTGGTTCCAGATCCTTGAGGAATCACCACCCTGTCTTCCACAATGGTTGAACTATTTACATTCCTGCCAACAGTGTAAAAGCACTTCTATTTCTCCACAGCCTCGTAAGCATCTACTGTTTCTTGACTTTTTAATAATTGCCATTCTGATGGGCATGAGATAGTGTCTCATTGCGGTTTTGATATGCATTTCTCTAATGATCAGTGATGTTGAGCTTTTTTTCGTGTGTGCTGGCTGCATAAATGTCTTCTTTTGAGAAGTGTCTGTTCATATCCTTTGCCCATTTTTTGATCGTTTTTTCCTTGTAAATTTAAGTTCATTGTAGATTCTGGACATTAGACCTTTGTCAGATGGATGGATTGCAAAAATTTTCTCCCATTCTGTAGGTTGCCTGTTTACTCTGATGAAAGTTTCTTTTGCTGTGCAGAAACTCTTTAGTATAATTAGATCCCATTTGTCAATTTTGGCTTTTGTTGCAATTGCTTTTGGCATTTTCATCATGAAGTCCTTGCTCATGCCTGTGTCCTGAATGGTATTGCCTAGGTTTTCTTCTAGGGTGTTTGTGGGTTTGGGTTTTACATTTAAGTCTTTAATCCATCTTGAGTTAATTTTTCTATAATGTGTAAGGAAGAGATCCAGTTTCAGTTTTCTGCACATGGCTAGCCAGTTTTCCCAGCACCGTTTATTAAACAGGAAATCCTTTCCCCATTGCTCGTTTTTGTCTGATTTGTCAAAGATCCGATGCTTGTAGATGTGTGGTGTTATTTCTGAGGACTCTGTTCTGATCCCTTGGTCTATATGTCTGTTTTGGTACCAGTACCATGCTGTTTTGGTTATTGTAGCCTTGAGGTATAGTTTGAAGTCAGGTAGTGTGATACCTCCAGCTTTGTTCTATCTGCCTAGGATTGTCTTGGCCACAGAGGCTCTTTTTTGGCTCCAATTTAAAGTATTTTTTTCTAATTCTGTGAAGAAAGTCAATGGTAGTTTGATGGGAATAGCATTGAATCTATAAATTACTTTCGGCAGTATGGCCATTTTCACGATATTGATTCTTCCTATGCATGAGGATGGAATGTTTTTCCATTTGTTTTTGTCCTCTTTTATTTCCATGAGCAGTGGTTTCTAGTTCTCCTTGAAGAGGTCCTTCACATCCCTTGTTAGCTGTATTCCTAGGTATTTTATTCTCTTTGTAGCAATTGTGAATGGGAGTTGATTCATAATTTGGCTCTCTGTTTGTCTATTGTTGGTGTATAGGAATGCTTGTAAGTTTTGCACATTGATTTTGTATCCTGAGACCTGGCTGAAGTTGCTTATCAACTTAAGGAGTTTTTGGCCTGAGATGACGGAGTTTTCTAAATATGGAGTCATTTGTCTGAAAACAGAGACAATTTGACTTTCTCCCTTTCTATTTGAATATGCTTTATTTCTTTCCCTTGCCTGATTGCCCTGGCCAGAACTTCCAATACTATGTTGAATAGGAGTGGTGAGAGAGGGCATCCTTGTGCCAGTTTTCAAAGGGAATGCTTCCAGCTTTTGCCCATTCAGTATGATATTGGCTGTGGGTTTGTCATAAATAGCTCTTATTATTTTGAACTATGTCCCATCAATACCTGTATTATTGAGAGATTTTAAAATGAAGGGATGTTGAATTTTATCAAAGGCCTTTTCTGCATCTATTGAGATGATCATGTGGTGTTGGTCACTGGTTCTGTTTATGTGATGGATTACATTTATTGATTTGCATATGTTGGACCAGCCTTGCATCCCAGGGATGAAGCCAACTTGATCGTAGTGGATAAGTTTTTTGATGTGATGCTGGATTTGGTTTGCCAGTATTTTATTGAGGATTTTTGCATTGATGTTCATCAGGGATATTGGTCTGAAGTTTTCTTTTCTTCTCTCTTTTTTTTTTTAATTGTTTCCCTGCCAGGTTTTGGTATCAGGATGATGCTGACCTCTTAAAATGAGTTAGGCAGTAGTCCTTCCTTTTTAGTTGTTTGGAATAGTTTCAGAGGAGTACTGGCTCCTCTTTATATCTCTGGTAGAATTCAGCCATGAATCCATCTTGTCTTGGACTTTTTTTTTTTTTTTTTTTGCTTGGTAGGTTTTAATTACTGCCTCAATTTCAGAACTTGTTATTGATCTATTCAGGGATTTGACTTCTTTCTGGTATAGTCTTGGGAGAGTGTATGTGTCCAGAAATTTATTCATTTCTTCTAGATTTTCTAGTTTATTTGCACATAGGTGTTTATAGTATTCTCTTGGTAGTTTGTATTTCTGTGGAGTTAGTGGTGATATCCCCTTTATCATTTTTTATTGTGTCTATTTGATTCTTCTCTCTTTTATTCTGTATTATTCTAGCTAGTGGTCTGTCTATTTTGTTAATTATTCAAAAACCCAGCTCCTGGATTCTTGATTTTTTTTTTTTTGAGACAGAGTCTCACTCTTTCACCCAGGCTGGAGTGCAGTGGTGCTATCTCAGCTCACTGCAAGCTCTGCCTTCAGGTTTCATGCCATTTTCCTGCCTCAGCCTCCCGAGTAGCTGGGACTACAGGTGCCTGCCACCGCACCTGGCTAATTTTTTGTATTTTTAGTAGAGATGGGGCGTCACCGTGTTAGCCAGGATGGTCTCGATCTCCTGACATCGTGATCCGCCTGCCTCGGCCTCCCACAGTGGGATTCTTGATTTTTTGAAGGTGTTTTGTGTCTCTATCTCCTTCAGTTCTGCTCTGATCTTAATTATTTCTTGTCTTCTGCTAGGCTTTGGATTTGTTTTCTCTTGCTTCTATACCTCTTTTCATTTGATGTTAGGGTGTTGAGTTGAGATCTTTGTAGCTTTCTGATGTGGGCATTCAGTGCTATAAATTTCCCTCTTAACACTGCTTTGGCTGTGTCCCAGAGATTCTGGTACACTGTCTCTTTGTTCTCATTGGTTTCAAAACACTTCTTGATTTCTGCCTTAATTTCATTATGTACCCAGGAGTCATTCAGGAGCACATTGTTAAATTTCCATGTAGTTGTGTGGTTTTAAGTGAGTTTCTTAATCCTGAGATCTAATTTGATTGCACTGTGGTCTGAGAGGCTGTTTGGTATGATTTCAGATATTTTGCATTTGCTGAGGGGTGTTTTACTTCCAATTATGTGGTTGACTTTAGAATAAGTGCCTTGTGGCACTGAGAAGAATATATCTTCTGTTGATTTGGGTTAGAGAGTTCTGTGGATGTCTATTAGTTCCACTTACTCCAGAGTTGAGTTCAATCCTGAATATCCTTATTAATTTTCTGTCTCACTGATCTGTCTAATATTGACAAAGGAGTGTTAATGTCTCCCACTCTTATTGTGTGGGAGTCTAAGTCTCTTTGTAGTCTCTAAGAACTTGTTTTATGGGTCCGGGTGCTCCTATATTGAGTGCATGTATATTTAGGACAGTTAGCTCTTCTTGTTGAATTGATCCCTTTACCATTATGTAATGCCCTTCTTTGTCTTTTTGATCTTTGTTGATTTAAAGTCTGTTTTGTCAGAGACTACGATTGCAACACCTCTTTTTTTGTTGTCCATTTTCTTGGTAAATTTTCCTCCATCCCTTTATTTTGAGCTTATGTGTGTCTTTGCATATGGGATAGGTCTCCTGATTACAGCACACTGATGGGTCTTTATCCAGATTGCCAGTCTGTGTCTTCTAATTGGGACATTTAGCCCATTTACATTTAAGGTTAACATTGTTATGTATGAATTTGATCCTGTCATCATGATGCTATCTGGTTATTTTGCACATTAGTTGATGCAGTTTCTTCATAGTGTCATTGGTCTTTTTTTTTCTTTCCTTTTTTATTATACTTTAAGTTGTGGAATACATGTGCAGAATGTGCAGGTTTGTTACATAGGTATACATGTGCCATGGTGGTTTGCTACACCCATCAACCTGTCATCTACATTAGGTATTTCTCCTAATGCTATCCCTCCCCTCCCCTAGCCCCCTACCGCCCAACAGGCCCCAGTGTGTGATGTTCCCCTCTCTGTGTCCATGTGTTCTCATTGTTGAACTCCCACTTATGAGTGAGAACATGCGTTGTTTGGTTTTCTGTTCTTGTGTTAGCTTGCTGAGAATGATGGTTTCCAGCTTCATCCATGTCCCTGCAAAGGACATGAACTCTTTTTTTATGGCTTTATAGTATTCCATGGTGTATATGTGTCACATTTTTTTATCCAGTCTATCATTGAGGGGCATTTGGGTTGGTTCCAAGTCTTTGCTATTGTGAACAGTGCCAGATGAACATACATGTGCATGTGTCTTTATAGTAGAATGATTTATAATCCTTTGGGTATGTACCCAGTAATGGGATTGCTGGGTCAAATGGTATTTCTAGTTCTAGATCCTTGAGGAATCGCCACACTGTCTTCTACAATGGTTGAACTAATTTACACTCCCAACAACAGTGTAAAAGCGTTCCTATTTCTCCACATCCTCTCCAGCATCTGTTGTTTCCTGACTTTTTAATGATCACCATTCTAACTGATGTGACATGCTATCTCATTGTGGTTTTGATTTGCATTTCTCTAATGACCAGTGATGACGAGCATTTTTTCATATGTTTGTTGGCTGCACAAATGTCTTCTTTTCAGAAGTGTCTGTTCATATCATTTGCCCACTTTTTGATGGGGTCAGAACAGAGGCCTCAGAAATAACACCACACATCTACAACCATCTGATCTTTGACAAACCTGACAAAAGCAAGCAATGGGGAAAGGATTCCCTATTTAATAAATGGTCTTGGGAAAACTGGCTAGCCATATGCAAAAAGCTGAAACTGGATCCCTTCCTTATACCTTATACAACAATTAACTCAAGATGGATTAAAGACTTATAAACATAAGACCTAAAACTGTAAAAACCCTAGTAGAAAACCTAGGCAATACTATTCAGGACATATGCATGGGCAAAGTCTTCATGACTAAAACACCAAAAGAAATGGCAACAAAAGCAAAAATAGACAAATGGGATCTAATTAAACTAAAGAGCTTCTGCACAGCAAAAGAAACTATCGTCAGAGTGAACAGGCAACCTACAGAATGGGAGAAAATTTTTGCAATGTATCCATCTGACAAAGGGCCAATATCCAGAATCTACAAAGAACTTAAGCAAATTTACAAGTATCATTGGTCTTTATATTTTGGCATGTTTCTGCTGTGGCTGGTACCAGTTTTTCCTTTTTATATTTAGTGCTTCCTTCAAGAGCTCTTGTAAGGGAGGCCTGGTGGTGACAAAATCCCTGAACATTTGCCTGTCTGGAAAGGATTTTATTTCTCCTTCACTTATGAAGCTTTAGTTTGGCTGGATATGAAATTGTGGGTTGAAAACTCTTTTGTTTAATCATATTGAATATTGCCCCCCACTCTCTTCTGGCTTTTAGGGTTTCTGCTGAGAGATCCACTGTTAGTCTGATGGGCTTCCCTTTGTAGGTGTCTTGGTTTTTCTTTCTGGCTGCCCCTAACATTTTTTCCTTCACTTCAACCTCGGAGAATCTGATGATTATGTGTCTTTGGGTTGATCTTTTCATGGAGCATCTTAGTGGTATCCTCTGTATTTCCTGAATTTGAATGTTGACCTGTCTTGCTAGGTTGGGGAAGTTCTCCGCGATAATATCCTGAAATGTGTTTTCCGACTTGGTTCCATTCTCCCTGTCTCAGGGACTCCAAACAATTATAGGTTCAGTCTTTTTGCATAGTCCCATATTTCTCGGAGGTTTGTTCATTCCTTTTTGTTCTTTTTTCTCTAATCTTCTCTGCATGCCTTATTTCAGCAAGATGGTCTTCAAACTCTGATATCCTTTCTTCTGCTTCATCGATTTGGCTATTGATACTTGTGTATGCTTCATGAAGTTCTTGTGTTGTGTTTTTCAGCTCCAAATAGCTCCTCTAACCTTTTATCAAGGTTCTTAGCTTCCTTGCATTTGGTTAGAACATGCTCCTTTAGCTCAGCGCAGTTTGTTACTACCCACCTACTGAAGCCTACTTCTGTCAATTCATCCATCTCATCCTCCATCCAGTTCTGCGCCCTTGCTGGAGAAGCATTGCGATCATTTGGAGGAGAAGAGGCACTCTGGCCTTTTGGGTTTTCAAGCGTTTTTGTTGTTGTTGTTGTTCATTCTTTCTCAGCTTCATGAGTTTGTCTAGTATCAATCTTTGAGGCTGCTGACCCTTGGATGGGGTTTTTATGGTGGCCAGTAATGGTACTTAATTTTCATGTTTAGCATTCCCTTAAGGACCTCCTATAAGACAGTTCTGGTGGTAATAAATTCTCTTAGTATTTGCTTGTCTGAAAAGGATATTATTTCTCCTTCACTTATGAAGCTTAGTTTGGCTAGATATAAAATTACTGGATGGAATTTCTCTTCTTTCAGGATTCTGAATATAGGCCCCCCAGTTTTCTGGCTTGTAGGGTTTCTGCTGAAAGGTCTACTGTTAGCCTGATGGGATTCCCTTTGTAGGTGACCTGTGGCTTCTCTCTAGCTGCCTTTAATTTTTTTCTTTCACATTGATCTTGAAGAATCTGATGACTATGTATCTTGGGGATGGTCATCTTGTATTGTATCATGAAGGGGTTCTCTGAATTTCCTGGGTTTGAATGTTGACCTCTTTATTGTGGTTGGGGAAACTTATGTGGAAAATATCCTCAAATATGTTTTCCAAGTTGCTTGCTTTCTCTCCCTCTCTTTCAGGGACACCAATTAGTTGTAGATTTGGTTTCTTTACCTAATCTCATATTTCTTGGAGGTTTTATTCATTCTTGTTTAATCATTTTTCTTTATTTTTGTCTGACTCAGTTAATTTGAAGAACCTGTCTTCAAGCTTTGAAATTCTTTCCTCAGCTTGGTCTATTCTGCTGTTAATACTTCTGATTGTGTTTGTTATAAAATTCGTGAAGTGAGTGTTTCAACTCTATCAGTTCAGTTTGGCTCTTTCTTAAAAATGGCTATTTCATCTTTCATCTCTTGAATCATTTTACTGAATTCATTAGATTCCTTGGAATGGACTTCAACTTTCTCCTGAATCTTGATGGTCTTCATTGCCATGTAGATTCTGAATTCTATGTCTGTGATTTCAGGCATTTCATTCTGGTTAAGAAGCATTGCTGGGAGTCAGTGTGGTCATTTGGAGATAAGGAGACACTTTAGCTTTTAGGGTTGCCAGTGTTCTTGCACTGGTTATTTCTCATCTGTGCAGGCTGATGTTCCTTTAATTCTGGTGTAATTTGAGTATAATCAGTTGGCTTCATTTGTGGATGTTTTCAGAGGGGTGATGCTTTGTACCTGGTCTTTATTTGTGGCTGAATTCTTCTCCTTGTCTTCACAGGAGGGTATATTAGCAAAGTATTTTTGGTGTTGAAGCTTGGGCTGCAATCCAGTAGATGGCGCGGAAGCATAATGGCTTGTAGATGGGCTCTTAGCCACATGGCTCCTCAGCGTTTTCTTGTGTTTACACTCATGTTCTGTCTCTTTGCCCTGAGAATGTGAGCTCCTCTCATACTCAAATGCTGGCCACAGATCTCAGCCTGGCACTCCTAGGCTGCACACTGAAGCCCTGGGGCTAACTCAGGCTTATTGTTCTCTTCAAGCTTGGGGAAAGCCAGGGCAGTGACCATGGCAGAGGGCTTCTTACTTGTCCCTTGAGACCCCCACCCTATAGAAATGAGGAGCCACTGCCAATCAGAAAAATTAGCTTGGTGTAGGGTGGCTGCATTATGGGCCCAAGCCAGGGGCCCTGCCTGGTGATTAGCAGTGGGGACAGGGAGCTCACAGGGAAGACAGTTTGGTCTCTTCTCCATAGGGTGTCTGTGGCATGCTGGAGATGTGAGTAAAGTTCTGAGGCTTTTTGTTTCTTCCCCCACCTGGTGGCAGCAATGGCTGATGCCACTGCATTGACAGTGGCAGATGGGCTGTCATTTGCCTCTGGGAACTCCAAACCAGAGAGACACAAAGCCACTGCCAATGGGTATGTTCAGCCTGTAATGGGGCAGTTGCATTGTGGGCCCAAGTCAGTGGGCCTCCTTGGTGAAGAACAGGGGATTGGGGTCTCACAGGGAAGAGAGACTAGGCTTCTCTCCATTTGGCAGTTGTGGCATGCTGGGGGTGCCAGCAAGTAATCAGGGTCTTTATTCTTTCTCCATCCTGAGGGCAGCAAGAGTGGTACCACTGCAGTGGCAATGGCAGAGAGCCTGTGTTGTTTCTGGAATTTCCTCCCCAGAGAAACACAGAGCTGCCACTGACTGAAGTACTGAGGTGAGGGGAAAGTGTCTTTGCTGGTGGCCCAGGTCAGGAGGCTCTGCCCAGTAAGGAGTAGCAGGGGCAGGGATCCATGTGGAAAACAGTCTGGCTGCTTTTCCACAAGGCAGCTGCGATATACTGGAGGCCTGTGATAGTTCTTGGGCTCTTTTCTCCCTCCCCAGCCTGAGGGCAGTAGGGATGGGGGCTGAGGCAGTGGCAAAAGCTGCAGGCCTTTTGGTTACCTCTGGGAGCTCTGTCTCAGAGAAATGCAGAGCTACTACTAGCTTGAGTGTTCACGCGGGTGTGGGGTGTCTGTGCCGGGGTTCCAGGCCAGTGGGCTTTGCCTGGTGAGGAGTAACAGAGGTGAGGAAGTGAGCTTTGTGGTTCATCTGCTCCTCAGTGCCATGGGGACATGTGAGAGAACCTGGCTTTCCTTGTTGGCTGAGCTATGGCAGCTGGCGCTGCGGTGCTCAGGGATCCACGACCCTTAGGGCTACACGTGGGCCTGAGAGGTGACTCTGCCCACACTACGTACACCTCTCCATGTCAGTTTGGAGGCCCCAGGGGGAGGGGATTGGGGGCTTTCCTGTGCCCAGGATTGCAACAAGCCATGGCAAAAGTGTAGGTCTCCTGGGGTTCTCACTGACTCACCATTTCCCCGCTGTGGGGAGCCTCCCTTGCCTCTGTGACAATCCCAGGTGGGCAACTGTCTTGTCTCACTCTTCTCTGCTCTCTGTGGGGCACATTGCTTACTTGGTGAATCCCAACATGTCCTCCTGGGACAATCTCATTGAAGAGCTTGTGTTTACTGGCCACCCTATCTCCTGTCCGTGAAAGTGGCATGCACTAGTTGCTTCTAGTCAGCCATCTTGGCACCTTCTGCAGTGAAATCTTTTCTAGTGTTTGTGCATTACAGTATCCCCTATAATGTAACCTGTCTCCCTTTCACCATTTTGTTCTTTATGTTTTATTTTTTTCTTTCACTTTCGCTTTTGTTTCTCTTCTTTTTCTCTATTCTGCTGCTCTCCTTTTGTGCTGCTTCTCACACTCTTGCTCTTGCTTTCTCAAGGTAAGTAGTTAAGAATGGAAATTGGAATCCTGCTTTCACCACTCACGTTTATATGACCCTGGACAGCACAATCTCTTTCTGCTGCAGATTTTCCATCTGTGAACTTGGACAGTCGTACATACTTCATCAGGTTGTTGAAAAGATTGAATGAGATAATGCAAGGGCAGAGCAAGATAGCAGAATAGAAGCCTACACCACTTGTGCTCCCTAAAGGGGAGAGAAAAGCACCATCACAATATCTAAAAATCAGGTGAGCAATCACAGTATCTGCTTTTAACTTCATATCGCCAAAAGTGTCATTGAGAAAGGTTAGAGAGACAGTCTTGAATCACTGATGACAACCCTCCCTCATCCCCCAGCAGCAGCCTTGCAGTGAAAAGTATCTGTGCACTTAGGGGAGGGAGAGCACAGTGACTGGGGGACATTATATTGAATTCAGTGCTACCCTGTCACAGTGGAGAGCAAAGCCACCCTGGGCTCAGCCAGCATCCAAACATGGAGGGAACATTTAGACCAGTCCTATCCAGTGGGGAATCACCTATCCCATAAAGTTTCTCAGCAAGCCTCACCATCACAGGCCAAAGTACTCTGGGGTGGTAGGTAAACTTGAAAGGCAGTCTAGGACACAAAGAGTGCAATTCCTGGACAGCTCCTAGTGCAGGGCTGGGTTCAGAAGAAGAGGACTAGGGTGGCTCATGACCTAAGGAGACACCAACCAAGATGGCTAAAGATGTGCTTGTCCTACCACTCCCCCAGCCCCAGGCAATGCAGCTCATAGCAATGACAGTATCTTCTTCCTTCTGCTTAAGGAGAGGAGAACAAAGAGTATAGAGGACTTCACCTTGTATCATGAAAAACAGCTCAGCCACAGTAGGATTAGGCACCAGGCAGAATCATGAGGCCCCCAGTCTAGGCCCTAGATCCTGGATGACATTTCTAGATACACTCTGGTCCAAAATGGATCTCATTACCTTGAATCAAAGAAGCCAGTCTTGGCAGGATCAATCACCTACTGACGAAAGAGCCCTTGGGCCCTGAGTAACCAGCAGCAATACCCAGGTAGTATACTGTGACCCTTGGGCTCTGAGATTTGCTGACTTCAGATGTGATCCAGCACATTCTCAGCTGTGATGGCGATGGTGAAAGACTCTGTCTGTTTGAGAAAAGCAGAGGGAAAAGTAAATTGGACTTTGCCTTGTACCTTAGGTACCAACATGCCCACAGTAGGGTGGAGCAACAAGCAGGCACTTGGGGTCCCCAAAACTAGGCCTAGGCTCTCAGGCAGCATTTCTAGACCTGCCTTGAGCCACAGGGGAGCCCACTGTCCTGAAGAGTGATTCCCAGGCCTGGCAGCATTCACCACAAACTGACTGAGAAGCCCTAGTTCTTAAGTGAACACCAACGGTGGCCTGGCAGAACACTCCTGGTGGGGTGGTGGTGATGTCCACAGGGAGGGGCTCCTTTGCCTGTGGAAAGAAGAGGAAGGAGTGGCAAGAACTTTATATTGTGATTTGAATGCCAGCATATCCACAGTAGAATAGAATATCAGGCAAATTTCTAAGGTCTTTGATTCCAATCCCTGGCTCCCAGAAAGCATCTCAGGACCCACCTGGGGCCCGGGGAAGCTCTCCACCCTGAAGAGAAAAACACAAACCTTGCTGGATTTGCTATCAGTAGATTGTAGAGCCCTAGGGCCTTGAGTAATAATAGTTGTTAGCCAGTAGTGGTTACAGCAGGCCTTGGACAAGATGCAGTGATGTGCTGGCTTCAGGTCTGACCCAGTTCTAGGAGTGGCCAGAGGGGTTCATGCATAATCACACCCCCAGTTCCAGGCAACTCAGCACAAAGAAATTGTTGATTTGGGAGAAAATAAGGGTAAAGAACAAGAGTCTCTGCCTCGTAATCTAGATAATTCTTCCAGATCTTAACCAACACCACCAAGATGGTACCTCTATGAATCTGCAAAAACCACAGCAATATTGGGCTTGGGGACCAAGTCCGTTCAAATTCCTAGAACACCTTCTCAAGAAGGATGGACATAAACAAGCCCAAACTGCAAAGACTACAATAAATACCTAACTATTCGATACCCAGACACCAACAAACATGCACAAGTATCAAGATCATCCAAGAAAACATGACCTCACCAAATGAATGAAATAAGGCATCGGGGACCAATCATGGAGAAACAGAGACATGTGACCTTTCAAATAGATGATTCAAAATTGCTATTTTTAGGAAATTCAAAGAAATTAAAGATATCACAAAGAAGGAATTAAGAATTCTTCCAGAGAATTTTAACCCAGAAGTTGAAATAACTAAAGAATAGAGCAGAAATTCTGGAGTTGGAAAATGCAATTGGCATACCAAAGAATGCATCAGAGTCACTTAATAGCAGAATTTGTCTATCACTAGAAATAGTGAGCTTGAAGACAGGCTGTTTGAAATTACACAATCGGAGGAGACAAAATAAACAAAGAATAAAAAACAATGAATCATGCCTGCAAGCTCTAGAAAAAAAACAGGCTCAAAAGGGCAAATCTAAGAGTTATTGGCCTTAAAGAAGAGGTAGAGAAAGAGATAGGGGTAAAAAGTTTATCCAAAGAGATAATATCAGAGAACTTCCCAAACCTAGAGAAAGATATCAATTTTCAAGTACAGGAAGGTTTAGAACACCAAGCAGATTTAACCCAAGGAAGACTACCACAAGGCACCTAATAATCAAACTCCCAAAGGTCAAGGATAATGAAAGGATCCTAAAAGCACCAAGAGAAAAGAAACAAATAACATACAATGGAGCTCCAATACATCTGGCAGCAGACTTTTCAGTGGAAACCTTACAGGCCAGGAGAGAGTGGCATGATATATTTAAGGTGCTGAAGGAAAAAATATTTTACCCCAGAATAGTATATCCAGCAAAAATATCCTTCAGGCATAAAGGACAAATAAAGACCTTCCCAGACAAGCAAAAACTGAGGGATTTCATCAACATCAGACTTGTTCTAAACAAATGCTAAAGGGAGTTCTTCAATTTGAAAGAAGAGGATGTTAATGAGCAAGAAAAAAATCATCTGAAGGTACAAAACTCACTGGTAATAATAAGTACACAAAAAACCCCCAGAATATTGTAACACTGTGATTTTGGTGTGTAAACTATGCTTAAGTAGAAAGACTAAATGCTGAACCGTTCAAAAATAATAACTACAAGAATATTTCAAGACACAGATAGTACTATAAGACATAAAGAGAAACAAAAAAAAATTAAAAATGAGGGGATAGAGTTAAAGTTCAGAGTTGTTATTAGTTTTCTTTGTGTGTATGTGTTTGTTTGTTTGTGTCTACAATCAATGTTAAGTTGTCATCTGTTTAGAATAATGGCTTATAAGATAGTATTTGCAAGCTTCACAGTAACTTCATATCAAAAACCATGCAATAGATACAGAAAAAAAAAAAGCAAGAAATTAAATCATACCCCCAGAGAAAATCAACTTCACTAAAATGAAGACAGGAAGGAAGAAAAAAATGGAAGAGAAGACCACAAAACAACCAGAAAACAAATAACAAAATGGCAGGAGTAAGTTGCTACTTATCGATAATAACATTTGATATAAATAGACTAAACTCCCCGATCAAAGACATAGAGTGGCTGAATGGATGAAGAAACAGGAACTCATGATTCTTGCCTGCAAGAAATACACTTCACCTATAAACATATGCATAGACTGAAAATAAAGGACTGGAATAAAGTATTCCATGCCAATGGAAACCAAAAAAGAGCAGAAGTAGCTCTACTTATATCAGACACAATAGATTTCAAGAGAAAAACTGTTAGAAGAGACAAAGAAGGCCATTTATATATACTATAAATATATTTATATTTATATATAATGACAAAGGGGTCAATCCAGCAACATGATATAATGATTGTAAATATATAATCACCCAACACTGGAGCACACATATATATATATATCAAGCAAATATTATTAGAGCTAAAGAGGAGATATAGACCTCCATACAATAATAGCTGGAGACTTCAGCACCCTACTTTCAGCATTGGATATATCTCCCAGATAAAAACACAGCAAAGAAACATCAAACATAATCTGCACTATAAAACAAATGAACCTAATAGATATTTACAGAACATTTCATCCAAAGACTGTGCAATACACATTCTTCTCAGCACATGGATCATTATCAATGATATACCATATGTTAGGTCACAAAACAAGTCTTAAAATATTTTTAAAAAATTGAAATAGTACTAAGCATCTTCTTTGACCAGAATGGAATAAAACTAGAAATCAGCATCAGGAAGAATTTTGGAAATTATACAAATACATAAAAATTAAACAACATGCTTCTGAATGATAAGTGAGCCAAAAAAATCAGAAGAAAATTGTCAAACTTTTAAAAATAAATTATAATGGAAACACAACATACCAAAACCTCTGTGATTCAGTGAAATCAGTACTAAGAGGGAAATTTTTCGCTATAAGTGCCTACATGCAAAAAGAAGAAAAACTTCAAATAGATAACATAATGATACATGTTAAAGAACTAGAAAAGCAAGAGGAAACCAAACTCAAAGTTAGTAGAAAAAAATAAATAAGAGCAATCAGAACAGCAATAAACGAATTTGAAATGGTGAAAACAACACAAAAGATCAATGAAACAAAAAGTTGGTTTTTTGAAAAGATAAAATTGACAAACCTTTAGCTAGACTAATGAAAATAAAAGTGAGAAGACACAAATAAATAAAATCAGAGATGAAAAAGGAGACATTATAACTGATACCACAGAAATTCAAAGGATCATTAGTGGCTACTATGAGCAACTATATGCCAATAAAATTGGCAATCTAGAAGAAATGGACAAATTCCTAGACATGTACAACCTACCAAGCTTGAACAAAGAAGAAATCCAAAACCTAAACAGACCAATAATAGGTAATGAGATCGAAGCCATACTAAAATGTCTTTCAGCAAAGAAAAGCCTGGGAACCCATGGCTTCACTGCTGGATTCTATGAAATATTTAAAGAAGAATACCAATCCTATCCAAACTATTCCAAAAGATAGTGAAAGAGAGAATATTTCTAAACCCATTTTATGAGGCCAATATTATCCTGATACCAAAACCAGACAAAGACGCAGAAAGAAAGAAAGAAAGAAAGAAAAGAAAAGAAAAGAAAAGCCACAGACCAATATCTCTCATGAATATTGATTCAAAAATCTTCAGCAGAATACTAGCAAACTGATTTGAACAACACATTAAAAAGATAATTCATCATGATGAAGCGGAAATTACCCCAAGGATGCGAGGATGTTTCAACATGCCCAAAACAATCAATGTGCTACATCATATCAACAGAATGAAGGACAAAAACCATATGATCGTTTCAAATGATGTTGAAAAAGCATTGATAAAATTCAACATCTCTTCCTGAAAAATATCTTTAAAAACTGGTCATAGAAGGAACATCCCTCAACAAAATAACATATATGACAGAACCATAGCTAGTATCATACTAAATAGGGAAATGCTGAAAGCCTTTTTTTCTGAGATGTGGAACATGACAAGGATGCTCACTTTCACCACTGTTATTCAACATTGCACTGGAAGTTCTAGCTAGAGCAATCAGACAAGAGAAAGAAACAAAGGACATCCAAATTGGAAAGGAAGAAATCAAACTATCTTTGTTTGCTGATGATATAATTTTTTATTTGGAGAAACCTAAAGGCTCCACCAAAAAACTATTAAAACTGATAAATTCAGTTAAGTTTCAGGATACAAAATCAACGTAAAAATTAGTAGCATTTCTATAAGACAACAGTGTATAATATGAAAAAGAAATAAAGTAATCTCATTTACAATAGCCACAAATAAAATTAAATACCTAGGAATTACCTTAACCAAAGAAGTAAAAGATCTCTACAATGAATACTATGAAACACTTATGAAATAAATTGAAGAGGACACCAAAACATGGAAAGATATTGCATGTTTATGGATCGGTAGAATCAATATTGTTAAAATGTCCATATGACCCAAAGCAATCTACAGAGTCAATGCAATCCCTATCAAAATACCAAAGACATTCTTTATAGAAATAGAAAAAATTATCCTAAAATTTATATGGAGCCACAAAAGACCCAGAATAGCCAAAGCTATCCCGAGTAAAAAGAACAAAACTGGAGGAATCATATTCCCTGACTTCAAATTATACTTACAGAGTTATAGTAACCAAAACAGCATGGTAATGTCATAAAAACAGACACATCGACCAATAAAACAAAATAGAGAACCTAGAAGAAAATCCACACACCTTTAGTGAACTCATTTTTGACAAAGGTGCCAAGAACACATACACTGGGGAAAGGACAGTCTCTTCAATAAATGGTGCTGGGAAAACTGGATACCCCATATGCAGAAGAATAAAACTAGACCCCTATACAAAAATCAAATCAAAATGGATTAAATACCTAAATCTAAGGCCTCAAAATATGAAACTACTACAAAAAACATTGGGGAAAATCTCCAGGACATTTGTCTGGGCAAACATTTGAGCAATACCCCACAAGCTCAGGAAACCAAAGCAAAAATGGACAAATGGGATCACATCAAGTTAAAAACCTCCTGCACAGCAAAGGATATAATCCACAAAGTGAAGAGACAACCCACAGAATGGGAGAAAATATTTTCAAACTATTCATCTGACAGAATGTATAAGGAATTCAAACAACTCCATAGGAAAAAATCTAATAATTTGATCAAAAAACTGGGCAAAAGATTTGAATAGACATTTCTCAAAAGAAGGTATACAAATGGCATACAGGCATATGAATAAGTACTCAACATCGTTGATCATCAGACAACTGCAATCCAGAACTGCAATTAGATATCATCCCACCCTAGTTAAAATGGCTTTTATCCAAAAGACAGGCAATAAAAAATGCTGGTGAGGATATGCAGAGAGAACCCTCATAAACTGTTGGTGGGAATGTAAATTAGTACAACCACTATGGAGAACAGTTTGGAGGTTCCTCAAACAAATAAAAGCAGAGCAAATCCAGCAATCCCACTGCTGGGTACATACCCTAAAAAAGGGAAATCAGTATATCGAAGAGATATTTCTCTCCCATGATTGCTGCAGCACTGTTCACAATCGCCAAGATTGCAAAGCAACATAAGTTTCCAACAACAGATGAATGAATAAAGAAAAATGTGATACTTAGATGCAATGGAGTGCCATTCAGCCCTAAAAAGGAATAGGATTCTTTTATTTGCAACAACATGGTTGGAATTGGAGGCCATTATATTAAGTGAAATAAGCCACGTGCAGAAAGAAAAATTGCATGTTCTCGCTTATGTGTGGGATGTAAAAATCCAAACAATTGAATGCATGGAGATAGAGAGCAGAAGGATGGTTACTAGAAGCTGGGAAGGGTAGTGGGTGGGGGGTGGGTTGAGAGAAGGTGGGGATGTTTAATGGGTTCAAAAAATAGTTAGAATGAATAATACCTAGTACTTGACAGCATAACAGGTGACTCTAGTAAAAATAATTTAACTGTACATTTCAAAATAATGAAAATATTACAACGAAATTGTTTGTAACACTGAGGATAAATGCATGAGGAGATGGATAACCCATTTTCTATGTTGTAATTATTATGCATTGCATGCCTATACCAAAATATGCCATGCACCTCATGTACACCTACTATGTACCCACAAAAATAAAAAATAAAAAATTTAAAAACAAATTTTAAAATTGAGATAATGTACATAAAATATTTAGTGCTGTATCTATTACATAATAAACAATTATGTTTAACATTCACATTCTTTTCTTTTTTTCTTCTTTCTTTCATATTTTGTTTCTCTTTTACGTGTTGTTACTTTTCCCTGCCTCTTATTCTCATCAGTATTAAACTCCACTCTTCAGCACTCTCAGTTTGTCTCAGCAACTGGACAGCTCTGTGCAGGTACTTGACAACTTGGACTCTGCTGACACATCCTTTAATCTCTTTCCCTTAGCCTTTCCTCCATCTGGAAGTCATGGTAATTTTTTACTAAATTGCAAATATTGCCATATAATTGTCTGCTCACAACCCTACCTATAGTATATAATCCTACATCCTCATCATAGAATACAAGGCTTTCCATAATATTGCCCCTAGCATCATATTCAAACTTCATCTCTGCCACTGAAATAGCTCATAAAATAGGATTACACACACATAGGTGTGTTTTCCTCAAACACACCACATTCTGGTTCCTCTGAACTATGATGCATCTTCTTCCACTTTACCTGGTGAACCATCAAAATCCAGCCATAAATCCTTTCCCAACTCTGTTTTCCATATTTGATTCTTCTTTCCTTTTGCTCCCATAGAAGTTTATGCAAATTACTACGGCAATGCCTATCACAATGTTAGTATGGATATACCCAAATAGATTCTGAGCCCCTAAGATCAAAGATATGTTTTGCTTCTCTTCATTATTTCTGGGTCCTATAACTGAGCCTGTAACTCAACAAATAAACATATTGTATTTCTAAAATTAGTTTTCACCAGTCTGGATAAGATTTATATTTAGGATTTATGTCTACATAGCTGATATGATTTCAGTCAACTTTGATGTCTTTGCTCAATTGCAGACAACCCCAGAGAAAAGTTGCATAATGGCCCTTTCTGAGTATCTTTGAAAATGGGCAAATAATCCTAAAATATATAGGAATAAATTGTGTAAAGATCAGGAGACGGACAAGGGTCACACTTCAAGTCCCCTCTCAGCCATAGGGTTCTATTTTAACAAGCCATAGGCCTAGTATATCTTTGGAAGTACTAGATAATTATGATAAATTATTATTTTTATTACCTTTCCATCTAAAGGTTTCAGATAACAGAGTAAAGATTAATAATCTTCTTTTGTGTTTCTCCTGGGGGAGAGGGGATAGGTGAAGGATAGTATTTTCTTTTCCAGTTTTGCTGACATATTGGCCTCCCTCCCACTTCTGAAGATCTGCCCTTTTTACTTTTTGGTTTTACAACTGGACTGTTTCCTGTCTGGCTTGCAAGCCATTTGCAATGGAAATTAGATATAATCTCTTCCATATAGGAATTTAGGGAAGAATTCTAAGAAAAAGTTAGTTGAAAACCTTTGGATCAACAAATTTCAAAGCTTATAGACACAAAAATCTCTAGATGCTGAAGAAAGAGTGGAATCTAGGTGTAGGGTTGGTGGCTTTCACTGGTGTAAGCAGAAGGTGATAAATTGGAATGGGTTTCTTTAAGAAATGATGAAGAAAATAGACGAGAGCAGGAAGAAAGACTTAACCATGTATCAGAGAGAGAGATTACACAATGTTCCTGGAAGCCTGAACACTGAAGCAGGTAGCTAAAGGTGGTGGGAGACAAAATGAGGGGAAAGTAAATTGATTTGTTTATTTGCTAACCAAGGAACAATAAAAGGGAAAAAAGGAGAAATAAGGAAATGAACATGTAGGGGTGAAAAAGGCAAATTGTCTTGACTCAGACTCTCTCCAAGAATCTTAACATAAACAAGAACCTGGCCATCCTTAAGGATGCATTCATCCGAGAACAAGTCAATACAGCTGACTAATTTCAAATGAGAGCCCATCTTATCTGGGCAACTGCTCCAAACAGCCAAGAAAATGTATGCTGAAATGAGAAACGTGAGAATCATAAGATCCAGTACAGAGTCTTGGCAGCCCTATCAACAAGCAGCTGTGTGGCCTTGGACAAGTCACTTCCTCTCTCTATTTCTTTATTCTGTTCTCTGAAATGAAGACAATTAAATTCTGCCCTCAATACCTCATAATTGGTTGTGAAAATCAAATGAGCTGGCACTGAAAACTATGATTATGGGGGCTTCTGTCAGGTTTTTTTCTTTTTTTTTTTTCCAGAAAGATACTAGAGGACTGTTGCATATAGACCCAGTAGTCATGTCTTCAATTCTTTTATTTTCATAATCTTGCCCAGGTCTAGAACTTGTTGGGCAGGCTGGCAGCAACATTACCAGTAGATTGTATAATAATTTTTAAAGCTTTAGAAATGATAAATCCATGCACTTCCTGTGGTATTGATTATAAAAGTATGATAAAAGCTCAGAGATCAGGACTGTGTTCTGTGTGTACATTCTGCATGGTTCCAGGGGAAATAAAACAGACATAAACCAACTCAGTAGCCTTAAAGCTGTGCTAATCCCAAGAGCCAAGGTCTTTAAGAGCAGAGAGAACAGATTGAGCTTCTAGAAGTAAGGAGAGATGTGGGATGTTTACATTTTGCTGAAGAAAGAAAGAATGGGCCAACTGTCCTTTGTATTAAAAAAATGACATACTTTGGACCCAATAACTGTCCTCTTTTAGTTTTTCTTCAGTAGTCAGGGTGGATTTGTACTGAGCCATCCTCATAATCTTACTTAAGCCAAAGTCTCCCTTAGTGTGGTGACTCACTGAACTGAGGTTAGGACTTAGTCAGTGGCCTGAGCTACAGCAGCAGCTATAGCGGCTTAAACAGTTTTTCTCTGTATATGTCAACCTTCTACATTAGCTTTGTTAATATTGGTTTCCAACCAAATGAACTGTCTGTCCCAGCTCAGATGAAACAGTGTTGTTTGCAAATGTGTATTCGTAGATACCTAAACATATATTAAGAGGCATATTGGTACAATTATTCAATGCACATGGCCACACCCATGTGTGTCTGTGTGTGTGTGTGTGTGTGTGTGTATGTGTGCATGGTTTATGTGTTCATTGGTACAAGGCTTAGTGCCACTCATGATGTTAGTAGAATCATTAGCTATGGAAGGAAATTAGCTAAGTATATCCATTCTATCGTGGCTTTTCCATCCATCTACGAGGGCCTCTGAGTCTTCTAACAGATCATCTGGCCTCTGCTGGCAATTATGGGAAGAAAGAATGGAGGATACACGGGAGGATTTTGTGGTTCAGGGCTAGAAGTAGTTCGTATTAATTCTACCCACATTTCAATGTCCAGACTCTATCACACTGCAAGTAAGTGTCTTAGAAATCTAGTGGAGCTGATTTTATTAAAGGAAAGGAAATAGATTTTGGTGAACACATTGCAGTCTCTGCCATGCCAGTTTGTCTGAAAATGGAGATTGGAATTTTGTTTGTTTCATTTTTATTTTATATGATTTCTAAAAGGAGAAATAGCAAGATATTGAAATAATGTTTCCTTGATGTACATATTAAAAGCCTATAGAATAATGGATAACAGAATGAATTTTGATGTCAGAAAGACTTAGATTCAAGTTCCAGTCCTTGTACCTCTAGCTGTGTGACCTTAAGCAAGTTGTGTAATGGGGGCCTCAAAATGTTGTTGTGAAGAGTCAATGAAAAGGTTAGTGTGAAGTTCTTTATCTTGGAGCTGGCAGTATTATGATTAGTAATAATAGTAGCAGCATATCGGCAAGCAAAACATAGATTGGTCTGTGAGGAGTCAGAGGCATGAGAAGTAGATGCAGTTAAGATCCATGTGGGCTGAGATATGCAAGGGCACGTTCAGATTAGCAATTACAGAGGATAATGGCTTTCAGTAAACCTTTAGGATATTGGCCAATATAGTAGGTTTTCTTTTAGCCTTGGGGGTGGTATGGTTATCTCATGCAATCTTGTTTAGGCCTTACTGTTGAGCTTTAAGTTCTAGAAAATCTCTAGAATTGCTGCTGTTTGATGCTGGGCCCTGTCTCTACCTATGCCACTCCATGAGATCTCTCTGGGCAGTAATATTTTCAATTCAATGTTTTTTCCTACCTGATCAATACGTATCAAGTCACATACTAATAACTATCATACCATCATACCATATCCCTTCCCTTCTCAACCTCTGTCCATGGAGTCATATCTCCAAGAAACCTGTCTTAATTAGTTCCATGCTTCTTATTCTTTCTCATTGGCTCATAAAATATTGTTCAGTTGACGCTGTAATTATATATTTTTCAGCTCTTTGAGAGGAACAGTAAACTTTTGTCTTGCATTTGTGTGTTTGGACAATAATTAGATGGTCAGATTCTGAGAAGTATGGACAAAAAAGCTTTCCATATTTTCTTCATGTCCCCTCTAAAGTACCTAAAATTGACTTTTCACACAGCAGTCATTCAGGGAAAGTTGAATGATTAACTGCCATTTCGTTATATCCCTAGTGTACTGCCAGATTCTTCAAGTAAAGCTGCAAAAACAGTCCTTGTACTTTCTGCTGCCTCTCTAGAGAAGGGAGAATGGATAACAGCTGAGAGTTTGCTGGAGAATTTCTCAGGCCCCTAGAAAATAGTATCTGTTTTGAACACATGGCTGAATAGTGCTTTGGAAGATGGACAGATTTTTGGGGGGTACCAGAGGGCTTTACAAATGAGCAACATTGTATATGTGTGAGGTCACTGTCTGGGCCAGGATCCACAAGGGGTCATAGGAAATATTGAGAATTGGCTTCCATAGCAGTAAACCAATTCTGTTCTACTTGAGTTGTTCTAAGAAATAGAGCAATAGGACTTGGCATTCGTGTAAGTGGAAGGATTTGAAAGCCACAAGGCAGTAAGTGATTGAGGTTAAAGCCATTAGAGGAATGGTGTTTAACACATTGTTAATTGGGTAATGGGGAAGAAGGTAACTGGGCAGTCCAGGGAGACACAATGCTTTGAACAGAAGGAAAGAATTTGGCCTGCACTAAGTTGGGTGGTAAAAAGCTACATATTTCTCTTTTGTGCAATGCATCATCTCTCACTAAATAGATTGACAAGTAGTCATCTTGGATCTATTCAGGCCAGCAGAGCAGTAGAGAGGTTCTTGGAGAAGTGTCACTGTAGATAAAAGAGAAACCCTATGTATTGTGCTTTGCAAACTAAGTTGCCATTCTTTACCACTGTAACTGCCATTCAGCAGACATTTACTGAGGAAATGCTGATTCTATACTATGCTCTGTTTGAGGTGATAAGAATTCAGCAGTGAAATAAGGAGGTGGCTTCTGACCCCTAAAAAGAAGACATGTAGATGACTGACTACCACATATCACAGTATGAGATGTGTCTCTTGAAGGGAGGAGAGTTTGTGGCACTAAGAGGTACTGTCTCCCTTATGATCATCAGTAGACTTTCTACTTTGTAAAATCACATTATTTTTGTCTCTAAAAGTGACAAAAGCTAAAAATTTGGATAATATAAAAATATAGCAAAGGGAATTATTTATAATCCCACAACAAGAAATAATTAATTTTTTATTATTTCATTCATTTTCATTTGTATTACATAGATGTACATAAACATTAGTTGATGCTCTGTATATATTTCAATCCTGTATTTTTTATAGTAAGTTAAATAATTTTTATATTATTAAAACACCACAAATATTTTAATGGCTGAGTAGCATTCCGTTGTGGATACATCATATTTTACTCAACCATTCTCCAATTAACAAAAATTTCAAATAGTAAACATTTTTGAAATGTTTAGGATAGACAAACAATTGAGTTTTCATCTATTAATTAGTTTATTTAAAAGACTTATTGACTGTGAGAAAAACAGAGAGGGAGAAAGGGAGGAAGGCAGAAATGAAAAGAAAGGGGGAGGGAGAGAGGAAGGAAAGGAAATAGAGAGAGAAAAAGAGAGAGACACTAGATCTGGTTATATCTGATTCTGTTATGTAATGCTGAGAATAATATCCCCAAGATTCCCTTTGGTGATCACTTGTCAATCAGTTTCTCGGCATAACTATATTGTGACCTCAACATTAGGACCTCATGGATATTAATGGTCTATATAAGGGCATGGACTTTCCCCTTTGGTCTTCACAGTATTTGAGAGTTTGCCTTTGGTGGGATTTGGAAGAACATGGAATCAAAGTTTGGCATTGAGAAACCCTGGAAATTTTAATAAGAAGGCAGGGGAAGCTAAAAGAAGATATTTTTCCTTTCCTTGGCTAGGAGACTAGGGTACTGCAGAGTTTGAGGCAACACAGTTCCTAAAACCACACTCAGGTGCAATGTTTAAGGACTCACAGAACTTACTGAAAGCTGTTATATCCATGGTTATGAATTATTACAGCAAAGGGATACAGATTAAAATCATTCAAGAGAAGATATGCATGAGGCAGAGTCAAGAAAAGGTGCAAATATAGAGCTTCTAGTTGTCCTTTCTTAAGGAGTTATGGGCAGCATTATTTTTATCAGTATCAGTGTGTGACAATATGCAGTGTATTACCAACTGGGAAAGCTCATCTGAGCCTTGGTGTCCAGAGTTTTTATTACAGCTCCATGGTTGACTACCTATATGACTGACCCTTAGTTACCATACTCTCTAGTGGTAGAGCTGTTACCATGTGGCTGGCCTATAGTCTCCATTTCTTTAAAGTGGAGTGAACTTTGCATGACCCAAAGCCCTTGTCATAAATTGTATTGTCTTACTGTCTAGTAGTCAAGGCCACCAAGTAAACAAATGCACTCTGTATCAGGCATGACATGCCAAAGTCTTAGCTATTACTTCCCAGAAGCCAAGATCAAAGGCCAGCCCTTTCTCTGGGCAAAGTAAATTCTTTACTATACAGATACCCTGTTCAGTGGAGACCTTCCCTTGATGATTCTCTACTAGCGTGTGGCATGCTGTGAAAGAAACCACTGAGGAAGCTGATACTATGATTTATGTTTTAGAAGGGAGGTAGTGACTTAAGTCCATAGAGCACTGTTTGGTGTTCTATTACACTTTGCTTGGCCTACTCTTCTTTTTCTGCCGGGCTGTCCAGGTCTAAGTACGAATAGAATAGGTAGTTATGTGCTGTGACATGAGATATAAGAAAAAAATTTCCTAACATCAAACCTATTTTCTCATACCTTGGGGGCCACAGAACACCCGAACCAAATAATCCCTTAAAGATCATCTAGTTTGGGGGTTGGCACATTATGGCCTGGGGGCCAAACCTGGCTCTCTGCCTGTTTTTGTAAATAAATTTTTATTGAAACAGAGTCATGCTTATTCATTTATATATTGTTTATGCTGCTTTCATGTTACAATGGAGAGTTCAGTAGTTGTGACAGAGAGTATAGCTGCAAAAACACTATCTGGCCCTTTACAGAAATATGTTTGCTGACCTTTAGACTAGTTCAATTATGTTATTATGCAGATAGAGAAATTGAAGCCCAAATTAGAGAAATTCTATTAAGCTAGGTAAATATCTATTGAATCCCTACTCTGTGCTGGGCACTATTAAAGACACTTGATGTACATTAGTGAATAAAACAGATTAAAAAATGTTATACTAATTATACTAACAATTATACTGACATTATACTAATGTTAGCAATTGATAGTGCCACAGAAAAAGACAAACAAAAGGATAGTGGATTAAAGGAAAGTAAGGAGTGTGGAATAAGTAGAGGAGTTGAATTTAAATAGGCTGATAAGAGTAGGTTTCACTGAGAAGTCAAGCTTTGAGAAAAGACTTGAAGAAAGTGAGGGTGAACCTTGGAGACAACTGGGGGTAGACCTTTCTAGGCAGAAGAAAATGTTTATGTGAAGGCCTGAGGCAGATACATTCCAAGAACAGCAAGAAGGCCAGTTTGTTTGGAGTAAAGTGAGTGACAAGAAGGGCAGTAGTAGATGAAGGAAGAAAGGTAATGGGGGTACCAGATATAATAGGACTTCTAAAGCCATTGGGAAGGCTATGAATGAAATGGGGAGCCACTGTAGATTTTGAGCAGAGGAGTGACATGATCTGAGAGATTTTTTAAAGGATATTTATAGCTCTACTTTTTTTTTTTTTTTTTTTTTTTTTTTTTTTTTTTTTTTTTTTGAGACAGAGTCTCTCTCTGTCGCCCAGGCTGGAGTGCAGTGGTGAGATCTAGGCTCACTGCAAGCTCCGCCACCTGGGTTCATGCCATTCTCCTGCCTCAGCCTCCTGAGTAGCTGGGACTACAGGCGCCCACCACCACGCCCAGGTAATTTCTTTGTATTTTTATTAGAGACGGAGTTTCACCGTGTTAGCCAGGATGGTCTTGATCTCCTGACCTCGTGATCCACCTGCCTCGGCCTCCCAAAGTGCTGGGATTACAGGTGTGAGCCACCTCATCTGGCCAGCTCTACTATTAAAAATAGACTGTTAGGGGGATGAGGGTGAAAGCAGGGGACCAGTTAGGAAGCTATGCTAGTAATCTAGCCTAACAATGATGTTGACTTTGACCATCTTGGTAGCAGTGGAAGAGGTGAGAAGTGATCAAATTCCAGATTTACTTTGAAGGTACAACTAACAGGATTTGTTGAAGACTTGGATATTGGGTATAAGAGAAAATGGGGAATCCAGGCTTTTAGCCTGAGTAACTGAAAAGATGGAGTTGTCAAAGTCATACAGGAAGTTGGTGGAAGAGCAAGGTCTTGAAACCAGGCTCCCCTAATTCCCAATCTAGTGTTCTTTCCACTAATATGACTGGGCTTCCTGGGGATGCTGATATGACTCTTAGACAATGGAAGCTGGCCTAAAGCATGTGCAGCAGTAGCAGTATACAAATGATAAACGCCATCTCAGAGCTATGGCTTTTACAGAGTATCACTATTTTCAGGTTTATTTCCAGGTTTATCTCTCTGAGTGCAGGGAAGGAAAAATTTCCTTAATATTTAGCTGGAGCTCATTAAAAAGTCTCCCCTTGACCAGCTTTGATAAAGAGAAGAAAACAAACATAATGGCCCTGCTTGAATCTCATAAGATAATAAATATTCCTAGTGAACATAATTGTTTTTAACCTTTATGCCAGGTACAATAAATGTCAAAGGGAAAGATAACCCAGCACTCTCCTGAAATGGCTTAAATAATAGGCCCCAGTTTGCTTTAATGGGAATTTACCCAGTAGACACACTCATATAACAAATGAGAAATCCCTAATGAGAGTTGTATTATTTCTGTTGGCTTTTATGCCATCCTTAATTGATTGCCATCATGCACAGCTAATTAAGAGCCTGATAATCTGAATGAGGTATTTTCAGCCAGTGCAGTGGTGCCTGCTTTAAAACAATGACTTCTGGAAGCCCATGTCAAGGTGGCTGGCAGGTTACTCTATAGCTGGGGACTACCCCATTAGAAAGCACTAGTGTGCACTGACTCATCTAGTCTGGCACCATCCTGGGGAATGATTGCTCTAACTGTGGATGGGAGCATTGAGAGCATCCCTCAATGATGCCAAAACCCCCCCTCCAAGGAATGGCCTTCTTGGCCTGAGCACTCCCACCTAACTTCCTGCACCTAAGGGCCCATTCCTATATCTCTGTGCCTCCATATCAGGGATTCTTATCCTGAATTTCTTTCACAGACCTCTTTTCAGAGTGTTGGGGAGGTGCACTGAAAAGAGGACAAATTTGCATTATTATTCTCAGCTCAAGGACAAACTGGCTATATGACCTAGAATATATCACTTCTGCTCTGTAATCTTCTAGTTTCTCCACTAGAAAGTGAAGGATTGAGAGAGGTGAATTTCAAGGTTGCTTTTAGTTTTGCCTTTTGGTTATTTTGTGACCCCAGCATTGTCAAAAGTCAATGGTGTTATTGAGGAAGGTTTGCTAAATGCAGACTTTCCATGGTCTCTTCTGTGTTTGGGATAAGAAAATTTGTCTAGCCACCTTCAAGCACTCCTTTTTGCAAGAATCTAAATGAATGTAAAAATATCTTAAAATTTTTGAGTGCAGAACTATGGTCAGTGTCATTTTTCTGTAATAAATTTCATCAAGCCCTTGTTCAGCAAACACAGAATTTATTCCTTCCCACTTGTGGGTGTTTGTGAAGAATGCCCCAAGGAGTTTCTCAGGGACCTTAAAGTTTTGTGCCTCTGAGATTATACATGTTTTATTGAGGTGCTAAGTTAGCTTCTTTGGAAATGAATTTGCAACATGGAAATGCAAATTAAGACCACAAGGAGATATCATTTTGCAAAAATCAAATGGGGAAGAAAGTAAAAATCTGTTAATACCAAGTGTTAGTGAGGATATAGTGTAATGGGAATACTTATCTACTGCTGTTGGGAGTGTGGATTGGTATACTCTCTATACCAAGTAAAGACAAACATGTGCATGTACTTGAATGTTCATGGCAGGATTGTTTTTAAGGGGAAAAACTACAAATAACATGAATTTATACATATAAAATATGTATAAGTATATTGGGGAATATCGTGCAATGAATGAAAATGAAGAAACCATAACTATACACATCAACATAGGTAAATTTAAAAATAAAAACATGACATTTACCCAAAAATATCATGTCATAGATAAATACAAATAATATGATTTCAGTTTTACAAAGTTTTAAAAAAGTAGATAAAACCAAACAATACATTGTTTAGTGATATGGGTATAGGTGGAACAGCTACTTTCAAAAAGCTAGAGACAGTGGCTCATGCCTGTAATCCCAGCACTTTGGGAAGCTGAGGTGAGAGGATCACCTGAGGTCAAGAGTTTGAGACCAGCCTGGCTAACATGGCAGAACCACGTCTCTACTTAAAAAAAAAAATACAAAAATTAGCCAGACATGGTGGTGGGCACCTGTAATCCCAGCTACTTGGGAGGCTGAGGCAGGAGAATCCTTGAACCTGGGAGGTAGAGGTTGCAATGAGCTAAAATCATGCCACTGCACTCCAGCCTAGGCGACAGAGTGAAACTCCATCTCAATAATAATAATAATAATAATAAATAAAATAATAAAAGCTAGAGAATGGTTAATAAAATTTTAAGGATAGTGAATATCTTTGATGAAAGAATAGGGAGGCGATTCAGAAGGTAGGGACATAAAGGGTGCTTCAGATATTGTCAGTGTGCTCTTTCGTTTTGGAAATTTAAAAACTCACATTAAAGAAATATATGCCTATCAAAAACACTTAAATAATATATAATAATATAAGATTAAAATGTCAACTTTCCCTTTTCCTCTGGTCTACAATTTTACTTGAGAAGAAAAGAACACTGTCACAATAACTTGGGGTAAATCCTTCTATAACAGTTGTTCTAAAAGTCTGTTCCTTGGGCCGGTACCATGGACATCACCTGGGAACTTGTTAGAAAAGCAAATTATCTAGCCCTACCCCAGACCTACTGATTTAGAAACTCTGGAGATGAGGCTGTGCAATCTGTGTTTTAACAAGCCCTCTGGGTGGTTATCAACCCTAGTCAAATAACAATGGAATCACCAGTGGAACTCTGAAAAAATACGAGAGCACAGGTCCTACCTCCAGAGATAAAGCTCCTCCAGCAATTATAATATGTAGCCAAGCTGAGTGAGAGACACTGGTCTAGGCTTTCTAATATATATACACATAATATTATATACATGTAATATATATTATTAGTGAAAAGTACAAGATGTAGAAGATATAGACTTTTGTCTCAGATATATATGAAAGAATCTTCTGTATCTTGCAAATTTCACTTATAATATGTTGACAAACATACGTCTATTTTATTTTTAGAGCAGTGGTTCTCAATCAGGGGTAATTTTGCCCCACAGGAGACATTTGGCAATATTTGAAGCCTTTTTGGTTGTCATAACTGGGAAAGATGCTACTAGCAATTATTGGATAGAGGTCAGGGATGCTGTTACATATCCTACAATGTATAGGACAGTTTCTTTAACAATGAATTATCTGGCCCCAAATGACAATAGCACTGAGGTTAAGAAACCCTAATGAAGGACACAGAGTGTTACATTCTAAGACAGTATTACATCTTATCAAATCTATTCAATGTGCTTTGATAATTTCAGTTAATATCCATGAGTTACGAAAGGCTTGAAAACACATGGTTTATATGGGTATGTCTTATTTCTCTACATTTTTTTCTAAAACTCAGTTAAGTAAGAGGTATGATTTTTGCTTCTTTTGTGTTCCTACTGTAATCAACACATTCGACAAGCCTGTCGAACTGAATCATCCCCAATCCCTACAATATAGTGGGATTCTATTGTATTTGTCTCTGGTTTCTGGTAAACCCTAGAAATGAGGACTGGTTGAAATTATTTCTGTCAATAACAAATGGAATTAACCGTAGAGTCTCGGGTGTATTGCAGAGTGAATGATTAAAAACCATTGGCAAATAGTAAGCTGTCAGCTGTGACCTTTCAGCACTTGGTATTTTGACTGACGGTCCCCTCTTTACAGTTTAGTGAAGATGTAAACAGAAAGATATGAAACCCATTGATGGGCCAGGCAGTCAAATACCAAATATGAAAAGGTCAGCACCAAACTCTGCTTGCTGATATGACTCAGGCTGACTTAGACTGGGTGGGCCTGTGACATTGTGGTTTTGAGCTGTTGACTTAAATGGAAGATGACAAATGGTTTCTTAGCAAATAGAATGGGAAAATCTTTAGTCAGAATCCTATTGGAGTACTGAAACCCAGCTTTGGCTAAAACTTGTGTCTGGCTAAGGCTATCAATATTTCAAGTGGATAATGCCTTGGGGCTGGCTGCTTTGAAGGTTTTGTCTAGGTTGTTTTTCCTCTTTTCTTCTATCTTCTTCCAAGAAGATTTTTAGTATTTTGCTGCTACTTAACCTCTCTCTCTTTTTCTCTCTCTTTCTCTCTCCCTTCTCTCTCTCTCTCACTCTCCCCTCATCCCTTCCTTCCTTCCTTCCTTCTCTCTCTCTCTCTCTCTCTCAATAGGGATCTCCATACCATGCTATTATATGTAGACCCACTCTGACAGGTATGTAATGATATCTCATTGTGGTTTTAATTTGCATTTCCTTAGTGGCTAAGAACACTGAATATATTTTCATTTTCTTATTGGCCTCCTGTATCTCCTCTTCAGTGAAATGTCTCCTCATGGCTTTTGCCCATTTTCTAATTTGATTTTTTTTTTGGTTTTTACTGTTCAGTTTTGGGATTTCTTCACATGTCTGTATATATTTTCTCTTTATTTGATATGTGGTTTGCAAATATCTTTTCCCAATCTGTAGCTTAACCTTTCATCCTGTTAACAGAGTCTTACACATAGCAAAAGTTTTGGTTCTTGATACACACCTATCAGAATGACTAGAATAAAAACAACCAAGTGTTAGTGAGGATGTGGAGAAATAAGATCATTCGTACATTGCAGTGGGAATGTAAAATGACACATCCACTCAAAAACAGTTTGGCATTTTCTTATAAAACTAAAAATGAAACGGACATATTCCTCAGCAGTTGCATTCTTGGCATTTATCTCAGAGAAATTAAAGTTATGCTCATGCAAAATCCTGTACACAAATGTTCATAGCACATTTACTTGTAATAGCCAAAAACTAGAAACAACCTAGATATCCTTCAGTGGGTGAATTCTTAAACAAATTGTTCTATATCCACACCATGTAATATTACTTAGAAATTAAAAAACAACAACAAACTATTGATATATCCAATAACTAAACTAATATATCAGTCTTTGGGGAGGTATGCTAAGTGAAGAAAGCCAATACCAAAAGAATACATACTGCATGATTCTATTCATATCACTTTCCTTTCTTGCTTGTCCTTCCTTCCTTCCCTCCTTCCTTCCTTCCTTCCTTCCTCCCTTCCTTTTTTGGTAAAGGGATTTGTATTTATTACCCCAGATAGTGAATTTCTGTCAGTACAAAGAGTGTCTTTTCATATCAGTGTAGGAGGAAATTCATTGCCCATTAATTTCTTTTTTAAAAAATTTTACTTTAAGTTCTGGGATACATGTGTAGAACGTGCAGGTTTGTTACACAGGTATACATGTGCCATGGTGGTTTGCTGCACCTATCAACTCATCATCTAGGTTTTAAGCCCTGCATGCATTAAGTATTTGTCCTAATGCTCTCCCTCCGCTTGCCCCCAACCCACTGACAGGCCCTGGTATGTGTTGTTCCCCTCCCCGTGTCCATGTGTTCTCATTGTTCAACTCCCACTTATGACTGAGAGCATGCGGTGTTTGGTTTTCTGTTCTGGTGTTAGTTTGCTGAGAATGATGGTTTCCAGCTTCATCCACATCACTGCAAAGGACATGAACTCATTCTTTTTTATGGCTGCATAGTATTCCATGGTGTATATGTGCCACATTTTCTTTATTCAGTCTACCATTGATGGGCATTTGGGTTGGTTCCAAATCTTTGCTATTGTAAATAGTGCTGCAGTAAACATACATGTGCATGTGTCTTTATAGTAGAATGATTTATAATCCTTTGCGTATATACCCAGTAATGGGATTGCTGAGTCAAATGGTATTTCTAGTTCTAGATCCTTAAGGAATGGCCATACTGTCTTCCACAATGGTTGAACTAATTTACACTCCCACCAACAGTGTAAAAGCATTCCTGTTTCTCCACAGTCTCGCCAGCATCTGTTGTTATATACATCTGTTATGTGTGTGTGTGTGTATATATATATATATATATAAAACAGATTATATATATATAAAACAGATTATATATATAAAACAGATTATATATATAAAACAGATTATATATATATATAACAGATTAGATAGATAGATAAATAGATATTCTTTGGAGAGATAATCTTTGGAGAGAAAGGAAATCAGTATATCAAAGTCATATGTGCACTCCCATGTTTATTTCAGCAGTATTCACAATAGCCAAAATTTGTAAGCAACCTGAGTGTCCATCAGCATATGACTGGCTAAAGAAAATGTGGTTCATATACACAATGGAGTAGTATTAAGCCATAAAAAAGAATGAGATCCTGTCATTTGCAACCACATGGTTAGAACTGGAGGTCATTATTTTAAATGAAATAAGCCAGGCACAGAAAGACACACTTCCCATGTTCTCACTTATTTGTGGGAGTCAAAAATTAAAGCAATTGAACTCATGGAGATGGAGA